>NC_137463.1:202766248-202926672 GCF_964235325.1 Thermobia domestica | reverse complement strand
GTGGTGGCCAGCGAATTACAACAAATGAAAATAATAGATCCTAGATCCTGTTTATATTTGCGTATTGTCCTCTAGCTGCATCATGAATTGTGGCAACTCTATCTTTAGTGGCAATCAGCGTCTCACTACAATTACATGACTTCATTAAAAAAAAAAAAAACTGTCTGATGGTAAAGAAGCGATGTCTTTATTATTAGGATCACGCAAGTGGGACTTACACACACAATTTTGTATTGTTAGTACGTCCGTCCGTCCGTTACTTCTCACGGTAGCACTTCAACGGAAGCGAATTTTTAGTTCTTTTGTTGGCAGTAGATAGCTAGAACAAATGTCTCGGCCAAGTTCATTACAAGAGTAAATTCGTTAACATCTTAACGGGTGATGGTTACTTACGTTTGTCCGTTAGTGCACACAATAACTCTTGAACGAAAGCGAATTGTTCAATTCTGTTTCTTTTTTCAATAGATAGAACAATTATGTTAGTCGAGTTCGTTAACGGAGTCAATCTGCTAACATCTTAATGAGTAACAGTGACTTACGTCTGTCCGTTACTACGCACGATAACTCTTGAACGAAAATAAATTGTTTGAATGTTGTTTTCCGCAAGAGATAGGCTAGAGCGATTGTTTCGGCCCAGTTTGTTCATACAGTCAGCCCGTTAAGGTCTTAACGGGTAATGTGTGTGATGTGATTTCATTTTAGCGTCCTTTTCAGCAGCGTGGCTATATGAGACATGGACCTACAGCTTAATGTGGAATCTGAACCACATGAGTTCCCGCTGGAATCGAACCCGGGTTTCTCACGCAAAAGGCGCGTATGGTAATCGCTTAGCCACAACAGAGCTCACATCCCAACGGATAGCGGCGACTTACGTCTTTTCGTTTCTTCACACGATATCTCTTGAACGAAAGCGAATTCTTGCATTCTGCCTTTTTGCAAAAGAAGTAGAAGTTACACATAAAAATCGTATTATGTATGTGTTTTACAATATGAGACTGACTACACCTCTTTCCCTCCTTTATTCTTGACGAGTATCAAATCCCAAGCAGTAGTTAATTTCCTAAGGTTGGAGGAAAAGAAATGCCACGTATTATTAAAATCGGATAAATTTTACATTACTTATCGTGAGACAGACACGTAAATGGCGATTGAGTCGAATGTAGAAATTTGTTTACGCCCGCTTCAGCTATTTCTCTAGCAGTAATATTATATAATCGAAATTTGTTCTGGTCAAAAAAAATTTTTTTTTCGCTTCTGTTGATGGTTTTGTACGATGGTAATAAATACATTTTAGACTGTTACAATGTAGGTTTTTTCAACAAGTTTTGCGAGTTTAGCCAGGTTTATTACACGCCGATTCAATCTACTAGTTAAGAACTACCCATTTCACAATGAAAAGTATACATCCGAAGCTCAGAGGACGCCAATTATGTGCATTACAATATTCTTAGATGTAAGTTCTTTGTACCAGATTCAGTTTTAAAATATAGAGCCCACTCAAAGGAGGAACGAAAGTCCATTCTTTTCTTCTTTGTACAACCTTCTCTTGCAACATCAAAAACATACACGCGAAACTGACCTGTAACCTACCGGGGGAAATCCATGCCATATTTACGAATGTGGTTACCCACAATGATTTATCTTCTACCACTCTTCAAACCACGAAACCTCTAATAAAGTGTGATGTTTTTTGTATTAAACTTCTCTATACAAGACAAACAACAACTAACAAGCATGAAGAAAAAAGCAAGACAATTCTGCACTTATCATAAGAAAGCAGAGTTTAGGATTTCAATCCAATTAGTTCCAGCAAGAAAACGAGTATGTTTGAAGTTGCTTCCTGAAACCGTGGCTGAAAACACACAATTATTTCCTTTCTTTCTTTTTCTTTTCCTCTTGCACTGGGCAATGTAAGGAAAGTGCAGTTTGTTTACATAACTTCCGACACTGTTTCTACTACCCTTCACTAGGTATTCCTCTATCCTATTATTTTCTTTCTCCTCTTCAGCTGTTCGAATTACTTAGTTGAATTATACTGCAAAACCAAACAATTCAAAGTACTAGGTAGGGAGATAGACAATACGTGTTGTTAAAAAAAATCGAATAGTTCATTATTTGAAAATTCGAACACTGGATTCTTCAAATATCGGTACAATATTTGTTATCCGAATATTTATTTAAATAACGAATAATTATTTAAACAGTCCTTCGACGAAGCGAATGTTCCGAACAGCAGAAAAAATATTCGAACTAGAGATACTATCACCACTGTACCGTAGAGATGTCCACCCTGCCATTGGGGCTCGCTCGGGTCCACGCTCCTTATCCTCAATGGGGCTCGCACTCATTCATATTAATCAGATCCACGCTATCTCAGACTTACGAATTGACAATTATCAGGAGGTTCGCTCCAACTCCCTCTAACCTCACTGGGCTCGCGTTCACTAAGGCTTCCGGCTATTTTCAATGGGGCTCGCATTCCCTCAAATTCAGGCTCTGGCTGTAATTCACACTAGTTCGGGCTCTAAGTTTCGACATCTCTTTTCCACAGCTAGTTTAAATATGTAATATATGGTCATCAACTACAAAAACTGATTGTGTCTTCCAAATGTCCTCTATCAGAGATAAATTTTTCAGTAAATAAATAACTAAATAAAAATTAGTTAACTAGGTGTGAAAAAATACCAAAGATGAAAAACCAGGGAAAAGTCGAAAATGTGCTATCTGATGTTAACGAAATCATTAGAAATAAGCTAATTTATTCATTCTACGGCCTATGGAACCCGAAGGTTCAATGCCGCGTTCACAAAGCTCTCCATTGACTTCTATCCTTAGTCAAATGGATCCATTTCTACTTTGAATTCCTACTTCTGGGAAATCCATCTTAATATTGTCCTCCCATCTGCGCATAGGTCTCTCTAATGGTCATTTTCCGATTGAACTTCCAGTTAAAACTTTGAAAGCGTTCCTACCTTTTTCCATTCTGGCTACATGATCTTGCCACCTGAGGCTTCTAGACTTGATGATCCTAACAATATTTGGTAGACGGTATAAATTATATAGTTCCTCGTTATGAAATTTTGGCCATTACCCATTCCCGTTCCTCTTGGGTCCAAATATTCGTTTCAGGATATTGTTCTCAAACACTTTCAGTCTACGATTTTCCCTCAAAGTAAGGGACCATGTTTCGCAACCATACAGAAAAAAAAAAAAAAAAAAAAGCCACTAAGCACTTCCTTCAAATCGCTTAGTTTCAGAGTCTCATATGAACATCAACCATCACCTTACCCTTTTAACAGCCTTCGCCTCTTATTAGGACAATAGTGCCAGATAGTATAACTTATCAACTATTGACATATTTGCTTTTAAAAAATTCTTCCGATTACTTATTTGATATTGCTCAGTTCAACGAAGTAAGCTGTCCACAATCGAAGGTTTGAACGTATAATAAATAAGCCTCGTAAACTACAATGCTATTCCCTTTTGGCTAAAGAAGAGAATGATAAACGATAAACTAAATAATTATGATGAATCGGTAAACTAAGAATGTGGGAGAAAACGAAAGAATCCCACGAAAATTAAAGAATTCGGTGCTGTTCACCACAAACCCCTACCACAATTGAGAGCTCTAAAAGAGTTACCGTTTCCCCCGTACACTTTTAGGAAAATGTGTACAAGATAAAAAATTTTTAAAAAATTAAAAAGTCCAAATTGGCATGCTTCACTGTACAAGAACACGGCTACCTAATGTACTGCTCTGTGACAACTTATTGCTTACATAAATTACTGATCTTTCTTGTCAATTAATTTACTTTTGATTTGTATAATACAGTGCAGTTTCAAACAACAAACTAAACGAAATTTTATGTATATTTAATTTGAATTCTTAATAGGGCCTATCATCTGAAAAGAAAATGCTACTTTTATTAACTCTGCAATTATTTTCGCCAAATCTTTCCGGTATTCTGTAACCTATGAACTCTCACGAGAATTAAATTGTTTCTTATTACCAAGGTAAAAACCTTACTCTACAATATAAATGCCACTCGTTTAAAACAAACGGTCATAATATTCAGTATACTGCAATTTTCTCCTTCGGTTGTCATGACCTACAATCATCAGCTTGTTACTCTGTTCCAGTGCATAGATTTAAAATACCTAAATATCTAGTTCTAGCAAAGGCATTGATGCACTAAAATGATTTCGTAATCACAAAGAAAACATCACAGAAATACGAGAGCGACATGAATTATGTAAATGAAGCTGGATTTTTATCTCCCTGCATTGCTTAATATCCATAAAGACTTTCCTACAGAACTCAAGTTGAAATGCATTAACTGTAAGCAGTTTAGTAATGAATTAATTAATGATGTTATCTGCGCATTGAAACAAAATATTTTTCCTTAGTTTAAGTGGCAATGTAGCATTAATTTGACCACGTTTTGTAATTTTCCCAACTGTAATCACTCCCAACAATCTCTGCGTGAAGCAGAGAACTTCTTGGTCACTTAAGAAAGCCAATAATTTTATTTCGAAGCGTATGAAAAGTAATAAAATAAAAATTCATAATTGACAAATATTGCACGAGCTCGACGGACTAATGCGTATAAGGTTGCTTCATCTTAAGGAAACTAAATCTACGCTGCTCTTCGATTTCGTTCAACACAGAAACTCTTTCGACTTATCAGTTATTTTAATAATTTTAAGATTATTATGTCTTTTCTGGCAATGTAAATACCCTCCAGATCTCCCACAGATAAAGCAACTCAATAAATGGAAAATATAACTTCGTATTACCTTGCGAAACTCTATATTGTTTAGTAACATAAAATCAGCTAATGAACTTCATCAGTCGTATTTCTCTAAACTACTTTTCCTATTTCATGTTTTCTTGTCAATGTAATCATACTTTGGGCTTCATAATTTTCTACGAGGGGGAGTCAAATGAAAACCATAATTATTTTTTTTAAATATTATTTATTGGTCACACAGGGTAAAGAAGTAAATCACTTTTCAACATAGTCCCCTCCTCGTTCAATGCAAGTCCGCCAGCGCTTCGGAAGAGCCTGAATACCTGCAGAAAAAAGTCTTTTGGGCGACGGCGCAACCACTCGTGCACCGCGTTGCGTACCTCTTCATCCGAGTGGAACTTCCAGCCGCCCATTGCTTCTTTGAGCGGACCAAACAGCGGACCACTCCTTGCTCGCTCGCTTTGTTTCAGGCTGATGGTAATGCACCCATGTTTCGTCACCAGTGACGATTCGTGACAGGAAGGCATTACCGTCACGTTCAGCACGCCACAAAAGGTCTTCGCACGCATCAACACGTCGCTGTTTCAGTTCAGGCGTCAGTTGTCGGGGCACCCATCTTGCAGACACCTTATGAAACTGGAGAACATTATTCACAATATGATGTGCCGATCCATGACTCATGTGTACACATGCTGCAATTTCGTCTATTGTCACAAGGCGGTTTTCCAAAACGATGGCTTCAACGGCTGCAATGGTCTCTGGAGTCACTACGCGCCGAGTCTGGCCGGGGCGTGGAGCATCGGCCACAGACGTAACACCATTTGCAAATTTCCGGCACCATTCATAGAGTTGTCGCTGTGACAAACACGCATCCCCATACTGAACCTTCATTCGCCTAAAAATGTCAATCGGTTTCACACCTTCACTTCGCAAAAACCGAATCACAGAACGCTGCTCCTCGCTGGTGCATGTGGCTAGTGGGGCTGCCATTTTGGAACTGTTGTTGCGCCGGTGTTTGTGCATCTGCCGGCTGCTGCCACCTAGGAGACATCCGGCACACTATCGTAAACAGGCATGCCAACTTACAGCTCACTGGCGCCATATGCGGATTTTTATTTCTACTTTTATGGTTTTCAGTTGACTTACCCTCGTACATCGTCTACCGGTGTCCAGTTAAAGATGCTGATGTATTGTTACAAGGGATTATCTTTCAATGATGCACTGAAAGAAAGAAAGGGATCATCTTAATGCATGGCTCCATCTGATTTGTCTGGTGCCTTCCTATTAGGATTATAATGTACTTACAATCGAATTACAATATAATGCTTGTGTTTTAATCTTTGAACACTGAAATTAAATTCAGTATTACAGTTTATTTTCATTATCCAATTCCTACATATACGAGTAAGTTTCTGATGAAAAATTTGATACTTATTAGAACAGGGCTTCTCAACCTTTTACTCCTTCATACCACCAAAGCATTACCGCCATAAGTTGGACGTATCACCCACAGCGGCTCCATAGGTTGAGAAACTCTGTACTAGAAGGTGGAAGGCTATAATGACATTTTTTTTTAACTGGTATGAGTCGCGAGTTTATGGTTAATAAATATTCTACCAAAGTTGTATCATGCAACGATAAACGTAACTACCCAATCAAAAAAACAAGAAAAATATGCATATCATTACCAATTCGTAATCGACTTAATACATGCACTGACAAGATACTGAACGAAGTACTCTCTCTTTTCTTTGTTTTCTTCACAGTACTAAGAATAGAATGGAACGCACCACGAGCAGAAACGTAGTAGCAAGTGTATTTTTAAAAAATCATGCACCAACTTCTCGAGCATTTTTAACCAACGGTTTAAAATAAATATGTAACGATATTATTTTCCTTTTCAGAGTGAAATTTCTATAATTGTAAAGCACTGTTCGTGTTTTATGTATGAAAAGGCTTCATATACAAAATTTCATTCCTGCACATATAGCAGTTTGATTTAAAAAAAAAAAACGGCTATTATAAAACATTATTCATATCTCCTAAGTGTGGCTTTAACTAAGAACTAACTTTCTTTCCTTATGACGTCACATTCTGCAAATAAATTTCTAAGCAATAGCTTATAGCTCAAAACTTTTTTTTTTTTAGTCAGACATTTTGTAAAAACAACAAAGTCTGAACAAGAAAGTCTGAACTTGAAACAGAAAGAATGAAAATTACAAGTGATAGTGAAATAATTTTGAATTCATTGTAAGAAGCAATCAATTGTATTATTTTGAAGATAATGTAGTTCAAATAATGTCCTCCTTATTTCGGTGGGTGGAATGGATTCTGAAGGTCCAATTTTGCACCATTTTTACACAAGTACACATACTCAGTAAATTCACAATGAAGCGTTCAATCTTTCCGTTCACAAACTGTTCGTGGTTTATGCTCACAGATCTAAAACTTCACATAATCGTATAGAAAATAATCCAAAGAGAAAAGATAACACTGTCCATGAGCCCAGTTGTCATTTTCCGACAGAATGCGTCCGGGATTTTTTTTTTTTTTTTGTATAATGTCCGGACTAATCCATTCCACCCACCGAAACAGAGGAGGGCATTTAAACGACGTTATCCTTAAAAGATAATGCCATTGATTGTTTTTCACAATAACGAAAAATGTATTTCATTGTCACTCGCAGTTTCCTATCTTGTTTTTAAAGTTCAGATGTTCTTATTTGTAAACTGTCTGAAAAAAACTTATTACACAAAAATTGCGTTTTTGTTTTGTTGTTTTTCTTTTGTTGTCTTGAAATATATTAAACAAGTGCAAGTAATAATGTCTCCTCATAAGCAGATGAAACTTTTTTTTTTCAGGTTCTCTCCTTCCCTTTCTGTTACATAACCAAATGTCACATAAGAATCCCACATGGAACTGTAAAAATGAGATATAAAAAAAATCGAAAGATGACTAAATAACAGAGAGAAAGTCTTGTCAATTTTCTTTGCTCTAGTTTGGTACAATCGCTTCCTTCAATTGGTTTACAAACAAATCACTTTGCACAACGAGCTCATGCTGAACACCTCAAAATTGCACTCTAATATCTAATTTCTCCGTGAAAGTTGGAACACCACAACAATGTTACTGATAGAGCTATCAGCATCAGAAACGTAATTCAAATTGTAAAGGCATGTTTTGTAATCATCTTTACAGACGACATTCACGTTTATGTTTTACTTGACTTTCTCTGCTGTGACATTCCTTTTTCCTTTATGCTTATCATGATGCATTGCTTGTGAATATTACATAAAGACTACTCCAGATGGCAAGACGTAAATCATCATGTGAATTTAACATATTCCTTAACTGGTTTACCAACAAAGTACTAATTTATGGCTTGTTCAAAGCTCTTTGTATTTGATTCAAATGACCTACAAATGATATCATGTACTAAACCTTGAAATAACCAATACTAATGATACTTATTGATATCTACGGTACCAATGCGATAACATGTGAAAAATCACGTAAAATTTTGAGCTTAACGTCCCTTGAATATCTTCCATAGGCTAAAGAAGACGGATAATAAATGTAAGTTATGTATAATGGAAGGATTAGTGCCAAAAGAAGAAATGGAAGAACCTGGTGAAATTCAGAGATAACGCTCTCCACAACAAGCTCATGATCAAGGATCGAATTAAGGACAGTTTGCAGCGAAGTAAGCTGTTTGTAACTGAACTATCGAACCCCCATACAATGATATGGAAATATCTGCTTAATACCTGGAGATTGACAGTTTTCTTTTTAGACTAATCATGTCTTCTTATTTTCCTAGAATATAATTAATTAAAATATGAGCCACACAATTGATTTTAAATGTTTCTTAGGGGATACTTCTACTGCAATGAAAACTAATTTCCCAGCATGTATAGCGTCATTGGGGACGATCTGCAAAAGCGGACGAAAATCTGCGAATTCGAACTCTAAATATGATGAGACTGTTGCGAACGGAGCGTTGTCTACAGCAAAATCAATGCCATTTTCACAAAATACACTAGAAGTACTTTATTTGGTATTTAAAAAAAATCATTTGGAAATGGGTGATTATTTCTTCTCCAGATTGCATTTGTAATGCGCCGCTATTCTAGACTTGCACCATAGCGCATTACACAATATGTAAATTGGCAATAAGGATTTTGGTACGCATCTAAAGATACAAGCTTTTTAAAATATATAAACTTTTTCGAATCGATAAATAAAAATAAGTAGAAAAATGGTGTTATAATGGATATACGGAATAGTGAGTTTTGAAAATAATAATATGCAGCAATAAATAAAGGCAGATTCGGGGAGACTTTCTCTCCCTCAATATCAATCACCATGTAAACAATGAGGTAAACAATATTACAAACTTTAAAACAAATTCTTCTAAATTTTAAGTATAAATAAAATTTCGTAATTCTTATACATAGATTTCATGACAAGTGCTAACCTATGGATATATATGTATGATGATTGATAATTTAAGTTAAACTATGGACATGGAACATCAATTAACAATTTGTTTTGGGAATTATCTCCAATTGAATAATGTAGGTATATATATGCATCTCTTGCTTATGGTCGGAATATAAATGTGTCAAGGTGGAAGCTATGGATCTGAAAGAAAGAAAAATATATATATTAGATTAATCAACGAATAGGAAAAGAAATATATATAGATAACGGTAATAATAATAATAATAATAATATAGATATAAAGTAAAATAAGTAAGAATGAATATGAATAAATAAATAAATAAATAAAATACGGTAAGAAAAATATATAAATATTATAAAAAAGAAAGCGAGCAAAGGAATGATATACTTACCACCTCATATTACATTAGATCCGATGGGAAGAGATGTACTACCATGAGCAAAATAAATGACGCGTCTCTTTATTTTGAAGTTTTTTTGAAAATATCTCCGTTTTCTTTATATGTTCGAAATCTCGGAAGGTTTCCCCAGCAGGACAGGTTAATAACAAACCCGTTTTTAATATTTGTGTTAGATATTAGCTTAAAATAAAGAAATTAGAAGCAAAAAACATTAAATCGACAGAAATCTCGAGAATTACCAACTCTGCTAAAGTGGGAAATTTTCAAGAACGCGAGGGAATTCTGCAGTTCAACACGAAGCAGCGACATCTATGTCAGTGAGAGAAGCGTGGATTAGATCTACAAACGAAAATTTTAACGAAATATTTCTAGTATGTCTTATTATATGCATTATCAGCGAACTCCAAATATATGAATCTATGGTAAGTATTAACGTATAGATAGTGCAAATAGTGGAAATTACCTATGGAAAAAGACGAATTGTTAGCCCAATCGTAATGAAAAAGCGTCTTTACTGTAGAACAGGTTCAACTTACGTAAGAAAGCAAATAGCTCAGTTAGATAAAGCAACGAGTTTGTATACCGAAGGTAGACGGTTCGAATCCCGTGGAAGTACTGTTGTCATTTTTATCACTAAGGTTATTTTATTTATTTTTTATTTGGGAAAGAATCAAATTGTAACATATGTGTAAAACTCATGACGATACCAAAAAAAAGAGAGAGAAAATATCGTCGCATTTGCATTAGTGTCTCTAATTTTTGTTTGCAAACAAATTCGTAATTATTTCCCCTGTGCTCACTGATGCATAACGAATGTTTTCCAGTAAATGTTAATTCCAATTTGGAGAATTTTATAGTTTCACAATTTCTCACTACATAGTCTTCTATCTATGTGTTTGGATATTTTGATAACAGATTTCCCTATTAAATGTTTAATTTTCTCTATAAATATTTGTCTTAAATTGAAATTGTTTTGAATTTACTACATAAGCAAAGTTGCCCGAAGGAGAAGAGCTCAAGTAATAGATATTCTACGTAAAAGCAACCTATTGTAGAATGATGATGCTTCTTACCTTCAGCACATAATCTTAACGTTAGAGAGTCAAAGAGAGAAAAATCCTGTTTTTCCTCCCCTATGACCACTCATCTTAAAGCTCTACCTATAATGATTCGTGTCACATAATTTCGGCTCTCCAAAGACATTCATATTTATTATTATTATTATTATTATTATTATTATTATTATTCCTGAATATACCACCATTACATAATGTTGTAACTTTAGACATCTTAGTTTATAGTGCTTTCTTTAGTAATAATTTGAGCAACCACGTCACAAAATTTAAAATGTATGAGGGGGCACGACGTTTTATTTCCCCTCCTCTCTTTTCAGCACCCTCCAACACAAGGTATATAATTTCTGAGAAGCAGGGCAGACAAAATGAATAAGAAATACATTTAGAGCATCCTTTCGTCCTTCGTGAATGTAATATCACGTAGCATTTTTTATTCTACTGAAGACGACCCTAGGCCGTTATGGTTAGGTAACAAAAGAAATACCTAATATATTTATAGCGCCCCTTAACTGTAATATTACCTCTTCTTTATTTGTTCGAGGCTTCCCTACACAACCAAGGGTGACAAAAAGAATAGGAAAAGTGTCTAAAGATTACAAAAGACTTTATATTTTGTCAGAAACAAGGCAGTATATACACAACATTGCTTTCGTTAACAAGTGTTTCACCCTTGAGTCGCTTATAAAATTATGCAGAATAACTTTTGCCGATCATTGGTTTGGTGTCGAGCTAATAACGATGAGTATGTTTATTTACATCACTGTTAAAGAAATCGCAAACTTTCTGAAAGGAACTTACTTAGGAAACAGATCTTCCTTCTACTTAGCCAGAGCCCACTCTGAAAAATTGCAACTGGCGTTCTGAGTGAAAGTTCTATGGGACTATTAGAAAAATATATTCCCGTTCCCACGCTGATGGTAGAATTTCTTAAACCGTTATTGAATTACGTTCGAAGGGTAGGCGTAAATAGCGCCCCCGCAACAATGTGGCGTGGGGACCGCACAAGCTGCAAGGACAAAAAGTATACAGAAAGTACGCAGGGGCGGAGCAGGCCAAATTTTCACACGGGCAAAGTGACTTTTTGGCGCCCTTCCCCTAGTAGTAGCCTATATTTTACATTTTATCATAGTGTTTTTAATAGTTTAAACCAGGAGCGTCATTTCAGATTTTGCTTTGGGTGGGGGGCAAGACCTCTTGATATAAGTAAAATTTCGCGTTTTTCACTGATTTACTACTATTCTAATGATAAAATCTATATACATCTCAAACTCAGGGGGGGGCAAATGCCCCTCCCTGCCCTCCCTAAATGACGCCCCTGTTTTAAACCCATTTTCAAAAAGAAATCCTTACCTACGAAAACTTCACAAAGAATATGGCCCGCTATAAACAATACCAACTCCACCTCCCCTGGTCTAGTGGCTAGCACGCCTGCCTTCTGTGGTACCGGGTCCAATTCCCGGTGGATTACTGTTGAACGATAAAAGTGGTTCGGATTCCACTATAATTAGTATCCACATCTCCCTTGCCCATTAAGGCATAACCGTCGAACGCTAAACTCAAGCAAACAAACAAACAATACTTAATTCCCGGCACTCTTTATTCTACATGCCATCTCTCAACTTTTCGATACAGCCCCCTTAGTACTATGAAACTCTCTTCTTCCATAGTGAAATGGAAAAAGATCATATAATTGCCACTACTTTACAAGAATATAAACCAAAAACGTCAGTTGAAAGCACATTATAAATTTACTTTTTGAGGCTCGTTTTGGTGCCCCTCTTTCTCTGGCGCCCCGGGCAGTCGCCCGGCCCTTAGTCCGCCCTTGAAAGTACGGACGCATAACTAAGGACTGCGGAGGAGAGGTTAACCTTCATGTTATGCCACTGGTTTGACGTGTTTGAAATGTTCAGTAAGTGATCGGTTAGTGAAATAATTTCGACGGTTACTGATGTTTAAAGTTTAGCTAAGACAAAGCTACCTAATCAAATACATTTGATATCGCGATGTCACAATTTGATTTTTCCTCACATAAAAAAGATAAAAACAATAGTAATAAAAACCCTTACTCGTACTGGGCTCCTAACTAACTAACAACCTAATTCTTACAGACTAGTTGCTCTGACCAACTGAGTTTCGATTTCTTACGCGAAAGAAGTCTGTTATATTAAGAGGCATGCTTTTCATTATCAAAACTGTTCGAAGTAATACGAACATGGCTTAAGAACAGAGACGGAACTGAATTACCACTCGATTGACCTTGAGGGCAAATCACCAAAGCGTAGCTATAAACTTAAGTTCAGCATGCATTTCTCTGGAGTTGTGTTCAGTATTCCTATCTGCCAGTCATGCTTGTTCGTAGGAGTAATATGTTACAAACCTGACCTTTCGATACAGCACAATAGCAAAAGAATAAAAGGGAAGGAATTCTTGCCCTTGTGAACGTTGGACACCACCATGTGCAATAAAACTGTCGCGTCTCCTTGAAGTGATATTTTATCGAAAATAACTCGTTTTCCTTTATATAGTCTATCCGAAGTTTTTGAGGGTTTCAAAATGAGGAAATGTTACTGACAAACAAGGACGCATTTAGGGGTGGGTCCAGGGGGTCCGGACCCCCTCTGAAACCCCAACTTTTCTGTAAATTTAGCCTAATTTTGGGGATTATCTTTTAAAATTTTATTATAATTTATCCTAATATTGAAGTCGGACCCCTCCCGAAATAAATTACTGCATACGTGTCTCTGACAATTTTCAATATATTCGTTAAATAATAAAGTAAAATAACTAAATTAGGAGCAAAAAGCTTTAATAATAATAATAATAATAATAATAATAATAATAATAATAATAATAATTGAAGTGAGCTTAACGAGTTTCAACCGTACGACTCAACCAACGTTTGGGTGCCTGTTCGTTCCTCTCATAAAAGACATTTCATTTTAATGAAACTTGTAAGTGCCTTCTTTTAGCTCTGCGGAGTAACTATTGCTTAGAATATGAATCTGCAAAACATAAGAGGTAAAATTAACCAAATGGTGCAAGTTTCCACTTATATATATAAAACAATTTTGCAATATGAACTACGTGAATCTTGTCCCATAAAAAAGCCGAAACCCCTACACCGAAGAGCCCTCCGAGATTTGATCATTGTCCACACGGACTGAAATTGTCATTTGAAGCCAAGACTTTAATATGAAGCCAATAATTTCTTTAAAATAGACGGAAAATTCGGAAGTTATAAGCATTTTCATATTTTTGCCTTTTCCCATAAGGGAGCCGTAGCCCCCTATACTGAAGAGCCCCCCCCCGGAGATTTGATCATTGTCCACTCGGACTGAATTTGTCATTTGGAACCAACACTTTAATACGAAGCAAAATATTTCTTTAAAATAGACGAAAAATTCGAAAGTTATAAACATGTTAATAATTTTGCCTTTTCTCATAAGGGGGCCGTATTAGCCTACACTGAAGAGCCCCACGAGATTTGATCATTTACCACTTGGACTGAAATTCTCATTTGAAACCAAAACTTTAATATGAAGCCAAAACTTAAACTTTTACATCAATTTAAACTGACTGGGTTCCGGTTCCCCCCACTATTGTTTAGTTTAGTTAAGTGGTAATTTGTGACAGCTTCACATCATCAAAAGAATGTTTCACTTCCCCTCCCCTCCCCCAGGAGTTCGTGCTGGATCCACCACTGGAATCAATAGACACTCTTCCTATTCTTTTTGTCACCCTTGATTGTGTAGGGGCTCCCTCGTACAAATAAAGAAGCGGTAATATTACAATCAAGGGGCGCTATATATTAGGTATTTTTTTAGTTACCTACCCCTAACCGCAAAGGGTCATCTTTCGTAGAATAAAAAATATTACGTGATATTCCAGTCATGAAAGGGGAGAGGATGCTGTAAATATATTTCTTATTCATTTTGTCTGTCCTGCTTATCAAAAATTACTTTCTGTTGGAAGGGTACTGAAATGAGAGGGGCAAAATAAAAAGTCGTACCCCCTCCTACATGGTTGCTCAAATAAGTACTAAAGAAAGCATTTTAAACTAAGATATTTAAGATTTAAACTAGGAAACTAAGATATCCTTACATTATGTAAGGATGGCATATTCAGGATTATTATTATTATTATTATTATTATTATTATTATTATTATTATTATTATTATTTGAATGTTTTTGGAGCACCGAAATTTTGTGAGACGAACAATGATATGTAGAGGTTTAAGATGGGTGGTCATAGAGGAGGAAAAACAGGATTTTTCTCTCTCTGACTCTCTAACGTAAAGATTATGTGCTGAAGGTAAGAAGCATCATCATTCTACAATAGGTTGCTTTTACGTAGAATATCAATTACTTGAGTTCTCCTCCTTGGGTCTACTTACCTTATGTAGTAAATTCAAAACAATTTCAATTCAATACAAATACATTGTAAAACTTTTCCGTAATTAAACATCTAGGGCAGTGGTGTCCAATTATAATAAGCCTGAGGGCCATAACTGTCTTTACTAGTAAGGTGGAGGGCCACAGCTAATAATAATAATAATAATAATAATAATAATTATTATTATTATTATTATTATTATTATTATTATTATTATTATTATTATATACTAGCAGCGTTCACCCCGCTTCGCTGCGGTCACCCCGGAACGCAATAAACTTTGTTACTTAGATAATTTTTACTTTTTCGCTTTCAAGTGATATGATAAAAACCATAGAAGATTGCAGTAAATGTTAACATTATATCGCCTGTCATTTATGTTAACCCGCCCCGCTTCGCTGCGGTCACCCCCGAACGCAATAAACTTTGTTACTTAGATAATTTTTACTTTTTCGCTTTCAAGTGATATGATAAAAACCATTATAACGCCTGTCATTTATGTTAACCCGCCGAGTGACACGGTCATGCGGGTTGCATATAAATACGTTTATTTTTATACCTATGATGAACTAACAAAGGATTTGTACGTAATGGACACCTGAATGGTCAATTATCTCAAGACACTGGTAATTGAAAATTAAAGTGATATGATAAAAACCATCTAGGGTCCAAATCCTAATAACCCCCCAAAAATAAAAGAAATTGGTTCAGCCGTATTAGCGTGATGAGCGGACAAAGGATTTGTACGTTCTCTTTTATATATATAGATTATTATTATTATTATTATTATTATTATTATTATTATTATTATTATTACACTACAAAAGAAAAATATAAAAAATATATTTGAAATTTAACATTCCTATTTAATGTGACTAATGAGGATGACTAGCAGCGTTTACAAGGGCTTTGGTATCTACATCCATTCCTCTTGTAAAAGATGTAACCCGCAGATGTAAGAGAGAAGAATCTCCAAGGCAGCTTCTGGAGCGATTCTTTGCAATTTTCATGGTGGAAAATGCACTTTCGCACAGATAAGTACTACCAAACAGTGACACTATTTTCCAACACAACACACAAAAGCTAGGGAAACGTTTGTTAGAAAGTAGTCTGAAAAATCTACTCCTTTCTTTGTTCTTGTCTGAAACAATGGGTCAGACTGAAAGTCACAAAGTTCGAGCTGTAAGTTTGGAGCTTGTTCTTCGATGTTTATTGTCAATGCATTAGTAAATAATGCTATGCAGTTTTTTTAATTTGTCAAAATCTGAGAATCTCGCATTAAATCCATTCATGATACTCTCGATGTTTCTACAGAACTCAGAAAAATTAAACGCTTCCTTTTCAAAATCTGTCAGACGATTGCAGCTTGGAAAGTATGCTAAATTGTGTTTATCACAAGAAGTGGTGTATTTCTTGCGCGCTATGGCTTCTAGGCAAAGTTCGAGGAAGAAAGGGTCTGATTTAAAAAGCTAGATCAAATATAAATTCGTTCATTGAAGTAATCGCCCCTTTCAGCAACGGTTACATTACTGACTCCAGTGTTGTCTTGGATGCCTGCTCCTTTTTGTTGTATAGAAGCGCTAAATGGATGCCTTATTCCGAAAGAAGAGTGGAAACATTAAATGAATGAATGAATATAAATTAAAATATTATCAGTTATAACAATCGTAAATCATGAAAGCTTTGTGGGCCGCCATTTGGACAGCCCTGATCTAGGGAAAATTAAACATTTAATAGGGACATCTGTTATCAAAATATCCAAACAGGTAGATAGAAGACTATCTAGTGAGAAATATTGTGAAACTTTATAAAATTCTCCAAATTAGAATTAACATTTACTGGGAAACATTCGTTATGCGCCAGCGAGCATATGGTGAGCAGTGAGCACAGGGGAAATAATTACGAAACTGTTTGCAAACAAAATTAGGGACGCTAATGCAAGTGCGACAACGGCATTTTTTCTTTTTTTGGTATCGTCATGAGTTTTACACATACGTTACAATTTGATTCTTTCCCACATAAAAAAATAAATAAAATAACCGTAGTGTAGTGATAAAAATGACAACGGCATTTCAATGGGATTGAACCTGCTACCTTCAGCATACAGACTCGTTGCTTTAACTAACTGAGCTATTTGCTTCTTACGTGAACTGAGCCTGTTCCGGTAAAGACGATATTTCATTACGATCGTCCTACCAATTCGTCCTTTTCCATAGATAATTTCCACTATTTGCTCTATCTTTATGTTAATACTTAGCATATATTCATACATTTGGAGTTTGCAGATAATGCATATAATAAAGACATACTAGAAATATTCGTTAAAAGTTTAGTTTGTAGATTTAATCCACATTTCTCTCAATGACATAGATGTCGCTGCTTCGTGTTGAACTGCAGAATTCCCTCGTGTTCTTGAAAATTTCCCACTTTAGCAGAGTTGGTAATTCTCGAGATTTCTGTCGATTTAATGTTTTTTGCTTCTAATTTCTTTATTTTAAGCTAATATCTAACACAAATATTAAAAACGGGTTTGTTATTAACCTGTCCTGCTGGGGAAACCTTCCGAAATTTCGAACATGTAAAGAAAACGGAGATATTTTTAAAAAACTTCAAAATAAAGAGACGCGTCATTTATTTTGCTCATGGTAGTACACCGTGGCATACCTAAATAAAGAAGAGAGATTCATTAATATATATATGTCAACATTTTCAGTAATCTATGTATTCATCGGCTATAATAATATGCTGAATGTAATAATTTGGAAACAGGCAATAAATAAGGAAAATTGTACTTACCTATTATGTGTACTTAATCTAAATGATACTCACTTTACATATGCCGATTTAATTCGTAGATTGCATTTTTCTGTTTAGTCTTGCATAGCATATTACTCTGTTCAAATTTTACTTCTCCAGGAAATAGTTCTCATCACTTTGACCTTTAGGAATTTCCCGCAAGTGGGATGGCGACCGTTGCTATGGGCCAAACTTCGGCTCAGTTCATGCTAGGAAACGTTCAACGTGATCCATTGAAGAACCGAGCCCACAACTAGAACAACTGAACCAAATTGTGAAAGCTATAAAACCTAACGAATGTGTTGTGTGTTGTTGTACTGCAAAGAAACTGGATCCAACGTAACGTCATTAGACGTCTATTTGTAAAATGCATACGACAGCAGAACATTTTCAAAACGGTTTGTATAATAACATTTTATATAAGTTACCATACTGTGTAGTCCGGTACGACAAAGGGCATTACACATTCAACAGGAGAAATTATTAGAATACACACTATTTTACCACATAATTTTCACACTTACTTGAATATATTATTTCACATTAGGATAGTAATCTAGGTATAACTTTCTTGATTTTACTGTTTAACTGCGAACAGGAAATAAACTAAAATGAGGCATAAATTATTATTAACATTAAATGATATACTTTTGGAAAATACTGCTGCACTGAAATTAGTATTTCTCTAAAACAATGACATGAACTTGACATTGAAGGCGTCTCTCAGTGTCAAGTTCCATGATTTAACAACGCTGCAAGAGAGACTTTTCCTTCTGACAACAAGTATTACCATACGAGAATGCTCATACGTTACCAAATATTCTGCACGACTTTCGCCGGCGGAAATTCACGTTATGAAGGAAGCTCGATGTAATTTACTTTTTGCTCAAAGGCATACTTTGGCCAACGAGTTCTGCTTACCGTAATGATCAAGCTGAAAGCTCACCTTAATGTCATTATATCATCAGCAAGGTCAGCAGTGATAAAATAAGATCGAGAAAAGGTATCTACTGCTAAAATAAATTACGGTTCTGCCGTTTTTCTTTTGTTTTTTTTTCTTTAAAGTACTAACCGAAAATAACTTGTTCATTTCATTGCAGTCGGAAAAGTATTTCTCGTGGCCTTGCTTTCTAAAACAAAAAAATAATTTAACATAAGAAATGCTCATGCCACTCAGTTTCTCCCATTTCCATATCCACGCTTTTCTCAAGGTGAGCAAAAGTCTAAGAGAATTTACTAAATTTAAGCATTACGGAAGAAATAAATAAAGTAATACCGAACATAAACTAAACAATATAAAGATCTTTCATATGATTGAATATTACCTCTCTCAAGCTGCTTTGATAGCAACTACTCTCCGTGTTCAACTCGTAGGCAAATGGTGTGCTGTAAACGCAATACAATGGGCACTAAAGGAGGGTACGGTGAATTAGTTGGTAAAACGCTCCTCTGGTGCGAGAAGTCTCAGGCTCTATCCAGATCATATGAGTTTCTGGTGGACAACATCGTGTCCATGGGTTTTCTCAGATTCCTTCCGTTCTCTCTCACATTCTCATTCCACCAACTCATTCATAATCAATCACTTCCACTATTCATCCACCTCCTTTACACTAAAGGGCAATACAGTGAGGTGTAAAACTTAAAATTTAATTCCACTTCATTTACAGAGGGCACTAAGCGATCTCCCCGAAAATGAAAGTTGTTTATGAAAGGTAGAACAAAGTCACTGAAATAACTTTTCGGTTTCATGTCCTCTGTTAGTTTCTAATTATTTCAATTTAAAATACACTGGCTCTGCTACATTTAATGAAATACAATGTTGAATTTTAACAACGTGCCTGTATGTTCGTCTGTCCGGGATACAAAATATATCAAGAATTACTTAATGTGTCACCATGAATTTTGGCCAGGATGTGGGTAGCCAAAAGTTAGGGATCACATTTTTGTTGATTGAAGTTATCCATCTACAAGAAGTGACAGGAATCAATCATTTCAGATTTTAACGTTGATCACTAGAACAAAAATGGTAATACTGTAGTAAGAAGAGGTTTACTGCAATCCATTACGTTATGCCCATCCTTAACTTCCCACAGTGTAAAATACCTGGCATACTGTTACTATGAATTATAAAACTGTAAATTCAATTTTTATATAAAAATTCGTTTAAAAACAGGATTTTCAGACTGAACGATTCTGTTCGTTCCTTCCGATATACGTTAAACATTTGAAAAATGAAATCTTTGAGTTTTACGTCCCACGCTTATGCCGGTTAGGCTAAAGGAGACGGTGATGATGAATGATGAATGAAATGGTGGAATGAAGAAAATGGGAGGAAACGGGAGAACCCTGAGAAAACCCACGCACACAGTGTTTGTCTACCACAAAGTTCACTTGGAGGGGCCGTTAAACATTTGAATCTTATGAATAAAAGCTAGAGTAAGAGTCCGTAAAAACAATCATTGCGCAAAACCTGACTTACACTATTTAGTTAGTTGTAAACGTGTCTCAATATTCCGGACATTTTACAAGAATGTAGAAGCTCCGTTCAATATAACACCATATACATTCGATACATCATTTTTACAACTCTTCGCGTAAAGACCACAAAATATACTTTTTTATATTATTTCTAAAGGCTGCTTTCACCATTTCTATTCTTGCTTATGAATCACATTCGAGAACCCCCCCTCCCACGCCGTGGCTATATAATTAGCGTTCGCACCTTTGGCGTCGGAGATCTGGGTTCGACTCCTGGTAGAAGCTCATGTGGTTCGGATCCTACGTTGAAGTGTAGGCCCAAGTTCCATATAGCCTCGTTGCTGAATAGAATGCAAAACTCCGAATAAACAAAAGAACAAAAACAACAAATCAAATTCCAACTTTATCTTTATTAATAATACCATCAAGTGCCGAAAAATAGTCATTTGTACTTCGTATATTCATGGTAGTTTTCTCACCATTAGTGCTGCTTAGTGTTATGAAATTAGACAAACAAATATTTAGAAAATCGTAATAAAACCATTTAGGTATTTATACGCATACTTCACAATTTACAAATCACATGATGTATGAATTGAGTAACTAAACGATTTCCTAGTCTCAAGAGAGAACCAACACAAGCAAACAAACAGAGAATAAACATTTAATTTGCATGTTAATTAAGGCAAAAGTTAAATACATACAACTTCTCATAGTATAATGCAACACAAGCAATGGAGCGTATCATACTGTAAAAACATCCTCCTCTCCCTACGTTATTATGCACTTTCAATGACTTGCATAATTATCACTTGAATGTCATGCTTCCGCCCATTTCTTCATCAAATAGTTTTAATAAAAAAGCACTTTCAAACTACAAAAATAACCTATTTACATTCCACAGAATATTTTAAAATATGCATTGTTCTTTTTGTTTAAGAGAAAAAAGATCTCCATATACAATAGACGCATTATGATATAAAATATTTGCAAAATATTTTGCAAATGTTGTTTTTTTATTTTAAAATCAATTAAAACCACTGGTCACTGTTCACAGTCTTATTAAATAAGGTTCTAAAGGAGAAAATCAAGTTTATTTATGTCAGTGGAGTATTTAAGGGGAGCTTCCGGGCTTTATCCCCTCGAAATTTTATTTACTATATTAAAGTAAAAGAAATATATTGCAGAATTTTCACATTTCCAGGAATAAAGTTAGGAAAGCCCCCCGAAACAAAATTGTAAATACACCACTGATTCATGATATCATCCCGATATTCGACTGCAAAAGAAATACAAATCCTAGAAAAATTGTTGATACAGTAGGAAATTTTAAGCGGAAATATTCCACGGACCCATGATTTTAGGGGTGAATAACGCGTTAAATTTCATTCACTAAACAGAAACCAAAATAACTCTCTTAACGGAAAATTTCGAGTTCCACAATGCAGCGTTTAGAAAAGTTTTAAACATTACACGAGAGATCAGGTATATACAGTAAGTAGTCAGCGAAAAGCTCTTTGTTCCCTTATCGTCTCACTTGAACATTTATTTTTTGATCGACCAAGCCTGTTCCGTCATGTCATGTAAGATACAGTGCGACTTTTTGAGTGAAATATAATTTTCACAGAGTTCGTTTCAAACGCCTGTAACTCACTCTCTTACTAAAAGAGTGAAGGCTAAAAACTTATCCAGATGCTGTCGAAAGTTAAAACGAACTACAGCAATTTGACTTAGAAAAAATACAGCAATACGCTTAGTGTGGTTTCTCAGACTAAAGTGTTTGTGAAATGTCGAGCACGCAAGCAGCAATGTGTACAGAGAATTCTCCTTAACTATTGGAAAAATAAAGAAAACAAGTATACACTATTTTTCTGTTCACTGTAGGTTTTGTGTGCGTTAATTCGGAGCAGAAATACTGTAAATACTATAACTGAATAAAGTAAATGAAATGAAATATTTAACGTTCCACGATTATGCCGGCTAGGTTAAAGGAGGTGATTGTGAGAAATAATGAAGTGGGAGGAAACGGGAGAACCCCGAGGAAATCCGGTACACGGTGTCTGTCCACCACAAAGTTCACTTGGCGGGAGCTGGGATCGAACCCGGGACCCCATGCACCAGAGGTGGATGCTCTACCACTGAGCCACCGCGACGGCTATAACTGAATAAACTATATACACCACTTTATTTCATCTCCGTGTATCCGTTATGTGTATGGAAGCATAGGTGTATTTTCATCACCCGGAAACCATCCTTTAACGAAAATTTTTGCAAGTCTTGTTAGATTCCGCTAATGATAGGTTCTACTGTACTCGTACATTTACATGACTAAATGAAAATGGTTTATATAAATTTTGATGCTGAATCTGTATCTTTCATAACTAATTACATTCCTATACTGGTGTTACTGCTTTATTCTCTGAGGAGCTTCAGTGCAATTAACTGAGAGCCAAAATTGTTCCAAAGAAATTTACGACAAAAATAGAAGGTCTATCAGAGGGAGGTGTCTTCTGCACCGCCCTGGGAAAGAGAAAAAGTATAAATTATAGATTTTCGAGTATGACCACGAAGCAAAACGCTGAAGTCGAAAATGACATACTACAGTGAGCAAATAGATGCTAATTTGTTTTGTTCACAGCCGGGAAACCACAAGGAATTTGTGCCTCTACGACAAACTGTCAGGAATTTGTGCCTCTACGACAAACTGTCAAGTAAACTTTAGATCAATCTCAGGAAGAGGGTAACACTAGTGAAAACAGGTATTATTTGTATTGCTTGCACCTGGATGCTGCACCAGGGAGGCAATTAAATTCAGTCATGATCACAGTAGATTCCTTCTGAACATCAGCGAACGCCTTGTACAGCGTATACTCCTGTACAGCTTGAAGTTTGGTAGTGATAGATCCACCGAAGTACCAATGTTAATAGCCAGACATCGGACAGAGCCTCACCTGGATCAAAGAACGTCACTTTCTACAAAACATGAGAAGGTGCAGCTACATTGATACATGGAACACTCGACTGTGTCTCAGATAATCCCTTAGCATCCTCGCCCACTTGGTTCAAAACCCACGAAGGTTACATGGAACGGAACATTGTGGAATACCATACGGAACTATCCCCGATCTAAGCGCAACCACTGAGTGTTCCTGGACTAAAATAAACTGTTCCTGGACTAAAATAAACTATCATCCGTATATTCTTTGCCACGTCTAATAATTGTAGTTCTTCGAGCTCGAGTAGCTATACGTTATTAGGTAGGTGTCTGCGACTTTTTAGCAGCACTTGAGTTTATGAAACTTGGTTACAAATTTTCCTCTGTAATTTGGTTACTTCCTTAATTCGGCTCTTTCATAATGAAAACAACTATTCCTGTGATTATACCTTCCAGTAAATGAATCGATTGTTTAAGACACTGACCTTCTTATAGGAAAGCTAGGGTAGGCCTACTTGGAATCGATCTTACAAACTGAAAGATCAGAAACAGACATTTTATAAAGTTGCGTTAAAATTAACTTTTAAAAATAAATTGAGTGATACTGAATAACGATTATCTATAGACAGCAAAATATTTCTTTTATATTGCTGTTACTCATATTATAATACTCATACTATTATTATTTTGATTTAATGCACTATAATATGAGTAACAGTGTTATATTGTTGTTACTCATATTATAGTGCATTAAATCAAAATAATAATAGTTGAATGGCATGAGAAAATACGCAGTAACATAATTACATGGAAATTTATTGTACCTAGATTTTAAATATCAAGCATTATAATTTAAAAACATATAAACACAATATGAACTTCTATGGTAATTGTTCACATCTTATCGTTTGTCTTGTTAGTACGCTCGTAAGCAGTTATTTTGTCCAGAGATAACACAGTTCTGCATTTAACTCTCAAGTTTTCCCGTGGGTTTATATATATATATATATATATATATATATATATATATAACTACGGACTACCTATTTCATTAATTTCTCAAAATCTTATACTAACTCGATACCGTGCATATTTTCTTTAAGAAAGAGGATTATGATGCATAGCCTCAGGCGTCATTTGTTGATTCAGCTCTGTATGTGGTTACTTATTGGCTTCAAACCCAATATTTTTTTTTACCTTTCCAGGCCAGTATATGTGTAATAAATTCTATATAATGTTTTGCTAAACATATACTATGAGCACAACACGAAATTTCAGGTCTGAATTCAGTAGCCAGATCAGAGTGTTTTCTTACCATTGATGTAATTTATGCAAATCCCTACCCCCGAACAAAAACACATATTTAGTAACAAATGGCAACCTGATTACCAATCCGCCCTTGATGATTTTCTGGCTATGCCACTGCAGCACTTAGTTCACAAATACAATTGATTAATAATACTGTATAAATTAAATGTTAATCTATCATATTCATGCTCTTGTGTAGTCAAATGTTTAAAACGTATGGTTCAGGGTTTGATTCCAGCGGAGGTAGTTTCTTAAAATGCATATTGAAGAATTTGCAGAGCTACCTCAATTAAGAAGTAAGGAGCTCTGGTTTTAAAAAGCCAGAACTAATGAAGTGGGAACTAATGACGATGCGCTGACTTCCCATCAGTAATCTGAACGTGTACCAGATAGCCGGGCATAACCTTTTGTGGGTTCTACCGTGTGACAGTTCATTTGACACCGCTATACATATCTGTATGTTTTACTCACATAATGATCACGGTAAAAGCAATCATATTATGCTTATACAGACGTCAAAGATGAGAGTCCACTCTAATTTCCACAATTTTCAGAGGTTTTGACGAAGTTGTAGGAAAGTACTAAGAGTTCACATCATTTCTTAGGAAATTCGCTCTTCTCAAGAAGTAATTTTCCTATTTCCTTTATGACTATTTTGCATGCGATCTACACAGTAAGTACGGTTATATATTCGATCTCGGAAAGCACCACATTTTTTCTTTCCTCAAGGGATCTTCTGGATTGTGGTCAAAGCAATATTTCCCTAATCCATAACTTTCACTTGGTGAAAGCGAAAGTGGACATTATGACAAAACCATGTAACCTTCGGGGTCATAAACTTGGTCAATACTACATTATAAGCTGGCAACCAATGTGATAATGGCACTGTGTGTACTGATTGAAAGTACTCAATATTCTATAGAGCACAAAATCAAAACTTCCTTCCGCTCCAAGTTCGTACGTCAAAGAAACACATTATGTGGCACGCCAGCTCTTGTTGAGTATTCTGCAACTCAACCAATTCACTTTCAAAAATGTAATAAATAATTCTGAAGACTACTCAGGGTAAATTCTGAACACGATTTGCTCAACTGTTCTGTACTTTACATCTGCAATAAAAACACGCAAGAAAGCACAGCACATACATTTTTAACATGTACAGGGTGCAGACCAATTATCATTTTTCACAGTCAGGCATATTTTTGTAAGAAATATTCTTTTAATGGCAGTCTGTAGACCAGCGTTTCCCAACCGGTGTGCCGCGGCACACTGGTGTGCCGCGAATGGGCCGCTGGTGTGCCGCGAATGGGCCGCTGGTGTGCCGCGAAAAAATCGAAACAAATTATTAATTCTATACGAACCAAATTGCAAGACAGGGGAAAATGTATATTTATATTTCACATTACTATGAACCTCTACTATAAATCTACAATTTTAAATTTCATACTGTGTTACTTTTCTGTACATTTTTAATGTTGAAAAACGTATTTATCATTGTCATGTCCATTATTACTTCTTTGTTGTTGCAGACTATTTCGTAACTTGAAATTTTAACATATCATTCAATAAATTCAACAAAGCAAGCATGCATACAAATTACCTACATTTGTGTTTCAAAAGTATAGGAGATTTGTTTATTTGTTCGTTATTTAGTGATCTTCCCTTTTAATTAGAGGTTAGATACAGTTTTCGAAAGAGAAAGTGGATTTTTAGTCCGAGTCCTATATTTCATTGCTATTGTTTTCTATTTTAAAATTAGAATTAAAAATAAGTATAATTATTTAGCACGGGGAAAATCAGTGATCGAGCTTTCTTCTCTGTAAGAAGGAAATTAGTAATCACATTAAAATACCACAGTAATTATATATATATATATATATATATATATATATATATATATATATATATATATATATATATATATATATATATATATGGGTGTGCCGCGAGAATTCAAGTTACACCTGTAGTGTGCCGCAAGTTGAAAAAGGTTGGGAAACGCTGCTGTAGACTATCACACTGACAAAGTATCAGAAATATTTTTCAAGCTCTATTAACATCAATAACATTCAACTCTACTAACATATCTCCAAAAACAAATATTTTCGGAGGCAGGTGTGTTCGAAATATTCCCGGCGAAAATTTTTATAAGCTAAGTCGAAAATGGAAGATTGTTAAATACCGAAAAATAAGCATCATAAGATCCATGCATGCTTATTTATCTTTTTTCTTATCTACCTTAATCGATTAATGTAAAATAAATATCGTGTTATTTTCACTGTACATAAAATGTTGATATCATAAAGTTCCAACCCCACAAATTCGCAAGTTCGATCACCGATCATGTCAAACGAACTTCGAATGATTAACTTAGGCTTTCGTTTCCATTCGCTGTACCATTCCACCAATTTCAGCAATCATTAGTATTTACCTTGTGTTTTCTGTTCTATGGTCATGCCGCAAGACGTGGAATATTCCATTTTAAGAAGTAAATTGTACGTATGTTTTTTAATCCACGATAAATGTACTTTTCGTGTTTCAGCTTGTGTAAAGAAAAAAAAAAACGACGATTTTGTCACAATCTTTATATATACACAATTCAGTTAAGGTAACCAAAAAAAAGTTCTTCCAGTTTTGGACGACCCACTCGATGAAGTACTCACAGAGAGGAAACGAAGTAACTTAGCTTCAGAAAAGCGATAGCTCGGAGGGGGGGGGGGGGTTAGTGTGACTATTGACATGCGTCAAACAGGCCGGTTCCGCACTCAGCAATCACAACTCGTCCAATGTAGAAGAGAAATGTAAGTATCCAAGCAAGTCGTCCGCAGTTGTTTGATGTATGACTTCAAGCTGTGCCTATTAGCAGGCGCATCAAACTGTCAATACATCAGGCACTTGGAGAAGATGCCGTGAACGAAAGCATTGCCAAGCATTCGTTCAGAATTTCAGGGTGGAGATCTGAGCCTTTGAGATGAATCCCGCAATCGCCAATCACGTGTGTTGGGTGACGAGACCTTAAAGACAGCCACGGGGAAGAACAGCAGACAAACATGTGACGAACTTGCCGAACGCTTCCCGGTTACCGAGTAAGTCAGACTTGATCTGCACCGTATAGGAAAAGTGTACAAGTTGAGCAAGTAGGTACCCCACACTGTCACCAGCCAACAAAGAACAAGTGACAGCTTGTTTGTCGTTACTGTCTCGGCGCGGCAACACACCCACTTGCTCTCGAGCTCACGAATCAAAAAGGTGGGTCCAGTGTGACACTCCCAACTTTACCAGACATTGACTGTCAACACGTGACCCTGTCCCTCACACCTCAAGACCACTTCTGCATCCACCTTGCAGATCATGCTCTGTGTTTGGGGGCTAGTCATCAAATGGTGCACTACGAGCTCCTGCCACCAGACCACATATTCACCGTGGATCTTTCCTCGCAGTAGTTGCAACGAGTGCAACATGCATTGCAGCAGACGGAGCCAGCGTTGGTTAATTGCAAAGGTGTGCTGTACCTCCAAGACTATGCGAGACCACACGTCACCAAGACGAACAGAGATACCTAGGTACATGCTGGGAGACGATGACTTGGCTGGGAGACAATACCATCCATCACGTTCGCCCCATCAGATTACCACCTGTTCCATTCCCTGAACATCCATCTTCATAGGAAATTCTTCGACAGTGAGGCAGACCTGCGGATACATTCATGGACGACTTTGCGTCGAAGACCCCCTGATAGAGCCAGAGCATTGCGCAGCTATGTTGGCAAAGGATGTTGGATGCTGATGGAGGTTACTTTAAGACCTAACACTGGGTACCATGCGCTGTATGTCTTTCTACTGCTGACTATAACGAACAGCAAGAACTGTTGAGTTACCTTGTAAAATTCCTTGGAAGGGTTAAATTCGTATGATGATCTAAGTTTTTACTTTCACCAGTTTCAATGTGAGAATCCTGCGCCTACTCAAGCTTACAAGATAACTCGCGACCAGTGATGAATGGGGTGTCGATATGTTCTACTGACCCACGTGAAACAGAATGATAGGTTAAAAGAAATTAAATGTGTGACTTATCGCTCGATTTAAAGAGACTTTACAGATACTTCATCCACTAACAGCAACTATGATTTGATTTTCTGTAATAATGAACACCGATTAAAAATCAAAGCTGATCATGAAGTAGTTGTCGAGTCGTCGTCTTCATGAATCTTGTTGTGTTCATTGCTGAATATAGGCCTCCCCAATATACCTCCATCTCATCTTATCTTTACCCTTCATCGTCCAGTTATTTCCTATCTTGTGAATTATTTCATCTCATCACCGTAGTTTTGACCTTCCTCTTCGTTTTAGTTACCAATGTTGAACTTTGTACATTATTTGTCATCCCCTTTACGAGGAAGATGCCCAGCCTATCTTGATTCAGACTCCTTGATGTGTTCTATAATATCTTTGAAGTAATAACATCAACCGTTTGACCTTTTATATTTACAACTACTCACACCATCACGTACTACACACACACCACTATATATTGAAATGCATTTACTAGTCTAGTACCGGGTACATTTATTTGTATTGGTTGGGAAAATGCCTAAAATAAATGTTATGATTTAACTTCTACGTGTGCAACAATTCTAATCAAGAATAAATACTTTCTAATCAGAATAATATTAATTAAATTTTCTACCATATAGTACCAATTTATGTCTGAGATAATTCCATTCTAAAATGTGTTTTGCTGCTCACTTTCTGATCGCCACGTATGCCTACGACTTACGAACCTAATCATCCTAGTACTTTTTCAGCAAGTATTGAACACTTCTCACAATGTGACTGGTGGAATGATAGATTTTCTTCCACTTGTTTGGCTACAGTTTCTCTCTCTCTCTCTTTCTCTTAGTTCATTAGGAATTTGACTTTAATTGAGGACAGATCTCAAAAGCAGTAAGCAATGGGAATGAAATGAACGCTTTACGTCCAATGTCTTTGGGCTAAAGGAGAAGGATGATTACTGAAAGTTAATACGTATGAAAGAATTGATGGAATGCGAATGTGAGAGGAAATTGAGAATTTATGAAAAACGACGATATGTTGTCCATCATAAACTCACATAGCCTGCGGTCGAACCGAGGCGAATACCCTCAGTACTCTAAACAATGT
Organism: Thermobia domestica; assembly: GCF_964235325.1. Taxonomy (NCBI): domain Eukaryota; kingdom Metazoa; phylum Arthropoda; class Insecta; order Zygentoma; family Lepismatidae; genus Thermobia; species Thermobia domestica. The sequence goes on along the minus strand of NC_137463.1, from coordinate 202,896,910 downwards.
AAATGTTTATGCTCCAAGTATTTCATTCAAGAACGTAGTTCAAGGTACTTCCATATTAATTCCGATGTTCACTTAAATGCTGATTCTCTCTCTTGTGTAGAATCAGTGAACAAGAGTATATAAAATCAAACATCTCTTTCCATATTAAGTATTGAAGGCTGATAGAGGGTTACATTTTGTATTATACACTCTGAATAACCAGATTAAATAGAAAGGAAGTCGATAGTCATTTCTTATAAATTTAATTTCTTTGCCACTTGCATCTACTTGCAAGTGCACAATTGTACTTTCAACTTCCTTTAAAACTTTACACTGAGCCAGGTTCAATTTTAGAACTGATCACCTATTCTTTTCTCGTCCGAAACAATACAATGAGATGCCGAAAAGGGAACACAGCTTTATAAAATTTGTTGGCAACATTATATTTCAGGTAAAATACTGATTTCCAATTTTAGACTTCCAAAGTATGCACAAGTAAGAAAAGTTTTATAAAACAACTCCGTAAATAGGTTTACCTATTGATAGGTATCAGAACAAGAAATGAAGAGATATCCAGAAACTGTTTTTGATATAGATTCATCTTTCCAAGAATATGTTCCACGTCCGTCGTTAAACCTTCGTTGAAACCGAAAGTGTTAGATAATCGCTTACAGATTCAATATTCGATCCAAATAGTGCAAACGTTGTTACGGATATTAAGACTTCTTTAATGTGCATTCACTACCCCAAAATTAGGTTCTATCTCCATCCTTATCCTTATATTAAAACCGGAAGTATACAGCTATCACCTTTCGTTTCAAGGTAGGATCCTCATTCTTTTGGAAGTTTACAGCAGTCTCATACTGTGAAATGAAACTCACATGGACAAACGGTTTTATTAGCAACAAAATTGGGCCGCACTCTTAAATAATAGTAATAATAATAAAAAAGTGTTCTCTTTTATACAACTGCTTGAAAGCCATAAATATTAAATCCTGAAAAAGTTCGTGGCAAGTGAACAAACTGGTCTGCCATTAATCAGATGCTAGAGCAGTTGGATAATTCGTAGAAAGAAACTGTTCACTTTTATGATCCATGCTTCTGAAAAGGGGAAAAAATCATCTTGATTAATCTAATTACCTCCTAAAAAAAAAAAAAAAAAAAAAAAAATCCACTGCTGTGATCGTACTTCTTCCACCTGTTCGATGTGGATCCCAGCATCTGTTTCACCACTGAATTACTATGCACACAAATCTTTTGCTTTCTACTTTCACAAAGAGAATAATTGATCTAAAAAGCTCAGAGTACGGGAAAAAATCTACATTTGGTTCGCCCACTAACTACTTCTCTTTTCTCTTTGGATAACGTTTTTCACGAAATATCCCAATTAACATTTACCGGCGAAACCGTTACGTTCTATAGTATTTATTTCTTTATTCACTACGTAACCTCACACATTTGATGGACGAAACAATCAATCGCTACATTTAACAAACAACTTTATCTGGTAAATCAAAAGCCGTCACGTTTTGAATACATGCCTTGGCACTATGTTTACTCGTTCGTTACTTTCACTGCGACACTTGAAATGCCACGCCTCTTATACGCCCGCCCGATACGTTTTACGTTCACTTCCACGGCGGTCTTTCTAGTACTTTATTTTAGAGCGGAACCTATACGGAAACTACTTCACACATATTATTTATTTGCACATCACTATCTCCACTCATCTTCAAGAATATTTGCATATATTAAGTGGAAGATAGCATGGTAATTGTGCGAAACGTTCTCTACATATCTATCGTAACTATGTCAAAAGGGTTTGTAATTATTGCTTACTAAATGCACAAGGTGGTACGAGATTAAGACCTTGATCGTTTCAAAGACAATTAAGGTGGAGTACTAAAACACAAATATAAGTAATTAATCAACAACCAGAAGTTATATATATATATATATATATATATATATATATATATATATATATATATATATATATATACAGTGGCGGATCCAGGATATGATCAAGGGAGGGGCTAAACCATAGTTTGCCGTTTTATCCAGTGTAAACCAAGATCCATTTTATCCAGTGTAAAGCTGAGCGTAAGGGGGGGGGCTATAGCCCCTATAGCCCTCCCCTTGAATCCGCCACTGTATATATATATATATATATATATATATATATATATATATATATATATATATATATATATATATATACTAGCCATGCACTTCTTAAATGTGTATAATTTTCATTCACAGATTTAAATACCCTTCAAATTCAATCAAAATTCTTTCTCGGGTTAACTGCCAAAAGGTAAGAACACTCGCCGCTCCGCTAGTTACATGGAGCTCATCACAAATGTGTAAGTAAAACAGGAAAGCTGGTGTTTGACTGACAGGAACTCGAACTCCGGTCTCCCGTAACGACAGGTGCTTACTGCACTAATGATCTAGCGATATGATTAGTTTCTTATATACACTACATTCCTGAGTCCTGTTTCAACAGATAGCTACTGTTATGAATATGGCTGACTAAACATTTATGCACAAATGAGAAGTTATTATAAATTTCAAATGGGAAATATACTGAAAATTTTGTGCTGAACTGGTGCAGAGGTTGTATAACAAGCCTCCTACAATATACTGATTCGGGTAGTGAAAAGGTCCTCAACAGAAAATTACATGATATCAAGCTTCAAAACTCACACCTATCATCATTGGTATTCTGCCATTATTGGCAGATCACTTGCCGCAACTGAGAAGCTTCCACGCGCTACAGTCCTCACCTAATCTCTTCCTGATACAGAAAATTTGTTTTAATACCATCCATGAACTACAGCCTATTTCGTCTCTTCCCTCCCTTCCCTTTCACGTACCTTTCAGCAGGTTATTTATGATACAGCCGTATCTTAGCTAATGCTCCAGTCAGAAGTTACAAGTGTAACCTTTTTTTGCACCCCCCTTTGTAGATGTATGTTCTGCTAGAAAAGGGACAAATTGCAATAACTTCAAGAAACATCATATAATTGCCGTTGTAGTGGGACAGATGGCCTAAACCTCATCAATATCCCTAATTGTGCGGATACTGGCCTTTACTACAAATAATAGCTTTCTAAATATTGATACTCCAATAAATTCATGTTACTAAAATGTTACTACCTCTTTCCAGCCCATGTAAAAATACTGTGACAGTTGTTATTCAGCGTTGCAAACTAAAAACGCTACAGTATCACGAACATCCGAATTTTGGTGGCCTCTACAGCAGTAATATCGCAAGTAAGACAGGCAGGGAAATACACGTTCAAAGTACTTTAGTGTTTAATACTATGATAGTGATATTACGGATATCTAATGAAGAAAACAAAGATACAAGGGATAGATAATTTAACTTTTCAAAACACTTTATTTCGAAAAACTGCTTAGGTAAGTACCTCAAGCCAATTGCATGGATGTTTTTCAATAGATGTGAAGATCGCAATGCCGTTTACAGCAATTCGATATCTCAAATCGTTCAGATATGGTAAGTGCAAAAGTTTGCAACACGGCTTAAAATTATGTAATTCCTGGAACTTGTTGAAATTACACCTGCCAAAAACTATTGTTGTAATGTTACAGAAGCAAAGTAAATCAAAAACTACCTTTAAAAGTTCTCACAAATACGCCATTTTAAGCAATATGTCTTTTTTTTTCAAACCATGTATGTAATTTGATGAGACACTTATCTAAACACACTATCGAAATAAAGTTCATGGAAAAAGTGAAATTTTCAATTCTTTGTGGCCTTCTTTCTACTAGTTCGAAATGGTCACATGATGACCATAGTATTCGACATTATAGTACTTTGGATGTTCATTACACCGTCCATTTCACTTGAGTTGAGTTTCACTGTTGTAGAAACCTCCAAAATTTGGTTGATTTTCGATGTTTATAATACTGTAGCGTCCTTACTTGGCAAAACTGCGTAACAGCTGTGCTATTGCATCTTTCTTTGACATGTAGACCTGAAATATGTAATAACCTGACGTAGTGCCATTAAAAAAAAACTTTATGTGGGGTTGGCAATACTGTTAACCTTGTGGTATCATAGAGTATGTCAATGCCCCTTTATGGAATTTACAGGTACAAAATTTCAGCCTTTTTGCACATTAGAAGTTACAAGAGAAAAAATGAAATGAAATGAAATCTTTAAGTTTTACGTTCCACGAATATGTCGGCTAGTCTAAAAGAGACGGTGATGTTAAGAAATGAATGAAATGGTGGAATAAAGAAAGTGAGAGGAAACGGGAGAATCCCGAGAAAACCCACACACACACGATGTTTGTCCACTACGAAGTTCACTTGGCGCAAGCTGGGATCGAATCAACGACCGAGCCACCGCGCCCCCAAGTTACAAGGGCGCACAGATAAATGGTCCACCCTAGATAGATATAGCTATAATAAATTTCTGGAATTTCCAGAAATGAAAAATCGCTGGCGCAAGAAAATTTGCCGCCCCGGTCCATGCCAGATTGTAAGTTCCAACACTTATTTGTTGGCTGTTCTAAGAACTATAAAAAAAATCCCCTGTATGTTAGCTTGGTTAAAAGACAATTCTCCAAAGCAAGGCCGCTTACAATGTGAAGGCAAATGAGAGTAGTATGGTGACTTTCTCTCTTCCATTATCCTACCTGTTTCTATTCGGTATTGTCCTGAGAGCCAATACATAATTTATGCCTATGGATGAATTACCTACCGACTTTCCTCCAACTGTTTGCCGAACAATCAGTTGGATGCTGACGCTATCCAGGTGTTCCAAATGAAAGAGTAAAGCCAAATCATTTTAGTCTTCACAATAGTGTTTTACAAATCTTGACTTTCTAACACGAACAAACATATACATGAGATTATACGAAAATATCCTTGACACTAGTAGCAACAGCGATGGAAATTTTTATTATTCTACAAAGAAACAAGACAAAAAGAGATGTACTGCATAACCAAGAATGGAACACGATCTACACTTTACAAACCAGAAAACGTTCACTTGTATGATTCTTAAAATTCTCTTTGTTAATTATTATTTTTTTAAACCTAGTTTCCAAAATTACTAAAACTTATCAGATATATAGGTGATCTAACGAGAGGAACAAGAGCAGGATGTCGGTATAATACAATAATTAGACACGACACAAGACAATTAACCAGGAACCAATAGAAACACCTTCCTAACCAGTGGTGGTTTCGGATGGTTTCCTCAGGGGATAATTTTAATATACGGGGGTTGGAGGAAGTACTGCGAAAACATTGGTACCCCACTTTGAGAAGAATCAAAGATATACCTCTCAGGGTAGTTTTCCCCGGGTAATGCCCTGAAATAATCGTCGTTCCGAACTCCAAGTTCCTGGGTTCAGATCAGTTCGTGTAATAAGACTTTAACGGTGGGCGACAACCTTTACATATTTCTTTTGTAGTAGTCCAGTGTCCTCTTAATTTATCATTTTATCAACTATTTCATTATCATTTACTAACAATTTCCAATACTGTTATTATATGGTAAAACGTAATCATACATATCAGTGTTTTATTTAAGTGGTATTACATCGCAGTTTGCTACACAAAATCCCAGAAATGCGATGCAAACGAAAAGCTGTAAGTGGAAGGAAACGGGAGAACCCCGAGAAAACCCACGCACAACGGTGTTTGTCCACCACAAAGTTCACTTGGCAGGAGCAGGGTTTGAACCCGGGACCCCATGCACCAGAGGTGAACGCTCTACCACTGAGCCACCGCGGTCCTCGCAAAATGTGATATATTATCATAGTTTATTACTTAAGTGGTCTATTTTTGCAGCAGAAAAAAACAGTCTCTTATTGTCTTTCGTTCATGACGGAACGGCTCTTTTTTTAATCTTACACATAGATAAGGCACAATGACAACTTCCTTCTTAGGTGTCTGTTAACTTCTCCAGAACACAATCTACTACGGGCTACATACCAAATTTCTGGAAAGTATAGTTGACTTAGCGGCTCAATGGACCCTCGAAATCCAAGACCCGATTTTACTCTTCGGAAACTACATTACTAGCTAAAAATTGAATTATCTTCTACCCTCCTATCTCTCTCTCTCTCTCTTCTTTTTTTTAATTTTTTTTTTTTTTCATTTCGAAGCTTTGGCCCAGAAATATAATTCATTTTGCTACGTTAAAAAAAATGATAAATTAACTGGATCGAGTACGAATTGCCTACAATATGAGTTATAAGATTAACACTTAATACGAAATTAACCCTTTCCCCTCGAATTTGTTTTGACACAGCAAGCTGTACTGCTCGGATTTATTTTGAGATAATTTCAGTGATTTCTGCTTACTACCATTTCAATACAAATAAACAACCACATTACAGACAATACCTTTGTTTTATTTAAAAATACATCAGAAATTAAGCATAAACTGCCCTTTTACATATCTGTCACCTATTTTTGCGTTGTGTGTGATATTTTTCGAAACATTCACCTGGATGCAATCCAGGTTTTCTGGAGCACGTATTACAAAAATACACAGTCTCTCTCCTCCCACCTTTTACTTTTTTATCACTGCACACTGCACAGTCTTTGGAATTGCTGTTTGGATTGAAATATATAAAATGTGATGCACCATTCAGTCTTTCTTCCGTTCTGTAGACGACGGCCTCCCTCGCTTGTGTTGTATATTTCGGACATTGCCTACCAGCTGGTGATCAACTTTTTTCTGTAGTCAATATGGGCAACTCTTGGATTTTGATTCATTTGTCTCTGCGTGTTGAATAATAAGAAACTATTCACAATTGTTACCTGTAATAGCCAGAAAAATAACTTTCTCCACCATTTCACCGATTTACGCATAAAACTGGCAGCAGTTGTCGACTAAGGAACGGCCGAGTAAGGAGTTGAATAGACGGCCAAAAGATAGCAGAAGTTGTCGACTAAGTCATACAAGCGGGGCTCTGTCGACATGCGAGTAATTAAAGCGTCAAAATTAGTGCGGGGTAGTCCCGACATACGAGCGGAAAGGAAAATTTCGAATGTCGGGGCTCTCGCCGCATTCGAGGGGAAAGGGTTAAGCTTTCTGTATGTTTGAATCATAAAAATGAAAATTTACTTTGTGGACTGCGTAATTCTAATTCCCCGTTTCTTGAAGTCATTACGGATTCAAAACTTAATCAAAGTTTCGCAAGCACGTATTCAAAATCAGCTATCAGATGGTTTAGACAGATTGTAGAATGTCAGAATTACATTTTAAAAACATAATTGTTATTACTGTTTCCCTACTTTGCTTTTCATTATCATTACACAAAAATGTTTATTATTTCGTATCTACGTAAAAGAGTAAAAATAAATAAATAATAACGTCCTTACCTGCCGAAAATGTGAGACAAAACTTACAAATTGTGATGTAAATTTAAATTTGTCTAGCAGTTTTCTATACGAAAAGCAAAATCTAAAAAATGCTGGACCATTTGTGTCTGGTGGAGCATTTATCTTGGTACGTCCTCATTTATCTTGGTACGTCCTTGTAACTTTTAAACTAACAGAAAAATATTGAAATTTTGTAACATACAAACATTGACACGGGACCATTGTTTGATATACTCTTCTGTACAACTAGGTTAACAGTGTTGCTAACCCAACATAAAAGTTTTTTTTAATGGCACTACGTGGTTATTACACATTTCAAATCTAAATGGCAATTAAGAACTACAATATCACATTTGTTATTCAACGTTGCAAACTAAGGACGCTACAGTATCACAAGCATCCAAATTTTGGTAATCTCTACAGCAATAATGACACAAGGGAGACGGACAAGTTAAAGCACATCTAAGGTATTTCAGTGTCTAATTTTATGATCACTGAATGTCTAATTCGAATAAATAGAAAAAAAGTTACAAGGGATTGAAATTGACTTTTTTCAAAAGCCTTCAATTCGAAAAACTGCTTAGATAGGTACACTATCCAATCGCAGTGATAGTTTCCAACATATAAGAAGATCATAATACCGTTTACAACTATTTTATTTCTCAAACGTTCTGAAGATATGGTAAACACTAACCATAAGTTTATAACACTACTCATAATTATGCAATTCCAATAAATTGCTGTAATTACACCTGCCAAAAACTATTATTAAGATGTTACAGAAGCAAGGGGAAACAACTGTTTTAAAAAAAAAAAATCAGCAAATACGTCATTTTAAGCAATACAGCAATTTCTTACGATTTTTCGTATCTCCAGAATGGTTTGACATACTAAATTGATGTACACTACATTATGATCTTTATGATTACTTAAAATAATCTACGTTATTGAATGTGATAGTCATCTGAGCACTTCTTGGAAAAATCCTTTGAAGAAAGTCAAATTTTCAATCCCTTGTAACTCTTTCTACTTGTTCAAAATGCATCATATGATGACCGTAGTATCTGAATACGTATTGCCCTATTCGTCTCATCTGCATTATTGTCGCAGAAGCCTCCAAAATTTGTTTTTTTCAATGTGATACTGTAGTGTCCTTAGTTTGCAACACTGCGTAATAATTGTGCTATTGTAAGTGTTTGTTTAATATGTAGATATGAAATATGTAATAACCTAACGTACTATCATTTGAAAAATACAACTTTATGTTAGGTTGGCAACACTGTTAATCAGGTTGTATCGCAGTCCATACAACAAAACGTCACTTGTCAATACGTGCATGATATGAAATGTCAGAGTTTTGTATTTATTAATTTAGAAGTGAAAATGATGTATCAAGATCAATGGTCCAGCAACTCTATGGCCTATGGAACCCGAAGGATTGATACCGCGTTCATCTACTTTCAGCGAACTGGATCCAGTTTTTACTTTGTATTCCTACTTCTGAGATATCCATCTTAATATTGTCCTCCCATCTGCGCCTACGTCTTCCTAACAGTCATTTTCCGATTGGACTTCCAGTTAAAACTTTGAAAGCGTTCCTACTTTCTTCCATTTTGGCTACACGATCTGCCAACTTGAGCCTCCTGATTTGATGCCCCTAACAAACATTCCCGTTCCTCTTGGGTCCGAATATTCGTTTCAGAATCTTGTTCTCAAATACTTTCAGTCTACGTTCTTCCCTCAGAGTAAGCGACCGTGTTTCGCAACCATACAGAACAACAAGCATGATTATAGTTTTATAAGTTTCAAGATTCAAATTCCTCTTCAGAATTCGCGACGCAAAAGATTTTGAACTGAATAATAACACAAATTCCCTGCTTTTAGTCGACATTTAATTTCTTTCTTAATATTCTTAATCTGGAATATTGATTCCAGATATTTGTAAGTATCCACTTTATCGAAAGTATTATTTGATATTTTAACGCATCTGTAATTTGCAATATTACAATATCAACCAATTTCCATGTATTTAGTTTTCTCAGCATTTCCTAATATTGTTCTATATTATCATATATATATATATATATATATATATATATATATATATATATATATATATATATATATATATATATATATATATATATATATATATATACTATACCGACAAACTGTAAGATCCGAACTACATGAGATCCCGCCGGGAATCGATCCCGGGTCTCCCACACTAAAGGCACATACGCTAATCCAGCTATAAGGATGTATGGAGATTTAATTTACAGCTTTTGACATTCAATCCAATTTAAATATGGATAATTTGCTTTCCTGCTTTATCAGAAAATCATCTTTTTTACTTAATGAACTAAGCAATTTTCGTTAATAATTACCAATAACAATTACTGCAGAATACTTCTTCATTCTGCATCATTATTTTACTATGAGTTAAGAGAGCTATCAGTGAAAGAAGCAATCACGATCATCATTTCGCAACATTGTAAAACTACAATTCTGTGTAACTTTCGTCCCACACACTGCTATTTTCTAAAGTCCTTCAAAAAAACTGTAATAAAAGTGCAACTAAAAGAAAAAGCTAATGTCCTTCTATTGAATCTACATAATTATCAGTTAGTAATTCAGTAAGTAAGAGTACATGAACACCCATTTGTCATTATATTGTCAGCTGCAAATTGTTTTAAAATTAGATTTACTTCCAAGGTCAATCGATTCGTGACCTGTGTCAGTAGATTATGATAAAAATGCATGGGCAACGCCTTCCCAATAGTCAACTATTATGACTTTCACTGAAAACATCACGTTCGTCCTTTTATGTACTACCAGAAAATCATCGTGATTGTCTCATTTCTTACCCCGTTCTTCCAACTGTGAAAGTAGTAATGACTTGAATAGACTCTCTCAGTGAAGATGTATAGCTTACTACTATGGTACGTGAATTGAGACGAAAACCCACTCACTCAGTTCGAGCAAAAAAAAAAAAAAAAATCCTCGTAATAAACTACTAACAAATATTTTACCTAATGTGTAGTTATGTCTAATAGATAGTTCTTCTACATTTAGAATTATGGTCCGAAACAATGCAACATGAAAATGGAGAGAAATAAATACAAGTTGGCCCTTCACTCAAATTGCACAAGTTTACGGAGAGTTTTGTAATGTTCCATTTAATAAATGAGTTCAATAAACAATAGTACAATACTCTCTCAAGTCGTACCAGTTTAATAACGTTAAGTTTCGTATAAAAAGGTAATTGCTCATTAATTAAAGACTTTTTTAAACAAGTATACCTGCCTATATATATCATGAAAAAAAACACGACTATTGTAGTGTATAGTATAACAATAAAATTTATTACATTTAGCCTCTGGATGTATAAACGTGTACTGTATACACTATTATACTCACATACAAAATCAATTCCTGGCTTCACGGTCAAACTACATTTACAGCAAGTAAAATTGTGGTGCTGTTAAACTTGTTCGAATAATTCTTCGTTATCCGAAATAATGAATATTGAAATTTTAACACTACTACCTACACTTTTCAGATCTGTGGCCCCGAGTAGCGTAGTCGCTAAGGCTCTCGCCTTCGGTACGATTCCGATCGAAGAAGTGTAAAAAGGTTTTTCAGGCCAGCCATTCACACCAGGAAAATTCCGAGACGGTACCTAAAAAATAGGTCCCAGGCCACTTCCTTCCTTCCCCTTCCCCGGATAGTATGCTCACCGAGGGATGTCATCCCTCAAACGTGACGGGCTAACACGGCCGTAGGTGCCGAAAGCCCAGAAATCTAAATCCTACTTTCCAAATCTGGTTTATTAACACGATAAGAAAAAGTGTCTCATATTGGAAAGATACAAATTGTATATATGTGTAAAGTCAATTGTTGTTATGCATATTGTATTTCTAATTTACAATATATGCCTCCACTAAACTCCCCAATTTCAAGTTTTCTAGCTATCTTTTGGAACAACTTGTTTCCTACAGCAATTCTGTCTACTGACTGGTACCGCTCAGCTTCCGTTAGATAGGGTATATATGGGATAAAAATTATCTTCGAACAAAACACAGACATGGTCTTGAATGTGATCCAACTGTAGAATAAACAAACAGATTATGTTAATCAGGGTTGTTTGATTTAAATCATGATTTAAATCGCGATTTAAATCACATGATTTTTAAAAAATAAACCAATGATTTAAATAAAATTTATTTTTTTAAAACTGAAACAAAATGCAGTACTTTTGAGCATTCTGAAACTCTAATTCAATATAAATTTAAAATTCGTATCTTAATCCATACTGTGTAGCGTCTGTGATGCCAGTTAATAGGATAATCAGAAGGAATGTTCTTAACAGATTACTTGGTTTGTGTGTAGTGATGAAAGTTAGTTTATGATTCAAGTAAGATACATACTGAGCTATTAAGAACAGATTATCGTATTTCTTGGAATGACATTACTGATCATTAAATAATATTACGAATTATGATCACTAATCGTGCTTGTTTCCTTATTAGTAGATAGCTGTCACACGATACCATACAAGGAATCTAAAATTAACATTTAGCCAACCTCGCGTCATTGCTGTTTCGTTTATTAGTTCGTAGCTCATATATTTTAAGATCCGGTAGGATGCAAGTTTAAACTTTTTTTAAAAAAAAAAAAAAGATTAAAATTCCTGGGCCAAGAATTTTGACAATGTAGAATTCATTGTCAATGACAATGAATAATTTAGAATTCAATATTCACAATTTTCAGTTCAGAATTTTACATACCATGTTTGCTAATATATACGTATCACATACTTTTTTTTACCATAACTGCAAAATTATTAATAAGAACATTAAAAAATATATTTTTAAGAAATGGCATTTTTGATTAAAAACTACAAGCTGTTCGTTTATGGCAGTGCCTACATCCTGTGCTAAACTACTTTCTACTAACTACTAAACCATCTTACATAGTGTTGTACGAGGGCTATCCAGAAAGTAGATTACGTTTTGGAATAAAAAATCAACAAAGTATAGGAAACAAATTTTATTATATACAGATGAAAGCCACACACAAATACTACTTTTCGACATAGTCACCATTCAAATTAAGGCATTTATCGTAGCGATGTACGAGCTTGGAAATTCCTTCGTCGAAAAATTCGGCCGCCTGCGACTTCAACCACTTCGTTACCTCTTCTTGCAGCTGTTCGTCGTCATCAAAACGCTGCATAGCCAGCCACTTCTTCATTGCTGGGAATAGGTGGAAGTCGCTCGGTGCCAGGTCGGGACTGTACGGCGGATGAGGAAACAACTCCCACTGAAAAGATTCAAGAACTTCACGCGTGACATTTGCCGTGTGGGGCCGGGCGTTGTCGTGAATCAACAAGATCTTAGAGCTCAACATTCCTCTGCGCTTGTTTTGAATTGCTCTTCTGAGGTTTTGCAGAGTTTGGCAATACCTTTGAGCGTTTATTGTAGTGCCTCTTTCCAGGAAGTCCACCAAAATCACACCTTTTCTGTCCCAAAAAACAGTCGCCATCATCTTCCTTGCCGACATTGTTTGCATGCATTTCTTGGGTTTTTGGGGAGAACCTGTGTGCCCCCACTGCATTGATTGCAATTTCGTTTCACAGTTCACGTGTTTCACCCATGTTTCGTCACCAGTAACGATGCGATCGAGTAAAGAGTCACCATCCTTATTGTAGGCGTCCAAAAAGTGCAACGCTGCAGCCATTCGCTGATTTTTGTGGTCCTCTGTCAAGATTTTTGGAATCCATCTTGCACAAAACTTGTGGTAACCAAGCTTTTCGCTGATGATTTCGTGCAACAAACTTCGCGAAATTTGTGGAAAACTCAAAGAAAGTTCCGTTATTGTGAACTTTCGATTTTCACGGACTTTAACATCGACTTTTTCGACAAGTTCGGCAGTCACTTTGCTGGGTCTCCCACTTCGATCTTCGTCGTGAACATTGGTTCGGCCATTTTTAAATCTTATGACCCACTGTCGCACTCCACCTTCAGTGATAATGTTGTCCCCATACACTTCACACAGCTGCCGATAGATTTCTATCGGTTTACAGTTTTTTGCTGTCAGAAACCTTATTACTGCACGCACCTCGCAGCTCGCGGGATTTTCAATTAACGCAGATATTTCAAACCGTCACAGTATCTTAACGGAGCACAGCACGAACCTCTCACTAGCACGGCTAGATGCCGACTGAGCTGCGCAACGCTCTGACCCCAAGATGGCCGCGCTAGCCCCGCCCCTAGCGGACACAGACGAAAACGTAATCTACTTTCTGGATAGCCCTCGTATTATGTTGGTCATACTCAGTGTAGATAACTTGAAATTATGTACGTATAACATACATATATATATTGATATACAAGTTTACCTTGAATAATTTACAGTTTTTACATTTACAGTTTAAATATTTGCCTATACAATACATCTAGTGATTATTCGTCTTCCATAGGTAAATGTAAGTGCGTACAAGAAATATGAACACATGGAATTATATAAAACGATACTGATTAACATTATATAAAAAGATACTGATATTTATTACGATATAGTAAAAATAGAAGAGTGTAAAAAATTATTCATTTTATAAACAAAAATATAAAATAGGCTATATACACACTCTGCAGTGCAATGCAAATTTTTCTACACGAGCATATTTAAATTCTTTTCTGATTAAGTTGCTTAAAAAGAAAAACTAACTTAGAGGCTTTATCAGTGCCTAAACGATTTCGCATTTTAAATTGTACAAAATCAAAAGAAGAAAAAAATCTTTCACAGTGTCTCTGTCGATCACGAAATCAGAAAACGGTCACGAAAGTCAAGAAGTTTAGCTTTTGGGTCACGATTTTTTGTACCTGTACAAATATAAGTACAGACTGAAAAATTTTGTTGTTTAGAACGTCAAAATTCAACACCAAAAATGTCTATGGTCGGCCTTAGACGCTACCAAATCCCAAGCAAAGCATGCTTCTATCGCTTGAATGAAAATTCGGCCTTATTCGCTCTTTTGCGAATGTTACGAAATGTTATGGTTTGGTAAAGAAAAGGTCACGAAAAAGTCACGAAATTTCATTTTGAAATTTTAGTGGACACCCTGTTTCAACTCCTGCAGATGAAACAGAATGTGAAACACCTGCATAATTGGCTTCATACTTCCATGTCAAGCATAACTGCTTTTGATTTCCACCATTCAATGGCCGTTACACCTTGTAGAACTTCGTCGGTGAAAATCACGCTAGAGAAAGGATGAGACTTCGCTTGAAATTTAATTACCATGGGCAGTAAATAAGTACCACCATAAGCTTCTTCTGCAAATTTCAAAGCGTTTCCTTCGGCAATTAATTTGAATTTTCGCTGTCTATTTTTGATTGATTCTTCACATACATTAAACAAAACTGGCCAATTTTTAATGTCACTCTCCTCACCCTCTGAATCTTCCACTAGTTGTTCTGCTTTGCACACATCTAAATGTTTCTTCAGCTGGATAACAAGATCTAGCATTTCTGAGCCACATACCTTACATTTTTGCATGAATTCCTTTCTCGTATGCAGTTGGAATTCGGATGAAAAGAAAGAAAAAAAAAGTCTTTCTTTCATTTAATCATTCAGAATTGAACTTCCGAGATCAAGGTGACCAACCATTGTTGCAAGTTAAGAAAACAGTGATGTACTGCTCCTGGCTAATTGTTACGTATGAGAAACACTTTTCAGAAAAAACACCATAAATATCGGGAAATCCCCAATTTTGATTTTTAGTCTAACTAAAAGAAAGTGGGAAACCTCCATAACTTATCAAAAACAAAATAACAAAAATGAACATTTAAATCTTACTGTTTTTCTTTTTTAAAAAATCAAGTACTAGTGATTTAAATTTAAAAAATCGATTTAAATAAAAAAAAATCAACAAAAATGATTTTTAAAAAAGAAATCGTGATTTTTTTTAAACCCTGATGCTAATGTAAAAGAAAACCGTTCACTCTTCTATTTATTTATTTATTTATTTATTTATTTCTATTATTCTTTTTTTCAAATTACATTCAGGAACGTTTTCCTGCATGTATCGCCCTTCATTACTCATCATTCAAACGATGACATGTGAACAAAACTCACGTTTTATTAATCACGAAATCCACCCTTGGAAATCGAACAAGATCTCCAAGATACTCTTGAAGTCATATTATTTATTTTACGGTGTTTGTAATCTTTCTAACTTTATTTATTTAATTCCTATTATTTTTAAATATTCCTGAATTTCTTTTAATTTCGTCCAACTGTGAAATTTCAATCAACACTTTTCTTATCAATTTGAAATCGTGTTTTAGTTTTCACTGAATTTCGGAATAAAAATTAATTGGCCTAAAGCTGGTTTCAGCAATATTCGTTACACAGTTGTATAAAATCTGAAGGCGAGTTTTGCTAAATGGAGAATCTTATGATTTGTGATAACAAACCTGGGAGGAACGGTCAATTATCTTAATAAGACATTTACTAGCGTTAAGTATATTGATTTTAACTATTATTGGTGTAACTAAAAGCCACTGTTTCTACGAGAATTATAAAAACAATATTAAAATAAAAGGCATGGCACTACCGCGCTATGCTTTCTTGGTATCATTTCTTAAATTCAATAATATAATACTGTATAGTTTTTACTGAAACTTTTGATGAAATTTAAACATGATAGGCCATTTCGGAAATTGTCTGAAGAAAACTCACTCTAAAGAATAAAATAAATTTTTAAATTTTTGTGTATATATATAGGGTGTTTCAAAAGTCCCCTGACATAGGGTAATTGCCATTTACCTGGACCCACGACATAAGTAAATGAAGTTACTGTTTGAAATGGAGGCTGGCCATGGACACGTTAGCGTAAAAGACAGTAACTCCATTCACTAATGTTGTGGATCCAGGTAAACGGCCACGTTACATTTTCATTTAACACTAGGCGTATAAAGAGTGTACAGCCCAAATGCCTTGTCCGATTTTAAAAATTCCTTCACTTTAGATCAGCGTTTCCCCCAACCTTTTTCAGCTTGCGGCACACTACGGGTGTTACTTGGATTCTCGCGTCACACTTATAGATATTATTATTTGTAAATATAAAACACAGTGGTATTTTTTTCTGTGATTATTGATCTCCTTACAGAGAAGAAAGCTCTTTCACTGTTTTGTCCCCCTTGGTAAATCATTATGCTTATTTTTCATTCTAATTTAAAAATAGAAAACAATTGCAATGAAATATTGGACTCTGATTTCTAAAAATACGCTTTCTTTTTAAAAACTGTATCCAACCTTTTACTAATAAGGAAAATCACTAAATAACGAACAAACTAACAAATCTCTTTTACTTTTAAAACACAAATGTAGGTAATTTGTCGAAAGGATTGAATGACATTTTAAATTTCCAAGTTACGAAATAGTCTGCAATAATGGTAATAAAGAAGCAATAATGGTCATAACAATTATAACAAATACTTTTTTCAACATTAGAAATGTACAGAACAGTAACCCGGTATGAAACTTAAAATTGTAGATTCATAGTAATGTGAAATACAAGTATACTTTTCCCCCTACGTTTTGCAATCTTATTGCTATAAAATTAATAATTTTGTTTCGATTCCTCGCGGCACACCAGCAGCCCATGACGGCACACCAGTTGGGAAACGCTGCTTTAGATTGAAAACATCATATTTGGAGACTGTTTCCCCCTCTTACATTTTGTTGTAACTTTGAAAATAACTGAGTTCCCCTATGTTATCCTGTATATATAGGGTGCATCATTTATGTCTACCCGTGATAACGGAGAAACCAAAAGAGGGAGAGAAGTGAAACTTTGCACAAAGAATCTATAAGGAGAGGAACTTTCTTTGCAAGCATTAAACAGAAACATCCAACAAAGTTTTGCCAACTAATATAAAGTTTTTTTTTCTCAAATGCCACTACGTCAGATTATTACATATTTTAAATCAACATGTCAAAGGAAAACTTAAAATATCACATTTATTATTCAGATTGCAAATTAAGGATGTTATAGTATCACAAACATCTAAAGTTTCAGTTATCGTTCAAAATCAGACCTATGTTCACATGAACGTTATTCCTTAAAATCATTCATACTACCGTTGCCCAAAACACTGCCACTTCCTTCCAGGACATCGTGTACAGCTGTTAATGAGATAATGATTTATGAAACAAAAACAGTTAGAAAGTTATCGAGAAAACTGTATTTTTTTTATTTTCACTTTCAGTAAACTCCCTTATTTTGGAAGAAAAAACCTTAAGATTAACCTTTTACGGTACTTTGTCGAATGAGACTCGACAATTAATTTTGTTCATACTAGTCGGAGTCGAGACACACTCGATACGGTTTTTGCTGGTTTTGTCCAATGTCGAGTGTTAAATAATTTATCTTTTGCTTGCAGAAGTAGCAGTAGTGAACATTTATGTACTCCACAGTTTACACAATGGACACAAACCAATCATACACACAACCTAAGTCACAACTGTTAGAAGAAAAGCACATACAGGGTTTGTCCAAAAAGTAATGAGTCTGTCTGCCGCGCAGCGCTTCTGTCGACAATAGAGCGCTATCAATGGGTGGTATCGGTGGTTGGGGTCTTACCTAAGCATCGCACCGCGCGGCAGTGGCAGTCGCTTCTGAGCAGTGAGAGAATCAGGATCGATCATTGCAAAAAGTGTGTTTTTTTTATGTTGGTACGGGATAAAAAGCGAAAAATGGAGCGGACGATAGAGCAGCGACAGGCCACCAAATTCTGCGTTCGCTTGGGCAAAACTGCTTCAGAGACTCTTGCTTTGATCGAGCAGGCCTACAGAGACAATGCCATTTCGAAAGTCCAGGTTTTTCGCTGGCATAAGGACTTGAAAAACGGCTGGGAGACAATTGAAGACAAAGATCGATTTGGACTCACTTCGACGGGTTCTTCGGATGAAAACGTGTCAAAAGTGAAAGAACTCTTGGACTGACCGTCGGTTGAGTCTGTGATTAATAGCGGACGAACTTAATATGTGCAGGTCAACGATACACAACACTGTAATCGAGAATTTGAACATGAGAAAAGCTTGTGCAAAATTGGTACCAAAAGTGTCGAGTGGTGAACAAAAACGAGGAGTTGACGTGTGCCGTGACATGGTGGAGGTTGTGGACGGTAAAGCAGAATTTTTCCTGTTCCCCAAAATGAAAACCGCCCTGAAAGGTCGCCGGTTTGATGACGTTGCCGTCACTCAGAAGGCCGTAACCAAATCTTTAAAAGGCATTTCGAAAGCGACTTCCAGGGAGCGTATGAATCATGGAAATCGCGCTGGCAGTAGTGAATCGACGCCCAAGGGGACTATTTTAAAGAATTTTGGGGAGTTGTTAAAATCGGATAAACTCAGTCTCATTAATTCTTGGGCAAACCCTGGAGTGCAGCTTATTGGCGACGTGCGCAACAAGGAAAGAAGAAAGAGAATATCGACCAAGAGGAAAGATTGAACGGTAAGATGCACTTTTGTAAGGAAATGAACACAAAGACGTCCTGTGTAGTGACAAGAGAAAGGACGTAAATCTGGAATGCATATGAAAATTTGCTTCAAAAATATCACACAGAAATAAAAAAAAAATAAATATGTGTAAAGAAAAGCTTCAAAACGTAGAATGGTTGTTTTACATTTTTAAACCATCGAGTTGATGTGCATTTTAGTGTAAAATTTGAAAAGTAAATCGTTGTATACCAAACACTATAATTTAACAAATTTTTATTAGATTTTTTGAGACAATTCGAGAAATATTAAAGGAACATAAAGGGTTAACATTTGGTCTGGATACGTCGAACGATATAGGTCAAGACGTATATAAATAATCATATATCAGGACGTAAAACAGATGGGCACACATTCAAAAATCACATTTCGATATTTAGTGGTCATAAAACGTTAAATTTGTTGATACATAGAATTCGATTTTTTTCACCATCGCCGCATTTTTTTTTCTTTCGTAACTCTAAAATTATAAATAGCGAAACCTATCTAACGTTATCACTCAAAATTTTCAAGTAAAATTGGTCATCTCTTTCGAGTTCAAGAGTTTTCCAAGAATTTTGAAATTGCGAAGAAAAATGTACATACTACGTAAAGGAGCAAGCAATTTAATTGTGGGTTCTCTCGTGCTTTATTTGCTTCCACTCACACTTAAAGTTCTTTGCTCTACGGTTTGACTCCACTACTATTCTCCACAACGAAAAAAAGGAAGTACAAGTAGAATGCACTTTAGCGTTACACAATACAACAACACAAAACTATAAACTGTTACAAACCGTCGATATTTTGACGTGTACCCCACTGTGGATGGCGATCACAAAAAATGTCATTCACAGGTGTGCGCCCTCCTATGTTAAGATTTTTTAACAAATTTTAAAGTAACTAATTTTCCATCGTTTCCTTTACTCAGACAAGTCAAAATTATATTATCTGGCTCTCTACTTATGTACATGAAGTTACCACACACAAATCCATGTCTACCCTTGAGTCCACGTGTTTGTTCAGGACGTGATTTAATTATCTTACTGAACGTCTTCCTTAATTTTTTTGGAGAATATTAATCATGTTACGAAACAATTGTGATTGGCAGGAAATCCAGGAAACTGATACTACGAGAATACAAACAATAAACTATTATCCATCGTAGACTATATTTAACGCATTAGCAAAATTATCACGTATATATATTCTTACCGGCGGAAACTCTTTAAACAAGGTCACGTTCTAGTATTGTAACCGAAAACCTGTTTTATAAACTGTACGTAAACCAGTCTACATTGTGAAGTGTGTCAAAAGCTTGGTTCCAGACGTTAAATGCGAGAAATACACGTAAGCATCACTATTTTTCACTCGTCTATATCGTCGAACGTACTTCAAACACTGAATGAAAAACACCGGCTTTATTCTTCTACATATACATACCTTCAATGATGCACCGACATGCACGCATTCTTCTCATTGCATGCATTTCGGCGCAGCTCTTTATCGTGTCAAATAAAACTGACAATGCATGTGGATATACTAGGGAGAACTTCTGCAAAACGGATCCCTAAGAACTTTGGGGGAAGGGAAAGAAGAAGAAAAAAGGAACTTTGTCCTTGCTTACTCACAGTATTGGTCTCTTTCTATGATGGCGAAAGCTGATAGTTTGTAACCAAGAGAAAGAACTGTATGCATTTGATCGTTTTTCATTTATATTTAAATCATCTCGAAAAGGGTTTTAAAACACATAATTAAGGGATTAAACTTAAAAACGTTGGAACTTTTACCGCATTTGTGAATATTTTCAGTAAATATAACTTAATTTTCCTGTTGTCATTGTATCAGTAGTTGTTGAAAATGGCGGGAAATGAAAGTTTCGCGCATTTGCAACACGTAAATAAGTAAATTTCTCAAAATACCATTATTTATCACACTTTGCTTAAAAAGAAAAAAAAGCTATTAACCTACGATACTGCTACTTTACTTGTAAAATTGTAACGTTTGTGCCAGATGTTAAAATAAAACACAAGCCATCCCATTTGACAAAAAACAGATTTCTTAGTCTGATATAGTAACCATCATCTATATTATAAAAGAGAACGCACAAATCCTTTGTTAGCTCATCACGCTAATACGGCTGAACCAATTTCTTTTATTTTTGGGGGGTTATTAGGATTTGGACCCTAGATGGTTTTTATCATATCACTTTAATTTTTAATTACCAGTGTCTTGAGATAATTGACCATTCAAGTGTCCATACGTACAAATCCTTTGTTATTAGTTCATCATAGGTAAAAATAAACGTATTTATATGCAACCCGCATGACCGTGTCACTCGGCGGGTTAACATAAATGACAGGCGCTATAATGTTAACATTTACTGCAATTTGAAAGCGAAAAAGTAAAAATTATCTAAGTAACAAAGTTTATTGCGTTCCGGGGTGACCGCAGCGAAGCGGGGTGAACGCTGCTATCACTCGGCGGGTTAACATAAATGACAGGCGCTATAATGTTAACATTTAATGCAATTTGAAAGCGAAAAAGTAAAAATTATCTAAGTAACAAAGTTTATTGCGTTCCGGGGTGACCGCAGCGAAGCGGGGTGAACGCTGCTAGTTTTCTATAATTGTCTGCCCATAATTTACAAGTATGCTTATTCCTTCGTCGTAAAAACTTCTTTATTTTCTTCTACAAACAAGATCTTTCAAGGAGTTTATGACAGCTTCTGTGACGTCAAATCTCTTGTCATGCAAATTACTGCAGAGATCGAAACAGGTTAAAAATTCGACGAAGAAAGCTTTGGAAAATATGATATGTACTAAAGAATTTCCCCTCTCTTAACTCCTTCAATTTTGCGGCTTCAACTTGGGTAATCTTTTTGTATTTATTTATTTGAATTATTAGCAAAATTCAATTTTGACCGAACAGAATGCCAAAATACAACACTGCTGCAAAATACCGATGCTTCGTTGCTGCTTCTTTGGTATGGACAGCAATGAAGTGTATCACCATTTATGAATAAGCCACATGGTGAACAGACGGGAGCATAGCTGTTGCACCAGTAAGCAAAAATGCTCACATGGACAGAACTTGATTATTGAATCACACTACTTTACCACATGAAAAGTATCAAAGTTATTTATCCAGCGCTGTAGTAACAAAAAAATATTTAACGTACTCACACTATACATTTTACTCGCGAGCCGTAATGGACCTACCAAGAATAAGAGATAGACCAGTAGGTCCCAACGGATTACTAATTTGCCTTAGAAGATAGGAAAAGTGGAGAACATATTCTTCGGAAGTTCTTTTACTCGAAAGGAATTGTATTATAAGAGGCAAAAATAACCATTCTACTACCACTAAGAAAACACGAAAAAATATTCTCTCGTCAAGGACTGAAACATCAAACGAAGGAATTCAAATAATAGAATTGTTCGGTCAACCTAATTTTAAAGCCTCTTTTCAGCACTACTCATCATCCAGTTGAATGCGAAATATCTGGTCATGCAAAGCTCTTATGGGCTGAAAAAGGCCTCCCACCACGTAGGCTGCTCTTCTGATCACAGGAAAGCTTTGCTGTTGGGATAGTTCATTTCTCACACAAGTTTTTGGATTAAATAATTTTTAGTTCGTTTATACAGTGAAACCAAACATCTCTTAACGGACAATTCCGTTGTACGGACACATTTCTTCTCCCAACAAAAATATATGTACTATAAGAGAACAAAACTCTCCTATTCACGAACACTTTTAGATACTGATACGAATAGTCTTCTTTTCCCTCAACGTTTTAGTATCCTCTTCATAACGGGTAGAAATAATCCTAAGATTTACGTATTTGAAATAGAAAATACCTTTTTGCACTTTCAAAATAGATCTGTGATGCAGTAGAATCAACAGAAAATCCTAACTCTATGAGATTATTTTTCTCGTGACCCCAAGGACGGATAAGTTTTAAAATAATTTTATTGTATTCAGCAATCTCACAAGGGAACCTTCCGAAAATGATAGTTGCAGTGAAAGATGTGACCTATGCCAATTGAAAGAGCTGTAACAGAGATGTTCATTCCCAAAAAATTAGCTGCCCATAGCAATAGGTTCAAGAAATATAAGGGGTGGAAGTTCGGGAAACAGCAAGGTTGGACAAGGGGGGAAAACTGCAAATTCCGCAAAAAAGGGGGGCACGGCAAAATAAAATGCTGACAAGTGATGTATAGAAAGAGACTTGCCACAATAGGGAACAAATGAAGGCCACCAGTGGGGTTAACAGTGTTGCCAACTCCAATAAAAAGTACATGTTTTGCAAAAAGCACTATATAAAGTGAGTGCAATATTCAGTGTCAATCTGTCATGTAGAACATAAGATATGACGTGTATAATCAGTGGTACAATCTAACAAAAGAAAATAGAAAAAAAGAAGTACGAAAAATACGGAAAAGACGAAGTTGGCCATAATGCGCCACATTTGATCACGAGCTGTGCATTATAGAATGAACAAAACAAGAAAGCACCAACTATGCAGGAACCCGACGTACCTAGAGTGGAAAAGAAAAACGAGTTCCAAAGTTGGCAAAACTGGCCATGAAAATCCAGACAATTCTAATATAGTTAGGCCACTCGCTTCACAAAAAGAAAATTCCGGCAACAGGCATTAGCCTTCGCATCATTTGTACATACTCGTCCACATTGTATGTGCAATTGTTCGATGAGACAATGGTCCAAACAGAAGATACATATGCAGTGAGCACAGCGGAATACTGCCAATCCGTCACACATGGTACAATGATCGCCTGTGAATGTCTCGAAACAGTACTCTAGAGGTGTCGGAACCTTTGGTGGTCTTTCTATTACATATGCACACCTGTAAAAAGCAAACATAAAAGGCTTGATCTGCTGTGTGTTGCTGTCTGCAGTATGATATATCCACCGCCTATATGATATATCCAGAGTATCCCACCTAACTCTGCGACTGAAATAGTTTCAGAGCGAAACAAATGTGACATATCCAGTTGTGCAGGAATGTACCCATGTCAGCGGGCGACAAACTTCTGTGAGACGCAAGTGCCACCAAGTCCCCCATCATAGGGTCCCAGGGGCCAACTTCAAAATTTCAAATAGCACCATCGGTCGAGTTATATTTCTTTCGATAAATCTTGTAATATGCAACAACGCATATCAAAAATATTTACTATATGGGATTTCAAAATGGCAGCCAAAAATATCTGTTCGGTGACAAGAACAACGTGCATATTTGCTTCATATAGCAAATGTTTTTTTATAGGCGGTGTTGTATCTATCCAGAGAAATATCATCCGCCCCCTATTCCCATTTGAAATGTTGCGGTTGACTCCTCGAGCCTTATGAGGGGGGCGCGGGGGACTTGCTTCTTACAAAGTTCTCTTGGCCCTCGACATGAGTACATTCCTGTGCAATTGGATTTGTAACATCTCTTTTCGCTTCGCAGCAATTTGAGATCACAATGTTCGATGCCATGTTAATACACAATATATATTTGTTGATAGCCATTTTGAAAAACATGCTTCATATAGCAAATGTTTCCTATAGATGTTGTTGCACATTCTATGATCTATCGAGAGAGATACCACTCGGTCCCTGTTGCCATTTGAAAATTTGAAGTTGGCTCCTGGGGCCCTATGATGGGGATCCTGGGGGCACTTGCTTCTCACAGACTTCTATCACCCCCTGACATTGGTACATTCCTGCACAACTGGATCCGTCACATTTTTTTTTCGTTTCACAAATCTTTCAGGTCACAAAGTTTGGTGGGTCACCCTGCATATTCCCACATACGACCCAACCATGACATAATGTTCACTACTTCTATTATCGGTTGTTGGCTCAATCCAACCATTTCATGTTCCCCGACTTGACATTGCCTCAATCACTCTAGCATTGATGCATTCCGAGTGATGCCTGTTGCCGGAATTTTCTTTTTGTGAAGCGAGTGGCCTAACTATATTAGACTTGTCTGGATGTTCATGGCCAGTGTTGCCAACTTTGGAACTCGTTTTTCTTTTCGACTCTAGGTACGTCGGTTTCCTGCATATTCGGTGCTTCTTGCTTTGTTCATGCTAATATGCACAGCTCGTGATCAAATGTGGCGCATTATGGCCAACTCCGTCTTTTCCGTATTTTTCGTACTTCTGTTTTTCTATTTTCTTTTGTTAGATTGTACCACTGATTATACACACCATATCTTATGTTCTACATGACAGGTTGACACTGAATAGTGCACTCATTTCATATAGTGCTCTTTGCAAAACATGTACTTTTTATTGGAGTTGGCAAAACTGTTAACCCCACTGGTGGCCTTCATTTGTTCCCTATTGTGGCAAGTCTCTTTCTATACATCACTTGTCAGCATTTTATTTTGCCGTGCCCCCCTTTTTTGCGGAATTTGCAGTTTTCCCCCCTTGTCCAACCTTGCTGTTTCCCGAACTTCCACCCCTTATATTTCTTGAGCCTATTGCTATGGGCAGCTAATTTTTTGGGAATGCTCATCTCTGTTACAGCTCTTTCAATTGGCATAGGCCACATCTTTCACTACAACTATCATTTTCGGAAGGTTCCCTTGTCAGATTAGTATAAAAAGTGCAATTAGAAATGTATCCGAGCATGGACACTTTTACTATTGACACAGGCGATACTTCAAACATTTTAACTTCGAGGTGATTTTTCTCTTGATGCCATGTATGGAACAGTTCGTTCGGATTCAGCATCCTCAAATTAGTATAAAAAGCGCAATTAGAAATTGATTCAAGTGTAAGCACTTTTTACTAGTGCCATGACGGATATTCTTTCATCTGTAATATGGTCTGAAAGAATGCACGCATAGAATAAGCAATAACTTTTTTTTTTTTTTTTTTTTTTTAGGAGGAAGTCAAATAAAGAAACAAATACTTTACGAGAGCCAATATAATTTATAGAAACAACAATGGCGCCAAAAGCCCTTATTCGTCAGATAAGGAATCACATCGCGGGCAGGATAGAACTTTCAAGGAGAGGGAGGAAGGGCAGGGGGCGTCTGGCCTACTGGTCGTAGTTTGCACATCGTTGGAATGAAGGAACAATTCTAATACTCATGATTTCCATGGTCCGACTACTATATCATGAGCCAATCATACCTAAGGGATTACACAAACGCTAGAATTAGCCCTGTATTTCAAGTCTTGAGTTCGATCCTCAATATCAAAGGCTTTACAGCTGGAATTAGAAAAATGTCTGCATAATACTTATAATAAAGGAATTAACGCCTACTTTCCTAATTCATTGTCCTACAAACCGTAAACATCTGGTACCAGGAACGTGTTACAGAACACTATGGCGTATAGACCATCAGTGCGAAAATACATTTCCTAAGGTCAGGACTACACCCTATAACACCAACTGGTTGCAATAATACCATTCAAAACTCTTTTTAAAACAGCTGCTGAGACAAGGATCAGACAGGTAATAAATTGCATCAACTAACTTTATAAGAACCCGCTGTATAACGTAACTGGCTAAGTCACTCTCACCCGGAAGCACTGCCATACTGACCACTTTCTCTGCTGGACAATGAAGGAAATAAAATGATAACCTATACACAATTTATTGTTTTCTTTCATTTTTTCAGTGATTCTTCAACAGAAATGAAAGCTGTCATAAAATAAATATGGATTAAAAAAAACATGGAAAATCTTTTAAGGTAATTTCCATTTTAATGTGGAATGACTTTACATAAAAAGAGAAAAGGGCATTAGATATAATTTTATTTCATATTAGCCAGATACATATATATGACAACCATCTCAAGTTAATTTATTAACCACCTTTGGCTTCAAGAAGTTCTCGCCTTTTCCCTTAGGAAAGCTTTCATATGACGTCTATTGTTCAATGCAACAAACCATGAAAACAGTTTTGTTGACAAGTATGTCATAGTGGTCCCGCCCTAAAACAATGATAATTACGAAAAATCTTTGAAATCTGTTTCTTTCTGTATTAAGGCCGTTATACCTGTTAAATTTGTTTCTTTGTGTTGAGGCAAACTGGTGAGACGTCGAAGTCTGGCTGAGATTTCAAACAGACGAAATTACGATTTCCTGACTATCATTTATTATAAACCAGCAATGGAAATTACCCAATTTAGTGTAAAAATGTAAATCACGCTGAAAGCCTTCCTCGCTGGTCTAATGGCTAGCGCGTGGGTCTTTGTTGTATGTGGTTCGGGTTCGATTGTCGGTGGGAAAACACTAAAATTCGAACGCATTCCACCTTAAACTGTAGGCTCACGTCTCATGTAGCCTCGGTGCTGGAAAGGGGCATTAAACTTATACAATCTAAATCATGTTTACCCTTACACTGAGCGCTCTAATACTTTTTTAAATCATTTTTTATAGACGTCCTCCTATCCGGATATATAATCTTTTCCGGGCCCTAAAAAATGGTCCTGGCGGATTTTTTTAAAGGAAAATCTGAAAATGTCCTATTTTGGGGTGGTTAGTGTTAATATTGTTCCAATGTTCAATTTTCAAGAAGTACAACAGCTCCAGCTATAAATCCTTAGAAGAGGAAATTAATATTATGGAAACATTGCTTTAGTGTTGCATGATTCATGCTGTAAATATGTTAATAAACTGATTGTAAACATAATGAAAGAGCCGACACTTAAACACACTCCATTATTTACTACACTCCAATTATAAATATCGTTTAAATGTTCATCTTGTAATATTTTACTTTTTATATATCATCATCTGAATACTTAGTGCATTCAGAGTATTTCATTCTTATTGCAAGTAGATTAAAGAGGAAATAATGAAGGTCCGAAGTTAAATCCTTGTCATACTAGAAACCTTCGTCTTGTATGGCATTACATGATTTAGCGATTTAAGTTAAAACTATTTATGCAGTAGTAAATTATTAAACTGCTTAAACTATTTACTTAAACTCTGTTACTTTTATTTGAGGAAATTGTTTCCATGTTAAGGAATAAGATAGCTAACTTTCTACATGAATTAATTTTTAATGGAACGCTTTTGTCTAATATTTTTATTAATTGTATATTATCTAATGCTGTTACATTACTCACACTTATAAGTAATCAGAAATTTAGTCAGTATTTTGCATTTCATATAGCTATAATCTGAAAATGTCCTTGTTACAAACGGTTAGTAGTAGACTAGCAATTCTGATATGCTGTAAACGACTTCGATATTCGTTTGGGTATATATATTGGTTAAGAAACTTGGGCGATATATATATATATATATATATATATATATATATATATATATATATATATATATATATATATATATATATATATATCTTTTTTTTAAAAACAAATAATGTTAATTATTCAACAATTATTCCTATAAAGCATTTACATTTTCTACTAGCTGAACCTGCGCTGTTTATACAGCGCACCGTTCTAATATGAATGTGAATCTCTTTTCTACTTCTCACTATATCTGTAGAAGTCCATTTACAGACAAATAAAAGACAGGAAGACTCAAAGAGAGTGAACTGCTATAGACACATATAAACGTGATATTTTAATTTATAGAATGTTAGGATGAGTCTGTGGGAAACTTGTATATGTGATAGATGATACCAAATGCAAATATCTTTTTCTTACAATTCCATATCCGAGTACGCCTCATTGTACACAACCTTCGAAGTTGGCAGCTTGCAATAGGTTTTGTCATTCAGATAAAAGCAAAGCGCCTGAAATGTGTCAACCCACTATACGTGACTCCCCTACTGGTTGCCTTTCATAAGGATATCAAACCTTAACGTCCTAGTGGCAATATTAAACTAATAGAGTGACCACGACGCCTAAAATGTGGAACAGAAAAATAAAGACAAGCTTTCTGAAAATTTGAGTTAGAACTGGCACATCTACACAAAATTTGGAATCGACTAGCGAAAACGGCACGTTTCTAGAACTTGTGGTTTTCGAGATCTCATTGTCGAAAGGAATTGACCACAAACATAAAACCCCTATAAAACCCTCGTTTTTAGAATAGTGTAGTAAGTACCAATCTTTCAACAATAAATAAATAAATAAAGAACTCATGATTGATCTGTGTTGAGTTCCGATATTTTCGTCCTATTTGAACACAGTTTAACATTATGTGTCTGGATCATTTAAAAATTTTCGTGTTAGATTATCTTTCTATCACACAATACACGCGTATAATGTATTTCTACTATAGTTTTCTCAATGTCTTTCTCTAAGAGAGAAAATATATGGTGTCTACACATCTGCAGGGAAAATTTTTGTGGCTGCTTGTAGTTGTACTTGCTAAAGGGTTTGTTTCTTACGAAGAGTATGGGTAAGGGACGTTTATATACTAATATAGTAGAACTTTAACGCGTAGTACATTTATACATCTATGCTATAGTTTAAATTACTGAACTGATTTCAATGACTCTTCATCGAGATTTTCATGTAAGTTCAGAACAAGTACAGATTACCTATTATCATGTTTTAAATCCACAGTACTGACTTGCGTAAAAACAATCACGTTAGCGTCAGTGACCAGAGGTTTCTAAATCGTAATCTAACGAAGGACGTTGAGTTTGTGCAGCTCTCGGCAGACTGCGATTGTACAAACAGATCACTTCAGATGCTGATTTAGATGGGCAGACATTTGAATAAGTCCAACGGTTCTTTGTGAGAAACCGGTGATCCGTCTCTTTTAAGGCTCGGGTTCTGCGCACAATTCCCCTCTGACGATGTCTTGACCAAGGATACACATATCGAAGAAGTACGCTTAACGCACACTTCTCAAAACTGGACAACAGCTCTTCCTACTGCGTTAGTTACACCCGCGTAAGGTTGTATGCGCATTTTATTTATGTAACAAGTCATTCTTTTATGAATACCCTGTACATTTTATGAATACCCTGTCTGTAGCGTACGTTTACAGACACTATAGATATCCAAATAAGGAAGTCTACAAAGCGTCTAAAAACAAAGCCATTCACTTCGTAGTGTTGTGTCTTAGTGTGTTCTGTAGACATGAATGGACTCCAATGAACGCACTGAAGCCTTCTATGATGAACGAATTGGTACTAAAATGTAGCGAGGGAAACGAAAATTAACAACGTTAATACTCTTCACACATTTCAGATTTCTCCATTTCATAGAAATATACTTGACCTCTACGCCCTTTCACCATTACGAATAATACCAAACACGTGAAGAAATCCGCAAACTGGTGTTAAGATAATGACTGAGTCTGTCTCACGTAATAGTAATAAAAAAATGTTTAGAAAAGATCTGGGAAAATAGTTTTGAAATAATATTTTACAGTTTATCAAACAATTTTTCCTTGCTGTTGCGCTTGTAGCACTTAGAATAATGCACTCTGAATTACGTAAGCCACAGTAGGTCGTTACCGTAATGGGAGACAGTCATAAAATGAAACACGCGCTTATGGATTAAAAAATGTACTTAAAAATAGTCATTATATACAATTTACTAGTGCGAAAAGCAGACATAGGTTAACTCATTAGAGTCTTATTATCTCGTTTACGCTTTCTTTTATTATCCCTCATTTGCTCATAACAAATATTACGTCAGGTAGCGAACATGGAGTTAAGTAGCAAAATTTACTGCATTTGCTTTCTATGTAATTTACTAGATTTCTTATATTATTAGAAAACAAATATGTAAATTATATTTGGACAACTAAGTATAGATTTATCGGTATTTAGATTTTACATCAATTAGTAAAGCCAGTTTGTTTACTCAGACTTATTATGAACTAGCATCCATTACCCGCTTCGTTGGGTTAAAGTAAGAAATATGAGTAATATGTTCCGTTCGTCGCGTTTTACTATTACTGAAGTGCTCTCTGACATCGGTCATTTTCGATCATTTCTATATATATATATATATATATCCCCGTCTCCCAAGCTGTGGAGCTGAATTTGGATTTAAACGTCATCAGAAGTGTCACTGTTCATCTCCGTGACCCCGAGAAATTCGATACTACTATCTATCGGTTATTTTCGATCATTTTATGTATCTCCCCCTTCCCTAAGTTGCACCATCAAAGTGAAATAATAAAAACCATTCCAGGCCTGAACCTCATCTATGTTGAAAATTTGATCGGGATTGGTTGAGTGGTTCAAGAGTTATTAAGTCACAAACATAGTCACTTTCACTTTTATTTATATAGATAATTGACAAAGATGTTTAGCCTAGGGATGGCCAATTCCGGAATTTTTACTTTCCGAAATTCGGAAAGTAAGATCAGAAAAATTCCACATTTCGGAAAAAATCCGATTTTGGAAAAATCCAGATTCGGAAAAATTTCGATGTCGAAAAAATCCGGAATTTTCCGAAATCCGGAAAGTGAAATTTCCGATTCCGAAAAATAAATTTTCCGGAATCCGGATTCGGAAAATTTTAACCCTTCGTGATCCAGTAATTACTACGTTTGCTTTCGTGAGCTCGAATTCCACTTTAAACCATAGGTTCCGTTTTATACATCCTCGGTGCTGAACGAGACGAAAAGAGAACGCCTGAACGAGACGTCATGAAAGTGACGTCTCATATTGGAAAAGTATCTGTTTCCATTAGAGGAGCTGTGTATCGTCTCGTCTCGTATCTCGTCACAAAAATTCTGATTCGTCTCGTCTCATCTTGTAGGCAATCCCATCAGTGTGTCTCCGACAATGTTTACAGTAACAGGAAATGGTGGTTAAAGAAACTAGTATAGACTATACTAGTGATAGAATATGAGTCTTGTCAAAACTTCCAATCAATCAAAGTAAACCGAAGCAGACAATACATTTCCAAAAATTATGTTAAGTCGAGGGAAACGAAAATTAAGAATACTAATCATTCGTCATACTTTTCAATTTTTTTCTATTTTCTAGAAATATACTTAACTTCATACCCTCTCGCCATACTACACGAATAATATCAGATAAGTGAAGAAATCCGCCACTGGAATTCTATTCTATTTGGTTTCTACCTTTTGAATTTCATGTTTCAGTTAGAGATACCAATTATACCAATACAGTAATTATACCAATATTTCTTTTCTGTTCGAACAGGTAGTGCTCCTGACTAGCAAAGCTAAGATTCTTCGAAACATAAATTGTTTTTGAATCAAATAATGATTTCTGTATAACTTGATTCAAATGTAGATTATCTCTCACGTATAAAATATACACTTCTAAATTTTTTACCCCATAATGATGGTAACGTCAGATGTTGAAGCGAACAAGATTATTACTATTATTAATAAATGTATTAGTAGTTGTTGCTGTTGTAGTCCGGGAGGGAAATTAGCAGATGGAACCCGCAATCCGTAGGCATCAATCAAGAGCATCCGTTCATCAAAGAGCGTTGAGCAGCACTGTTTTAAATTATATTCTAAAAGCTCTGAAGTATACCTCCTTTTTACTCGATTTACCCTATTCCTAAACCCAACACTGAATGACACACATTGTCGATGCGAATGGAAGAAATGCGAAAAAAGAACGGCTACGCAAGAGGACGACTGAGGAACAAATAATGCCTCTTTGTTTATTCGAAATGTTTGCCCCTTTACGAACTCCTTCCTTAATTTCATTTTTAATAGAAATAGACAGTTTATATCCTTTTTTCGCATCATCATCTTTTTTATACTCTACTACAGCGTTTCCCAACCGGTGTGCCGCGGCACACTGGTGTGCCGTGAGTAGGACGCTGGTGTGCCGCGAGGAAATTGAAACAAAATTATTAATTCTATAGCAATCAAATTGCACGACAGGGAAAAATGTATATTTGTATTTCACATTACTATGAACTTGTACTATGAATCTACAATTTTAAGTTTCATACTGACTTACTTTTCTGTACATTTTTAACGTTGAAAAAAATATTTGTTATCATTGTTATGACCATCATTGCTTCTTTATTGTTGCAGACAATTTCGTAACTTGAAATTTTAAAATATCATTCAATCCTTTTGACAAAGCAAACGTGCATATAAATTACCTACATTTGTGTTTTAAAAGTAAGAGATTTGTTTGTTCGTTCATTATTTAGTGATCTTCTTTCTTTGTGAAACGTTGGATACAGTTTTCGAAAAAGGAATTGTATTTTTAAAAATCTGAGTCCTATATTTCATTGCAATTGTTGTCAAGTTTTAAATTAGAATGGAAAATATGCATAATGATTTATCACAGGGGGAAAACCAGTGATCGAGCTTTCTTCTCTCTGAGGAGATCAGTAATCACAGAGAAAAAATACCACTGTATTTTATATTTACAAATAATAATAATAATAATAATAATAATAATAATAATACTAATAATAATAATAATAATAATAATAATAATATCTTTATGACTGTGCCGCAAGAATTCAAGATACATCTGTAGTGTGCCGCAAGTTGAAAAAAAAGGTTGGGAAACGCTGCTCTACTAAGTATCCATTCATTCATGCTTTTAGTTAATATATATACACTTCAAAGTGACCAGAATATATTTAGGCTTTGAAATCCCCAAATCAGGATTCTTTTTTTTAATGCACATAGAAAATCAGATCTGATGATGTTACAGTAATATGCTTTTTCTTTCTCTTTTCAGCTATCATCGCTCGCACATGCACCACAGAGCTATCTGCACCGGAGGCATCAGATGATAGTATAGAATCAGTTGACGATTTAATCTCAGAGGAAACATCTGCACCAAAATTACATCAACCAGGACCATCCAAAGTAGAAAACAAATCCACGTCAGGACCCGACCCACTTTCTGATGATGAACTAATACACATATTACTGGAAAGACGGCGTCGTTTAATTCAACCCATAACACTGTACTTAACTAACAGATTTACACCTACAAGAAATAACATACAGCAGCAATCACAACAGCAAGTTCAGCAACAGCCTCAACAAATTCCCATCTACACAGCCTATAGAGCAATCATAAGGCCAACGTATATAATACAAGCTGTGCCTGTAGCTCCAAAACGGCAGCAAATACAATCACTACCATCCCCACCACCACAGCAATTACAGGTGCTACCATCCCCACCACCACAACAATTACAGGCGCTACCATCACCTCCACCACATCAATTACAGGCGCTACCATCACCTCCACCGCAGCAATTACAAGCTCGACCATCGCCTGCACCGCAGCAAATACAGGCTCTACCATCAGCTCCACCCCCGGCACCCCAACCACAGCAACCTGTATATAACACATATGTCAGCAACAACCAACCATGGATTCCAGTTCAAAGATTGAACGACAAAATACCCATCTACGAACGACATAACAGTGATGGAACGCGAGTAATTATTCTCGAGGCAACTACTAATAATCAACCATCACCCCCGCCTCCTACAGTGGCAGCTCCAGTACGGACATATCCAGCCGTGCAACAATACTTACAGCCCACTCTACACGAGAAAATACCAGTCACCGAGAAAGTGCGGGTCCTAGGTCGCAAGAAAACTGTCACCAAATTCCCAGGTTTAGCGCCATTAACAAGAACACGCGGTGTTGTCAGCAGGGGTGGAGCAAATGCAGGCAGTGTTCCGGGAAGGCCTGGAATCGACTTTCCTAATTTAGGTGAAATCCCACCAACTAGCTTTTCCTGCCAAACTCAACGCTACAAAGGATTCTTCGGAGATCCAGAAACAAATTGTCAGGTACAGTAATCACATATATTTTAGTTCTAGGACAGTGAAGCTACATGATCACTTTTAATATATTGTTAGAATTCTGTCGCACCACATTCAGATTTTCCTTAGCATACTCTATCGTGGTGCCACGTATAGGGGAACCTATTTCAGGTCCACGTGTAACTAGAATATGGTCTAATAGGAAATAATGAACACAGACGCCAGTAAAAGTTGATACATTTGAAACTCTAGGAGTATATTCACTGTTTCCTTTGAATTGTCTAAGTGTTATAACAATAGGCAAAAAGTGTTGAGACAAAGTAGACCCGTTCAGAAGAATATGAAATTCCGAAACGTAGTTTTCAGGGAAAAATGGAACTCCGTCAACTAACATATAATTAGTTATGTTTTTTCCTGAGTTTTTACATCATGAAACTACGATAAACATCCAAACTGTAGGTGATACATTTATTTATTTATTTATTTCGGTTTCAATAGAGTGATAACAGAGATGGAACTGAATGCTGCATCCGTACCCATCGACGAATAAACAAACGGATATAGCCGCTCAACAAGACTTCTTGTACTTACGCAAAGCATAGTTTCTAAAAAAATAGCACGTAACAGTATATATCTATGTGTTAAGAACTTTACGGAAACCAGAACTGAAACCGGAAGTACAGTAAATCACAACCACTTGCGTCTCTTGACACCCTAAATCGAATGCAGAAAAGCACTTGTCGCTATCTCTATTATATTGTTTGTTCTAATGCGGTAATTGTTGAAACTGTAAATGATTAATTTGAACAACATTCGTTTTGAATTGAGAAAACGGAACCTATTCTTGGAAAGCTGAATCAACTACAAAAAACTGAATCTCGACATATCTTACGGTTTTTGCTCTATAGCAATCAGTATTGAAACCAGAAGTAGTAGTAAATTTCAACCACTTCCCGATCTTGATAGTGTTGCGGATTGTGATGGTATGTTCGTTCGCAGAAAGCAGCTTAAATGTTGAAACCGGAAAGGGTTTATTTTAACCACTTTCGGTTTGAATTGATGATTAACGGGGGACATGGGACCTGTTCTTGGGATGCTGAATCAAATGCAAAAAACATATCTCGATATCTCCTACCATTTTTGTTCTATGAAAAACAGTATTAAAACCGGTAGGTAGTAAATTTCAACCACTTCTGGTTATGATAAAGTGCTCCGGTGGTTAGTCGGGGTACATTGTCTTGGGACGCTGAATTGTTTGCAAGAAACCACTTCTCGTTATCTGTTACCGTTTTTGCTCCGATACCTGGTGACAGACGGACAAAGGGACAAAGTTGTTCTATAATACTTCCGACACTTTTGCATAGCACAGTTTCGGAAGTCTATAAAAGTCACACACATACTTGGATACAGCATAAAAATTATCTCAATCATGTTATGTAGCTATCAGTTAAACACTTCTTTTCTCAGAAAGAGAAGAAAACAATTATCTCGTATGAACAGCTCACTCACAAGGACAAACCACGTAGATGCTCATATTTTCAAAGACAGAGTAAGAGCTAGTGCGTATTTTCCTATAATAATTTCTAGTACTAACACTTTATGTGACTGAAACTATACATCTACCGACACTTTGACTTGAATAATTATATTCATTAATACCAAAACCGATTTAAAGCTCTACGTCTATTTATTTTCTCTTCCACTATTATTTCCATACAATTCGGAAAATAACTTCTTCTCGAACAGCATTCTTTTCCTCTTTAATAATTCCAATGTTATTGTTTTCTTTCCGATTTTAACTACATTATTTCTTCCTTCTGTTTTATCCATCTCTCTTCTTTATATTCACATTTTGAAGGTCCATCGTTTTCCAGCGTTAATGAACATATGTGTACGCTACAGCTCTATGCACTATAGTACTTCATACGAAATATTAAAATAAAACTTTACTCCTTTTTGCACATTGTTTTAGCCATTTCTATAGTTTTTCCATCGATATGTTTCATATCGTTACTAACAATAACACGTAGGTGCCAAAAATAAACACCCCTCCTACTTTCTCCTTCCCCTCTGTATAACTGACACGTTTCCTTCATCCCAATCATTTTTTTTTCCCCTATCCTTGCAAACACGGTTAATTTTCTACTTAAGATTCCACGAGAAAACTCTCATAATAATACAATATTAACTCATCACAGGTCAGAGAAATGACATCCTCATGTTCTACAAAACGTCCGCTAGTAATCTATCCTATACCAAGCCAATGAAATTGGATTGTCATCATTACGGTCTCCCTTACATATTGCCATGTATTATCTTTGCCCTACACATAGCCTTTTTTCTATATGCTTTCCAACCAACATAACATTAAAGTTGATAAAACAGAAGCACTAACACCGTTCATATTTCCCATGTAAGCGACATGTCACCTCATTTTTCGCAATTTATTCACTGACAAGTACTATGAAGGAGTTGAGTACTCTGTAATTTTCTCGATTTTACCACCCGTTCGGATTACTGGCCTCGGGACCTTGTTCTCCAAGACCAGTAGTTCATGTTCAATCTCTGCTAGTTGCAGTACAACTTCCGCATTCATTCAGTGCAATTGCTAAAAATATACTATAAAATACTCTCCGATTTTCGCTTTTAAACTTCAATCCTCCCTTTAATCTTTATGTCGGTACGAACTTCTTTTTTAGCTGTTACAACTACAGATGGTAATCAGAAAAATGGAAACACCTGTAGTTGGCAACACGTCAGATGTATGGATTGGCAGTGGTGTCGTGGCGCCAACAGCGCCGGACCGCTGGTGGTGGTGTGCTAGGTCGGTCTCCATACTACGTCAGGCACAGTGGAACAGCAGTGTCCAGTGGCAGCAGCAGACGGAGGTAATGTAAAATGGGAGACCTCTCAGATTTTCAAAGAGGGTAAATTGTTGGTGCGCGGTTATGTGGAGTGAGTGTGACAGCAGTGGCTACTATGTTAGGTGTGTCGCGTGGGACAGTGTCGAAGATAATGACGGCCTACACAACACACGGGAAAACCACATCGGGAAAGCGGAACAGTGGGCGGAAGAAAATCATGAGTGACAGGTCACGCCGGGTATTAAAGCGCATTGTCACGCAGAACCGTCGTGCCACTGCGGAGCAAGTGACGGAAGAACTCAATCAGCACCTCCCCCACCCTGTTTCGACAATCACAGTCCGCCGCGAATTACATGACATGAACTTACGGGGTCGTGTTGCACGGGCCAAACCTCTCATCAGGGACCATAACGCTTTCGCACTCCGCAAATGGCACCGCGACCATGCAACTTGGACCGTTGAGGACTGGAAGCGTGTGATATGGTCAAATGAGTCATCCTTCACCCTATTCCCAACCACGGGCCGTGTTTATGTGTGGAGAACGCCCAAAGAAGCTTATGATCTGCAGTGTCTCCGCCCAACTGTGAAACATGTCGGCGGCTCGGTGATGCTGTATCATGGTTTTCATAGGGTCCTGTGGTTACACTTAGCGGACGAATCACTGACAACGATTATGTCGCAATTTTAGGAGACCACTTGCATCCTATGGTCCGGATGTTGTTCCCGGACAATGACGCCATCTTCCAGGATGATAATGCACCCATTCACACAGCTGGCATTGTTGCAGCGTGGTTTGAGGAACATCGGGATGAAGTTCAACACCTCCCCTGGCCCGCCCAATCCCCAGATCTCAACATAATTGAACATCTGTGGTCCGTCTTGGAAACACGACTCCGGCGACGATTTCCACCTCCATCCTCTCTCACAGAACTGGCCGATGGCCTGCACGAGGAATGGTGTAAAATTCCACTTGCTACCATTCACGACCTCTATGCCTCCATTCCACGTCGCATCAAGGCTGTTCTGAAGGCGAAAGGTGGCCCGACACCATATTAATCTGGTAAGTTGCAATTTCGTTCAGGTGTTTCCATTTTTCTGATCACCATCTGTACTACGTTTCTGTATTGTGGGGCGACCAAAAGGTGGAAGCATTGCATGACTGTACTTATATAGTAACAGCACAGAATTTAAACCGTCCGAGACACGAATCTGATGGAAGAAGGAGAAAGTGGAAATAACAGTGATATGTCGTGAAGACGTCCAACCGAATACAGTATGGATTGATTCAATTTTTTGCACAGAAATGCATGTCTGAAACGATGTATGGGTTCCAGTGATGTGACGAGTTTCAAAGTGAACGATATGAAGGGTGGATGGCAAACATAACATGCACAGGTACCCGTACTCAGAGAAAAAATGTCGCTGTGGATATGATGCTGAAGGACAATAGCCGACATAAGAGGTCATCGCTGTTAGCTTCAGCATCGGATCCATCCACAGCATTCTGCACAAGAAACTATGGTATCAGAGAGAGTGTACCTAATGGATATCTTGGTGTTGAACAGAGCCATAACTAACTAACTCTATGGCCTATGGAACCCGGAGGTTCAATGCCGCGTTCACAAAAGCTCTCCACTGACTTCTATCCTTAGCTAACTGCATCCAGTTTCTACTTTGTATTCCAATCTCTGCGAGATCCATCTTAATATTGTCCTTCCATCTGCGCCTAGGTCTTCCTAATGGTCGTTTTCCTATGGGTCTACCAGTCAAGACTTTGAAAGCGTTTTTACTTTCTTCCATTCTAGCTACATGACCCGCCCACCTAAGCCTCCTAGACTTGACGACCCTAACACTGTTGGGTAAACCGTACAAATTATGTAGTTCCTCGTTATGAAGTTTCCGCCATTCCCCATTCCCGTTCCTCTTGGGTCCGAATATTCGTCTCAGGATCTTGTTCTCGAATACTTTCAGTCTATGTTCTTCCCTCAGAGTAAGTGACCATGTTTCGCAGCCATACAAAACAACAGGCATGATTATCGTTTTGTATATTTTAAGCTTCAAATTCCTCGACAGAATTCGCGACAACAAGAGATTTTAAACCGAATAGTAACACGAATCCCCTGCTTTTAGTCGACATTTAATTTCTTCGTGGATATGATTTTCCTCTGTTAATATTGACCCTAGATATTTGAAACTATCCACTTTATCAAAAGTATTATTTAATATTTTAACGCATCTATAATTTGCTGAATTACGGTCCCGACGCACTTCCATGTATTTAGTTTTCTCTGCATTTACTTCTAAACCCATGTCCCTGCAAGCGTTTAATAAGATCTCTGCATTTCTTTCTATTGTTCTCCTATCATCTCCTATTAAATTTACATCATCAGCATATGACATAACCTGGTGAATACCGTTCAATTCTAGGCCCTGATTCCTATCTTTGATTTTCCTTATAGCGTATTCCAGAACAAAGTTAAATAATAATGGCGACAACGCATCTCCTTGTTTCAGGCCATTTTCGACGTGAAAGCTCGTGGATCAAAATTTTCCTACCCGGACTTTACTTTGGGATTCATTTAAACATATCTTAATTAATCTAATTAGCTTTCTCGGTATTCCAAGTTCTGTAAGAACGTTGTATAATGTTTCTCTCCTAACCGAGTCGTACGCCTTTCTAAAATCAATAAATAGTTGATGTACCGGGGTATTGTATTCCCACTTTTTTTTTTCGAGTATTTGGCGAATGGTAAATATTTGGTCGGTGGTTGAGCGATTTCGTCTAAATCTGCAATGATAATCTCCAATAATTTCATCTGTGTATGGGGTCAATCTTACTAATAGAATATTTGAAAGGATTTTATAGGATGTTGACAGAAGAGAAATGCCTCGATAATTATTGCAGTCAGTTTTGTCGCCTTTCTTGTGAATTGGAACAATGATTGATTCTTTCCACTCTTGTGGCAATTCTTCCTTGTTGTAGATAAGGAGGATGAGTTTGTGTATCTTGTTCCACAATTTTTCGCCTCCAGCTAAAATTAACTCAGCCGGAATTTCATCTACACCCGGAGATTTGTGTTTCTTTAATTTCTTTATAGCTGTTTCTACTTCTATTCGGTTGGGTTCTGGAACATACGGTTCTGCGGTGTGTATCTCCTTTTCTCCATGCACACTAGTTTTTGGTTGCGTGTTAAGTAAATCGTCAAAGAAACCTTTCCATCTATTTAAGATGCTATCTGTGTCAGTGAGAACTGTACCTTCAGATTTCTTTAATATATAAGCACGAGTTGGACAGAGCCATATGTCGGGATATTTCTGGAATACCATAGCCCATACTGCAACGTTAAAGAGAAGAAGAAAATGAGTCAGAAATGGAGACATCTTGCGTCACCAAGACTAAAAAAAGGCGAAATTATCTGCTTCACCTAGCATAATCATATTTACAGTGGTCTGCTACGTCAATAGATATATGCTGTTGGCGTGGCTTCGGGTCAGTGTCACGATCAACACTCAACATTATTGTAACATCTAATACAAATTCCTAATACTATCACGAGATGATCCACGAGAATTCACATCTACAAACGGCCAACACAACTGTAGACACTGCATAATTTTGCTAGGCGCTTACGCATCAATCGACTTAGCCCAGATCTCTTCCCATACGACAATTACGTCTTCGGTCTGCTGAAGAAGGCCATTAATAATTATCACTTCACTTCCAATCACACGGTTCATGATGTAGAAGAACGTCTCACAGCAACAACGTCCTTCTTTGCGAAGGATATAAAGGAACTTGTTCAGCGTAGAGACAGTTGCTTGAATGGTGGGGTGCTTATATGAACTCTTTGAACTCAAGTATGCTATTCGTGATATAGTGCATGTTGTCCAACACGTATAGTGTACATTTCTTAACACTAGACTATATTTCAATTGAACTACCTTTATATTTAAGTCAATCTAGTTTGCACTTCAACATTACTATTAGTCGTAGAGTTTAGAATTGTCACCGTGCGCCTATTTTCTACCTTCTATATTATTATTATTATTATTATTATTATTATTATTAATAATAATAATAATAATAATATCATTAAATTTTGATTTACCTATATAGATTATGAAGAACAAAGCCTAGTATTTGCATAGCTTCTGCAACTACAACCGGACGTAAATTCGACATTGATCATCGTACACGACTATCTCGACTTTCCCTTAGATGATTGTGAGATTTTAATACCACACTTCACACACTGCGTAATACCATACTACAGATCCCGGGTTATTATTATTATCCCTGAATTTATGCTCTTTATTTGGAATCAACAAATTTAAGTGTGCTTCCTTTCTCATTATATCTTTATAAGGCAGGTTCTTTCTCCACAAATTATGGTAGACACTTCAAAATACCCTGTTATTGTATTTGTTGTCATGGTCGTATTGCAAGCAAAGGTGTAAACCTCTCACGATTTTTCAATGACAAAATTGTGATACGGCACTTTCAAGGATTTTGAAAAATAAAAAATCAAATCCACTGATTTTTCATGATTTTCCAACAACGTGGGAACCATGTCCTTTTACCCATTTCCAACACACAGTCAGATGAAATTGTACTCTTATATGAATTTATTCATTTTTGCTGTCGACTCTACAGTTTCGATATTTTCTTGGAAAAGAAAGGCAAACGCATCAGGATGATTGAACTTGCTGGTGTGCGTTCAAGTGAATGATGTGTGGTCTAGATACCGACATGATCATTCATCTGGTTTCTCGATCTACAGCCAGCTACTATTTTATTCATTTGAATGCTGCTCATTCTAGCTTTGGAACTACCTGTCACTTTAAAAATCTGACCAAACAAACATTTCTTATTAACCATGGACAGAGACATCATCAGTGATAACGTACCTCATAAAGGCAGTGATACATTGTCGAAAAAATGAAAAATGAAACGAAATCTTTCAGTTTCACGTCCCACGATTACGCCCTTTAGGCTAAGGGAGACGGACGATTGAGGGAAGTGAATAATGATGGAAGAATTGGCAGAATGATAATGTGGGAGAAAACTGGAGTACCCGGAGAAAACCTACGGACAAGATGTTGTCCATAACATACTTAGCCGAGGATCGAATTAGGGACCCCACGCACCAGAGGTAAACGCTCTGCCACTGAGGCACCGTGCCCCCGATATATTGTCAAAACTTTAACATGGACTGTTAATAATAAGTGAATGTTTTGGTCAGATTTTTAAAGTTGTTCCGTTCAGTTAGTGGGATTGGGAACCGATATCGTATACTACCAATAGGCTATAGAGAAGTACTCACAATAGAGATACAAATTGTAAATTTTGTGTGTCATGTACTAACAATATGTTTACTTTTAGGTATGGCATTATTGTGACCTAAATGGCGGCCAAGCTTCCTTCCTCTGCCCCAACGGAACAATCTTCAATCAGGTTCTTCTCACATGTGATTGGTGGTTCAACGTTAAGTGTGATTCCACACTACAAGGATACGTGCTCAATGAAAGGTTATACAAATACATTATGCCTTTGGTCCCGTCATTCCCTGAGGACTACCAAGGACCTCTCGTAGACTCTTTTCTAGCACAAAAGTATCAGGAGATAAAACTCAAAGAGCTAAAAGATAAAGGGAAGAAGAAAAACAACAACGCTGGAAAACTTTTTGAAGAAGAACTGGATGCTCTTCAACTTCAGCAAAGACTAAGAAGTGTAGATGACCAACTTAAAAACGCGGAATGAACATTATTCATTGTTATTTTTTATGTAGTTGCGTGCAAATGAGTGTTTACGTGCCAGTGTGTGTGTTAGTGTAATATTTTTTTATACCCATCATTTCATATCAAAATGCATCAAATTCTTCTCTCATGTACTAAGTGATCGTGAAACCATTCACCCACTGTGGCATACGCATAGATGTGATAACATTTCATGATTTATCATATGAATTCATTTTAACAAATAGAAACTTCATGTACTTTTTTCGCTATACTGACAACCCTGAAGACTATTATTATTACAAATATACATTTGTAAGACATGCGACGAATTGTTTTAACAACAGAAAACATTAACGAACACGAAATCCATTTTTATGTTCGACTTCATCACTTGTTGAAGTAGCAAGGCTTATTATTATTATTATTGTCAAAGACTAACGATAAAATTTAAATCATACTGAGACAAATTATCTCTTGCGATGAATGATAGATACGTAAGCTGCATACGGAAACTATCCCTAATTTAAAGAAAATTAACGAAAATTTTGGTAACGACATTCATTAGTCATTCCCTGTTAATTGTGCAGTGCAATTAGGACGATTTATTTTTCTCAAATTAATGGTAAAGCCAAAAGCAAATTCAAAACTTGGAGATCGATTTACATCCTTAATCGTAACATTTACTATGAAATACTTCGGTTATACGAGTTTGAGACATAACATCACTTTTTTTTTTAGATGTTGTAGCATGATGAACTCGTCTTCCTTAGTAGCATACAGGACCTAAGAAAATCTTATCACACTACATTTCCAAAGTCTAATTTTGCTATTCGCATTACTGAAATAATAAAAAGCAATATGGCGCGAACTGTACTTGAAGTAAATCCTAACGATGAATTAGGATTATTAAGAGTATCCAATACAACTTTATTATTAAGAGTAATTTTCAATTTTTAAAAGTTACTCTCAATAACAGAATCAATTTCAATTTTTGAAACAACTAATACTCAGCATTTACGCTTAAGCGGCAGTAGATACAGAACATTGGTGAATCTAACTAAGTTATTTTGAAATTCAATTTTATCCTTTACAACAAAACAAATTTCTTTAAAAGAAAAAAATAAAGAAAAAAAGTACATCACGCACTGTTTACTGAATAGTTATCTTTAAACAAAAGAATTCGAACCATATAAAACAGGTCTCGTATACA
The DNA here is from genome assembly GCF_964235325.1 of Thermobia domestica. Classification (NCBI taxonomy): domain Eukaryota; kingdom Metazoa; phylum Arthropoda; class Insecta; order Zygentoma; family Lepismatidae; genus Thermobia; species Thermobia domestica. The sequence continues at coordinate 202,852,544 of NC_137463.1, read as the reverse complement.
ATAAAACTAAAGTGAATCAAGTAACAAATGAACATCTCCATGTACGAAGAGTTCGTAACACACGTTGCCTTGATCCGAATAGAGCCATAATAAGAACCGTAGTAGTAACGTGGTAAGCCCTCTCCCTTTTCTTCGCGTATCATGGATTATATAACCATTAATATAAACGAGCATAAAATAATTTCCATAAACCCTCACACATATAGTACCAAACACATTTCTGTCGAAAATAACTGTTCTTTCTCTAGGTTTAATGTTTTGCTTTCTATAATTAGCAAATTTGTTTTCTTAAATTACTACCAACCAAGCTACGCAAAGATCCCGAATATATATATATATGGTGTATTTTATTACCTTTCTTTTCATAACAGCAGAAGAGAGAATCGTTATATAATGTATACGTACAAAAGCTTTTTGATTCATTAGCAGCAACCACTTAGAAAATCAATATAACTTAGAAAAAGAATACTCTATCCGTATCCGGGAAGCGAAAACTTCTGCGTCGAGTTTTGATGCTCTCGGGCATTTTTTTCCGTCTTCAACTACACCGCTAGACTCCATGCATGTGTGTTTCTTTCCTCTGTGAGACCATTTTCATTGACAAAGTGAGGATTGAACGCACGAGATGCACACCGAAAGTACGTGTCATTTCGCCATGGTTCAAAAGCTAATATGTGTCGATTAATAGATTTACACCTGAAATTAACTTGAGACTTTAACGCTTAACTGTGCAAAATTTCAAGCTTCTATGTTTGTTTTTAATATATTCATCTGTGAAGAAAGGATTTTTTTGATACTGACCTGAAAAGATGAATTTCGCCATGGAGATTTTGTTCAGTCAAAAAAGGAATATCGATAGTTTTTAAAGAGTGCTTGTGGGAGACACTACCCTTGGTAATTGTACTGTGCGGAAGTGGGTGGGAAAATTTATGTGGGTGGAGAGAGGATCAACTGAAGATCTCCCACAGTCCGAAAGCTCAATTTTTGTAACCACCTCAAAAAAGAAACATTGCTCCTGTTGAGGTCCTGGTCACGGAGGACAGAAAGCTAACCGTTCAGCATTATCAGTAATCTTTTAATATTCATTGTATCGTGGAAAGAAGCATGACAGACCACTTGAAGTTGTCAAAATCGGTTCACATTTGGACCTTTGACAGCTAAAGAAAATATGGCCTCCCGGATTATTTTTATTTTTATTATTTTTTTTAGGTTTTTTACAGGATAAGAACAAAAGTGGTCCCTCATCCATTCTGCTCCCAAGAGTATCCACCCAGTCGCTTCTGCATGTTTTGAAAACTGAAGGATTCACTACGAGGTACAAGTTTTCAGTCCGGAAGTTGCCTCGAAAGTGTTATTTTCCAGTACCTAAAGCATACTCCACAAAGATGTTTCTTATAGTGAGATACAAAGATTGCAATAGAATGTGTGGAAGGGAGAGGGTGAGAGAAACTTACAACTCGAAAATTAAAAACTGTGGGAGTTATGGGAAAATGATACTTTCTTTTAGTGTACAACTTGTATTTCTCTTAAGAAGAGTCTCCCCAGAGGGAAAGAACCTACTTACATGTTTCCAGTCTAGCAATGCAGCTAATGGCATTGAAAAAAATGCCAGAAAACATCGCATTATGGAGAAGTTATTGCTGCCCGGATACAAGATAAGGTCTTTTATCTCAAAGTTACTCAATATATACCCCACAATTACAATTACAATACTACAGCGTAAATTTTAATAATAAATCAGTGTGGTACACAAAAATGTGACATTTCATAAATGCCAAAAATTTCTCGAATAGAACCCCCGAGTTACTATAGTAATGATATGCCATACCATACTATACTAACAGTATTCAATGCTAAGGAACCAATGACCTTTGGTTTATGGAAATTATTTTAAGTTTGCTTTCATTCACATTAAAAAATTATCGAAAAACGAAAACTTTAATTTATCTCTTAGTCTTACAATATAATTCCCGGAATGCCATATAGCCATTCCGTAAAACACAGAAAAATATATTATTTCCTTTAAAATATGTATTTCAGAAGTATTGTATGTTACTGTGAAATGTAGAGAACTCTTGTTTAGCAGAAGTTATTCATTTAAAGTAACATTTGTGCTAGTTTTCTTTATTTCACACAGTTACTGTGAAACGAAAGATAAATTAAGGTTTTGAGTGCCCTCAAACGTAGATAAATAAAATAAGACAGGCACGAGTTTTGGATATTTAACAGACATATACATATGTTATAATAGTGTTAAAAGTCATAAAATTACGATATTTTATATTGTATATTTCTAAGCTGAAAATAAGTAACCCAAAATTCTTTAAAATTTTAATTCATAATATTTCTTATGTTCTAGGGTGCTATTGTCACAAACCCTAATATTATCTGTTGTAAGCTGATATATTTTGAAATATTTAAGTTGACGTGAATTTTACTCTGAACGACTCTTAAAAGGCCTCTACTGTGGATTTACTGGTTTAGTGCAATTTTTCAAAATCAAGGAGAAATAAATAATATCAAGTTTCGGGTTCTGTAGTTGTTTAGTACAACGAAAGTACCACGAAAAAAAAAAAAAAAAAAAAAAAAAAAAGTAAGCGTGCTCGAGATGTACTTTAGTTGTAAGTAATTTGATCGTCTATCAATTATGCGATCATTATTTACAACTTCATTCGTAAGCACATAGTGACTACTTCGTATCGTAATATGCAGAGTTGCCGAGATTCAAACTCGGGTCTCAGCTTACTGAGTCGATGTGTTAATCACTATACTACCCAGTCAACTCCTTAAACAACCATATATTCCATCACTCTTGAAGTTGGTGTGCAAGTCTACAAAATCTGTACCACAACTCCTGTTGGCATGCTAGAGCTGTCTGTATACATTGGAGAACAGTTCTAACGGTTCAACTGAAGATACGTTAAATGAACGAAAATAATTGGTTTTCGTATCACATTAATTTCTTTATAGATGCAAATTCCATGATATGAAAAGGGTGAAAAAAAAATGCACAAGTAGACCGAGATTCAAAGCTGGGTCTCCGACTTACCGTGCCGTTCACCTCTTTCTGTGTCACTGAAATTGCACCTAGAGTGATAAAAAATCGATAACTTTCTCCACTTATCAAAGATAATATTGTTTCGTAGAACTGTCACTACAAGGCCGTTAACATAATAAAATTATGTCAGTTACTACTGGCACATCAGTTGCCGCTAACTGAGAAGTTTCTATGCACGGTCGTCGCAAACTTCTTCGTCTTAACAGCTATTATCTGTTTTAATACCATCCATCATTTAGCCTGTTTCGCCCCTCTATCTTTTTCCTACCACAGTATCTTCCATAGTGCTGGACCGCAACGAAACTCTGAAGTTTGATATTGTTCCCTTTCCCCTTTGTGTTTAAATGTTCAATATTAAAGTGTGAAACTACAAGAAATACATAAAAATCAGGCGAAGTGACAACGAAATTCGCTTTTTACGCTAAGTGTACTATGCTAATAGTTGCTTTTCCTACTAACTACTTCCTATGCTTCCCTTCTGAAAACAAAGACTGAACAAGTAATGTTTGTGTTTATCTGTTAAGCAAAATAGTTCAGTACTCCAACTTCTCTAGTCAACTTTAAAAGATACAGTTTTGCTACTATATGTCAAATGTTGTATTAAATAATAAAAATAACTGACATGTAATTGTATTTGGATATAGTGAGTTTGTTCGTAATTCCATTACACGGATATACGTAAAACTCATGGCCACTTTTATGTGCCACTATTATTATGTAAATATTGTTGACTGTAAAAACAGAATGGTAATTATCAATGGTTGAGGCTTTGTATAGAACAATATTTGATTTTTATAATAAAATCATCATGAAAATCATACTTACTTTTTCATTTAAGAAATGTACCAAGCTTTAATGAAGGAACAATTACTAATATATGCAAGTATTGATTCTGCACAGAATAGTTTTTACATATTAAGGGTATGTAAAAGAAAGAAAAACAAAAAGAGAAGGAAAACTGAAAAAAAGAAACTATAACTGAGCTAGCACAATATTATCAAGTTTTCTGTGAATTTTATAACTGCATGGATCTCAACTAATCATCCATTTTTCACACTATTAATAAAACATTGCATTTAATTCCATGGAGATATTGAAGTCTCTATTTTAAAAGCAGATTAGTTGTTCACGGACACATTATATGAGTATATACATGAGGTCTCTGGATTTATAACAAATCGATCCTGTCTTTAGCATAATGAACTGAGGCTGTTGTACCAATAAGTTGCGAAAAATCACAAGTACGTATGCTATTCTTATGCATGTATCTAACCAGACAAATTTTGGCGAACTTCAAATATACCATAAGCGAGTAGGAAAGCAATCATTACTTGAATTCAAAATTCAATCACCCTTACTTTTGGTACAAATTACCCTACCTTTGGCAAGCGTGATCACGGATTCGAATCATGGTTGAGCCCAATCTTCATTATCTTGTACGACAAAATTAAAATAAACAAATCTCATTACAACGAAATTCCAAGTTATAAGAATCACACTTCAATGCAAAAATTACGACCAGCACGAAGAAAATTTCGTTCTTAGAATTTGTAGTATTCTTCATATTATCTTATATGAACGTTTTATAACCAGTTTTAGTTTGCATGCGCTTTTCCAGATATTTTATTTTCATGTAATTTAATAACATGAAGAACCCAGTTACTACTCAAATCTTCGTTCCAAGTATTGCTTTAAAAATAAACATTGCGGTTTTACAATATTTGTAAAAGCGTATGACGAAATTACAATGACGAAATCTTAAGTTTATTTTGATGTTTTTCACATCAACACTAAACATTTAATGACCTACAGATTTCACTGAAAATTTCCGGGCAACTGAAACAACTTCAGTAAATTTATCAGTAATTCTTTCACAATGGAAACATGTGTAACTCTCTAATGATACGAAACGAAATGATGTATATTTGTAATATTATCTATTATGTTTAAGAAAGTAATTCTGAATTGCTAGGTAAAATTTAGATAAATGCAGGACAATGCCTATAGCTCATTTAATTGGCTACGTTAAGTTACGAATTCCTCAAACTGCATTACATACCAAGAAACTAAACCTCCATATATTAAATACTAATCATTTAATCTTTTACTGCAGTATCAAGTACTACAATTTCAATATCTCGGAAATATCTCGTAAATCATTTCAATCGTGTTGAAAAATGAAAATTAAGATACTAACAGTCACATTTACAACAACGAAACACCATATCCTACCGACCAGTAGCACTGACTTTTATAGGAGAGCATGAGATTTTTATGTTCCTCAATACCTCCAAAGTCAGTACTAAATTATTTATTGATGCTCTGAATCAATTATTTACTGATATTTCCCTCATGTAATACTGTTTATATACACTAATTTAATAAAATTCTTTTCCAATGGTTAGTTCTTATTTATATGGTAAATGAAATAAATAAATCACCTTGGCATTGAGTATCTTTGGTCATACTTCGCTGTACGATATGTAAGTCGTAACCTGTTGCCATTACGAAACCTTGTCTACTTACTATGTATTTGCATAATACAAAATTGTATTTTCTTCCTTTCATCTTATGTTTCATCACTACTACTGACTAAATGACAAGTAATTAATTGTATTCTAATCAAAGATACATGAGAAACCATTTCAAAATATGATCTCTATTGCCGGAAACAATGAGAATTTGAAAAAACTTAAAGAAGTTTGATAATGCTATCTTTAATGTTTGTTTACTAAACAAAAATGTACTATTAGCTAAAAGAAAATGTCCACATTGTTTCTTCATAACTCTTGGAACAACTTATTTAATAGAAGTCACAAGGTATAGGGGAACCTACAGAAAACAACATTACAAGTACATACAACATAATAATCTAACAAACGAAAATGATATTGTTCTACTTACCTTTTGCGAATGCATCATTCTTTTCAACGTCTTCTTGCCATCTTCAAACGCTGCTCGCAGTTCTTCTAGATTTTCCATATTCTAAAAAATAAAAATTAAATAAATAAATAAATAAATAAATAGAGTATGTGATATCCTAAACTTGACAAATAATTTTACAGTTACTTGATTTTACGTATACTTTGATTACTAAGTAAGAGGTTTAAGGACTACTGTGAAAATGGTTTAAGTTTTTCTGAAATGATGAATTAGTAGGAACTTGAATTTTCCGTTTTAATCATGAAAGCGAAAAGTTGTGGAATGTAAAATACATATTACAAATACGTCTAGAAATAATGAAGTTTTTCCCTGTGTTTGAATAGCAAATAGAATAATTTGTCAGAATAGCACCGAATTTTACCTAGTACTCCCATAAAATCGCGAAATATCATTATTTAGTTAAAAATCTCATGTCTCAAGAGCTGAAGAAAGCCAAATTCGAAGAAGCTTTTTTCTGCAGTAGAGATGGTATATCTGATTAGCGTACTACATAGTGACCTTGCACAAAACTGGTCCGTTTTTGCAGTGCTTCTGATGTTGTTATCTGTAAAGTTTTTTTTTTTCTTTCTTTCTTTCTTTCGAAAGTGTGTATTGTTTAGAAAAAGATGCTACTTCATGCGCGAGGTCCACCATCGATACTATAAACAAGTATGACATCAGATACTAAAATACAGGGTGGTAAGAAACTATTTGAACAAATTTCGGGAGCTGATTCCCGATACCGAAACTAGCAAAAAACCCTCTGGAACTTTGGTCGGTGACGAATAGTTTCGGCGATATATAAGGTGCCGAAAGCGTGGGAAAAATGAACTTCAGAGGGCTGTAATTCAAAAACAACGCAACGTAGATAGTGTGGTTTAAAACATGACACTCTAAGTCATACCTGCTCGACTGAAAAATGTATGTTTCAAACCTCCGCAAGATGTGTGCTAGAGATTTCTCAAAGGAACATAGGGATTACTTGACAAATTATAGGGAATCCTTAAGTTCCTTTGGAGAATATCTCGCACACATCTTGCGGAGGTTTGAAGCATACATTTTTCAATCGAGCAGGTATGACTTCGAGTGTCATGTTCTAAATCACACTCTCTACGTTGCGTTGTTTTTGAATTACAGCCCTCTGAAGTTCATTTTTCCCACGCTTTCGGCACCTTATATCGCCGAAACTATTCCTCACCGACCAAAGTTCCAGAGGACTTTTTTGCTAGTCTCGGAATCGGGAATCAGCTCCCGCAGTTTGTTCAAACCACCCTGTATAGTTGAAATTGTGTCCGATTCAGCGTGTTACAAGACCAAGTGTATTTAGTATCTTTGTTCTTTTCGGAGATCAAGTTCTCCATGTGTAGTATTGGGCCCACAAGTTAAATTTGGTTGTTAATTTGTGGGAAAAAGGAATGAGCAGCTTGAATGAAGTGGTGGTGAAATAAAGTCAGCTTTTTTGAATACCCGGAAGAAGAGGCACTTGGATTTCAGTTTCCGCAGAAGGAACACCAGAATGGTGGTAAAACACCCTTGTTATTCCCTCCCCCAGTACAGACAAAGCAGAATTTGTAGTTTTCGTCGATTTTTATCTTCCAACGTACATAGCAGATGCTATCGAATTCTTCCAAACAGAAAACATGAAGACGATTTTAAATGCTGAAATTAACTTCCATTTCAGTATGAACCTATAAGTAAGATAAAAGCATCAGCAATTTTTGTTAAAGATCATGCTTCAGACTTCGTAGACTACATTAAATTTGTACAGTGATGTACATACGCTACTGCCTTTTTTTTTTTTTTTTTTTTTTTTTTTCAGTAAGCTTAGAAACTTCAAACATGGATTCCAGATAGTGACAAAAGGATGTCTCTCAGATTCAACGAATGAGGCTTTGTCAAATTATTGACACCTTCAAACACGCAACTACGTCATAACTGCAAAAAGTGGATATTCTTATGCAAACAGACTCTTGTAAAGAAATGTTTCTACTATTGCTAAATATATTCAATACCCAGTCCATTCTGCAAAACAACTCAACACCAGAAATCCAAAATCGACTAAAAATGTAAGGTAGATGACGAGAACCTCACCCCATGGGCTAAAAGACATTGTGAAGGGATCGTTTGAGAACGAAAAACGTGTGAAACTTGCAGAAAATCAGTGTGCACTTGAAACTGTTCACAGAGTTTGCTGCTTACACTATTCAAGCAATATTATTGCATGCCTCGAACGTAAATTCTAAAAGCATTTTCTCAGAGTACAGTATTGTGGTGACAATGAGAGGCAAAATCTCTCGAAACAAAATGTGGAAGCACTAACAGGTTTGTCCTTCGAGAAGCGACGACAAGAAAGAAACTGCATGTTCAGTACGAAGTGAACATACAAAAATATGTTCATCTAAAGCTTTCTTTCTTTCTTTTTCAAGTGCAAATTTGTGCTTGTTTCTTTCTAGAGTTGTAAATGAGGTAGGCAACAAAATATTTTCTATTTGTAAGTGAACTGCAACACAAATTATTAAATTATGTTCTGTGTAAGTGGAAAATTTAGATCACAATCAATTGGCATAGATTTCTTCCATCATAATGTTCAAAGTCGTGTTGGAAAAATGTTAGCACCGATAATGCAAGATTAATTTCGTAAGTATATAATTTTAGATTAATGTAAAGTATAGTTATTGGACTATTGAATTAGCGTTTCGTATGTAAATACCTTACTTTTGGATGCATTACTGATAATGCTGATTTACAACGTCAGCCTACAATAACTAAGAATATCACTCTCATTTTAATCAGAGTATAATAAACGTAATGTTAGTTACATAGATTTTGTATGTATGTACAAAATGTATTTTACTAATATTCGTTACATTTTGGCATCATCTACAATAGAATCACTTCATAAAAATAGGTTACATTCGTAAAAGAGAAAGCAGAAATAAGACGTAGCAAACATTAAATTTTATTAGCGTTTGAATTCAACAGCACCGCACAACCTTCAAGAAAACCACCATCTCTCAAATATCTCAAATTTTGAATTTGTTTTTGAAACGGTCTTTTATGCGACTTATATTGGTAATGCATTCCTGTGTTATTTAATATATCTATTCATATTTATCTATGTTACATCTCATTCAATATACTCTAACTAAGGAGTCATAAAAAGAAATGTTTACACTACTTTCACACTGCACCATCCAATGCAAGTTCTTAACCAAACTATTCTCAAACGCATCAAATGCATTCGATCATCAAACTAGTCCCGATGATCCGAAACGAACTCAAAATACAGACTCATTGCATTGTAGAAATGATAAAAATAATTTCGATCTCAATTGTCAGATAATAACCAATTGAGAATGCTCCAAGAGCATTTCTTGAACGAACTTAAAAAGAATTAATTTTTCTTATTAAGTTCTACAGGCTTTATACCAACTGTTCTAAGTACTTTATTATTATATTCATTAAACAATACTTGAAATATAACTATCCATTTATAATTTCCTTGAATACTAAATTTTTTCCACGTGGTTTGTTCAAGAGTTCTGTTAAAACGTTCTACGATATGTTGTTTTACGAAGACACATGTATAAAAGGGAGGGCTCGAAATCGAAAAATTCGCAAAATATCACCTTTCTATGACTTACGGTTCCCGAGATATGGCTCCTTAAATCTCCCGAAATCGGATCTTTTTGGCCAGTATCTCAGGAACGATAAGAGTCACACGAAAAATTTCATCACTTCTTTCAGATAGTTTGTGATGCTTAATGGAAGGCTCAAAATTGAAAAATTCGCAAACAACATACACGCAGACATAGGAAACTCGGTAACGCACTTTTTAAGTTCGTTGAAAAGCTAGAAATTACAAATAGTGTGTTTCCCTGAATTCTTTATATTTGAAGTAAAGTCAATTTATAAAATATGTTCATCGTTATGTGCTTTCTCAATTTTATAATTTTCATAAATTATGGGACTCAGTTTTTGACAAATTGTGTGATTGCTTTCTATAGACAGTCGTATGATGAATTTATAGAATCGATACGTTTATTCCTGGTTATTAGGAATGTGAGTTTTGTTTTCGTGTTAATTCTTTTCTCCGTATATTGCGACGGACGAAGGGAACTTGAAAATTTACACAAGGTACATATACAGATAAAATGAAGTCAGTTATATTATTAGTTTTATTAAAATTAATAAAAATCAAGAATCTACATTACTAAACATTCTAGTCGCTGACTACCAAGATATCTTTAATTCACTAACATTTATGCAAACCTAACACAAAAATACATACATACATCACTTTTTCACTTCCTAGACTTCATCTAACTCATTAACAAGGAGTATATCCCTAAAGTATTGATAACGACAATTCCTATTTACCTACCTTTTCTTTAATTGTAATCACAGGATGACCTTGATGGGTGCCAACCACACAATAGGAACATATAAAAGTATCATCCTGCTTACAAAAGAATTCATACACATGATCAGTATGCTCACTACAGTTGCCAAGAGAAACTAATTCTTTTTTAGGTCTAGCACTCAAAGGTTCTGCTTTATGCTTTAAAAGGGAACGGGCTGCTTTATGAACCTTGAAAAAAACAAACAAAAATTGAACAATTAAATGAAAGTAGTTAGAAACAAAGCTGAATAATTACATAAATCTTTTCACAGTGTATTCACATATCACAATATTTTCATATACAATGTCAGAGACTTTGTTTACCCAGAACTAGGCCCGCAACTAGAGGGAGGCTAGGGGGCCTGGCCCCCTAAACTTTTCGTGGCCCCCTCCAAACCTCAATACAAAAAACACAATTTACTTATTTGTAAGAAAATTTTTGATGACTTGTCCCCTAACACATTCATTCCCCCCCCCCCTTCCGACCTCTGTGGTTGGTTTCGGGCCTGCTCAGAACACGACTACTTCGTAAGAAGCGATGAACAGAAAATCTGATGTCAATTTGCGCCAACTTAGTTTAATTCTATAACTATTCGAAGAAATTCCTTCAAATTTATCATTCCATCAACTTCCGTCATGATCATTTAATGGCATTTCCATCGTCTCACCTAACTTCGAAGATAATGGGAGAAATATTTTATTTTCTTTTAAAAATTATAAAATTCTCCTATGATTTCCAGGTACACATCCAAACATCAGACATTTTTCTTTTTCTTTACCTATGAATAATGCGATAAAGACTTTATTCTGTCTTTTCAATTGTGAAAACTTCTGCTGATCCTTACGATCACAATAAAAGTTACGGGTCACCGAACTAAAATTTCTCGTTTGAATTCCTTGAACTAAATCATGGTATATGCTGCAATTATTAGTTTTTTTTTTGGTAAAATACGTACAAAATTTTAAGTCGTTTCCGGAAAACTTCGCCCAAGGAAAACTCACTACCGAAAGTAAATTACCTCTTATGGAATATTTCAAATGAAATTACTTATTCCGTACGTTAGGGCTATTACTAAAGCAGTAGTTTTTAAAACATTAAAAAAAAAAAAAAAAAAATCGCATGAATCTATTTAAAAAGTTAAAAAAAAAAAAAAAGTAAACTACCCCTTGTGAATATTTTAATAGAAATGATTTACGCAATATCAAAGGATTTTTAATGAAATATGAACAAAATCGCTTGAGTCGTTTTTGCTAAAATAGGTCGAAAAAACTCACTCCAAGAATTTTTTTTTTTAAAGGGTTACTACTGAAATATTGATATATGAAATATCAACAAAATCGTTAGAACCATTTTCGAGAAAACCGCAATTTATTTTCATCCTTCAATAACTTACCCTTAGTTTGGGGGATAGGAAAAAAAATCAACTTGCCTCCTAGAGAACTTATGAAAAAAAAATTAAGTTTAAAGTTTGATGCGATACGTTGAACAGAATGGCCTATAAGTGAGTGAGCGTGTTTAAATCGGGGCAGATGGACGGACGGATACTAAAAAATCAGTTTTTTTTTTTTTTTTTTTTTTTTTTTTTTTTTTTTTTTTTAACGATTACATACTTTCTTCTTTTCTATCGTCGTCCCAAAGTAAAAATGTGTCTTCTAAATACACGTTTGTAATACTACAACCCATTCTTACAGCTCCTTTTTATCTAGCTCGCTTCGTTATTAATTAACCAGAATAGTTTCTGGTTTTAACGACCCACGCAGATAAACGGTTAGAAGTTTTTTTTAACTCTTGAAGACGAACCTGACGTATCAGACCTGCAGGCCAAAACAGGCGCACCACGAGTTTGAACAAAGAAACACATATATCAACAAACAAACAAAAATGCATTGATAATGATTATAATCACATGTAAAAGAAATATGTATTCATAATGGAAAGAACTATATCTATCTATCTATCTATCTATCTATCTATATATATATATATATATATATATATATATATATATATATATATATATATATATATATATATATATATATATAAGACTGATGTCACATTCGTAGAGTTCAACCAGTCCAGTTTTTTCGAGGAAAGACAATTGCATACAGTAATTGACATATTCACACCTTATTTGTTTTATATAAGATGTTCAAATATCCATGATACTTATGCAGCAATTGCCTCATAGTCAACTTACCATATGGAAAACTGAACCTGGCGAAACAATTTAAATATGAACTTAACCTAGTGGTATATTTATTAACCCAACAGTACGAGTACTCACTTTTTCAAAACATGTTTGACAGTATGTTTCTTCACACTTTCTGCATACTACTTCGGGAGATTTGTGCATACATTCTGAACAAGTATCTGAAAGAGTAAAGAAGTTGGCATGTAATTTTGTAAAACAAGAGATGCATATGACAAATTATCTGTTCGAGGAACAAAATACATCAAAAATATTAAATCTGAAGGATAAGTTTCTTAATTTAGTTTCGCATTCGTACTTAAGAATTCATCTATTAGTCTAAAAGTATAATTGTTAGTGCCAACTGAGACCGAATTTTAAAATCTTCATCTAATTTCTATAATTAACTCAACTCTGACTAAAATTGCATTTATACTACTAATGTTCTATGGTTCTCATATCATTCTTATATAACTTCTCAAATATTCAATCAAATGGGGAAAATTAGCCTTCTGTGACCAAGTGATTAACGCAAACGAACATGCTTTTTGTACGTGATCCCAGGTACGATTACATTGGGCAAACTCCGCATCAACTAATAATCTGAGCAGTTCGGATGCCACATCAAGCAGAGGTTTCATTTGATAGAATCCTGGCGTTGAAAACTTTCCATACGTTTTTCCTCCTTACATTTACTTTTCCCTTCATGTAGGAAAATTATAAAATAAACTCCACAAACATTATTTACTATAAATATTGATAACTTACACAGGGAATGTATTCAGTAAACTTATCAATGAAAGCATCCAAATTGCATTAGAAGATACTACACTCGTATCTTCTCGGAGTAAATATAAATATTCAAAATATTTTTATTGTCTTCAAACGTTTAGGATTAAAAATAGTCTGAAGCCTACCACACTTTAAACAAAATTTCCTTACTCTACAAATCACAGAAGCAACAATTAATTATGTACAAATGGAAGGATCTTCAGAATTTGGATTTGGCTAGAACAAAAGAATTCTAGAATAAGTATATAAAAATCAAATTAATAAAAAAGTATGGATCACCGCACTAAATTTTCTCGCTCCAATTCCTTAAAGTAAATCATGTTATGCTGCAATTAGCTTTTTTTTTCCGGTAGAACACATACAAAATTTTCAGGCGATTTGAGAAAACTTAACACAAAGAAAACACACACACACAAAGGTAAAGTATCAAATTACCCCTTGTGGATCCTTTCCTAAGTAATGGTTTATGTCATATATTATAGTTATTAATGATATACTTTTTCATAAAATACTAATATTAACAAAATCGCACGAACCATATTTCACAAAATTGTCCCAGAAAACCTACTTTCAAGACCAATATCTTATGGATATTATAATGGAAGTGATCTACATCATTACAGAATTATAAACCAAATATTTATTTATGAAATAACACAATAACCAGAGTATTCTTGAAACAATCGCCTGACAAGAAGCTAAGCCCCAAGGGTAAACTACCCCTAAGGATTTTTCATAAGAGATAACTTATTCTTTTGGATTTAGATTTCTGGGGTTTCGACATCTAAGGCCATTTAGCCCGTCACATATGAGGGATGACGTCCCTCGGCGAGCACACTATCCGGGGAAAGGGGAAGGAAAGATGCGGCCTGGGACCTATAAGTTAGGTACCACCCAGGCATTTGCCAGGTATGAATAAGGAAAACCTAGGAAAACTTCACTCTGAGTGGCTGACCTGAAAAAGCGTTTTACACTTTTTCGACCGAGTGCCCCCACCGGGAATCCAACCCGGGACCGCTCGCACCAAAGGCGAGAGCCTTAGCGAATACGCTGCGCGGGGTCACAGGTAACTCATTCTGTATTGTATTTCTATTAATGAAACAGTTACGAAATATGAACGCAAAATTGCGTGAGTCAAGTTTAAGAAAATCGTACGAAAGTATTCACATATTTCCCTTCAGCCGGACCGCACATGTGTTAGTCATCTGACAACTTGAGAGCTCAAGAACTCGCCAACATTTGAGAACAAAAGTATTGTAACTCAAATTAGTCATCAGGTTTAAGTAGGTCATTAAGTAAAGCTTGAAAAAGATTATCCTGCTTCAGCTTCTAAACGAAATAAGTTCGCAAAGACATTTGTATCTCTATGAACAAGTTGGTATTTTCGTGGAATTTTGATAGTTAATGGATGAATGTTGCATTGTAAAATTTATAGTGAAAACTTATATTAGTATGAATATACATTTTCTTGACACGAGAAAATATTATTAGCTGAGTTCCGACTTTGAGAAACTTCATTTATGGGATAATTTTTATGAAATAGCTTAAAATAATAACAAAGTGTATGCATATTTTTATCCAATAAATTTATTAGTGAACTCCCTTTTCTCTATCCTACCTACTTTAACGAGTTCTTACATATTCCGGTACTCTAAAGCAAGCAATTTTCTTCCTCGAATTTTAGTTGTAAATTTTACGTTAAAAAAAAAAAAAGCGATTTTAGCTAATCCTCAAATTTCCAAGAACTCTTTAATGAGGAGCTGGCTCTCTTCGAAGGCAAAAGAATCTTCATGGAAGACTTGAATCTATCGTTTTCGAATATAAGAAAATGATTAAAATAAGTTACAAATATACATACGCATTAAAAGGTTTTTTTCCGCTCAATCCCCTTTGAAGCAGATATTAATAATAATAATAAATGGATGGATGGACGGCAGAGTGTTTCTAAGAATTCTGACAATACTCCATGTGTTGCAGTTCTCATCACATACACAAAACTGTCCACTTTAGGTAAAAGCAAACTATTTCCGGTTTCACTGGATTAAATATTAGGCTTTTCCCCTTGGCTCTCCAATGCTCCTCTCCAGACTTTTCGTCTCCTATCGTATTTAAAACTGCACTCGTCTCGACTATCGTCTCCTGGGATTATAACAATGCATTTCCTGATTCGTATAGACATTCATCAATTTCCGAAGAAATTTCAATAACGAGTAGAAATAGTTACTTTAACAACAGAGAATAATAAAAAAAAAAAAAAAAAAAAAAAAAAACCTATTCCGATTTTCCAACAATAAGTCTATCTAGTTTTTCAGATGTTGTTTAATGTCCTTGGTAGGTTTTTAAGTAGTTTAACGTCCCTGGGCTCTGCCTTTTACGTTGCCTTTTATGCGTAGGTCTTCCTAAATTTAATAATCTTGGTGTGTACAATGTAGATGAGTAGGGCCTTTACTGGAAATCAACTTGAAATCGCTTCAAAAATAATAATAATTATTATTATGATGTTCGGATTAGAGGTCTGCACGGGCTCGGGCCTACAAAGCATATAATACTTCGGACTCAGGCCGTAAATTTTTAAATATATAACCATATTTCTCGGTCCTTTTCGAGAAATATACTGTACAACGTTATATATTCACCGTTCTTACTGGGGATCTTTTAAAGCACAACTGCAAAATTAAACCTCTAATTGCTGTAAATAAAAAATACAATTTTGGGTTAAGTATTAAGTTTTTGTAATTCGGGCTTATTTCGGGCTCATTTGATTATCACACGAGCTCGGGCCTAAATGCTAAAACATAGTTCAGAATAGGGTCGGGCCTCACATTGTTAATTCACGGGAGGGCTGGGCCTGGGCTAAAAATTCTGGCCCGTGCAGACCTTTAGTTCGGATATGAGTTAAATTTCAGGAAAGTTCTTGAAATTTGATTATCATTTTCAGCTAGTTATTTTTTTAAAGAAAGAAAAAAGTAATAATAACCATGCAAAAAAAAAAAAAAAAAAAAAAAAAAATTCGAGTTCTAAGAGCATTAACTATCTAGATCAGTAAACCCCATTTACCCATACGTATAACGTTCAAACATACAGTATACTCCTTCTAAAAATTTCGCTTCCCTAAAGAATGATCAACCTTGAGTTTCTCAAACTTAGAAGTAACGTGGTTCAAAACAAAGATTATTCAAGTGTTCAATGAACCCAGAAACTGGCCAAACTTTTCACAAACAATTGTGACTTACATAAGGAATACTGAACTCCCTTTTCTCTACCCTACCTATTTTATATAACTAGAACGCTCGTTTTTAGTCTGCGCTTTGGTAGATTTAAGTCATAAGAAAATATTATATATATAACCTTAGACACAAACACGAATAGCTGTTCAAATTTCTCTTTCACAGGCATCCGTCATTCATGAAGTGTTATACAAAAATATAAAGCATAATCACAAATACAAAACATACCTTTACTAGGACCAGTTAACACGGGAAGTCGAGGTTTCGCATTGAAACCACGATTCTGATAGGCGTGTACATTGGCTCCTGCAGGCACAAATTGAACTCTGGAGCTACAAATAAAATAAATAAGTAAGCATTGAAACGCGTTGACATATGATGAAATAAATAAATTACATGTATATATACCATATTGAAGTGCCGCATAAATTCAAAATATTATATTTAAAAAAACACATCACATTATCTTTTGTGTGGCTTATATTTGCGGTATTTGTTGATGTACGCTCTAAGTACGGTTAAGGGCGGCTACAAACATCACGGAAGCTGTTCGGAAAGTTGTCAGAGTCGGATAGATAAAAAAGGAAGAAAGCATATCAGAATGAATGAGCTTTTAGGTTTTAATAATCTCCTCAAAGCTTAATATACTTCTGCCAATGGCATTCAAATGTTTCGACACTAACAGAATATGACGATTCGTCCAGGTTTCCAAATAGCCTCTCACTGTGAAGATAATATTTTCATTGAACTGAAATTTCTTGCTGCCCAGTGCAAATGATAGCGCCGAGTCTCCCAACACTATGTCCAGTTCGGTATTGATGGTTGTGTTATTTTAGTCCATTTCTAACCAGAAATTTGATCACCATAATAATTTCTTTTTGTTTCATGTTGTAACATCAGTAATAATTTTGCTCCTTCCTGTGTCTCTGCAAAGCAGACTATCAGACGAGTGGCGATGCCCGTTTCCCTTCACGTTCAGAACAGATGTGGCCCTGTACTGCCCATGCTTTTGATCCTTTAGAAAGCTACATTCTGGTTATAGAAAATTTTTGCGTCTTGTTTTTATGACTTTGAACATTTCGTATTGGCATTAAAAAATATACAAAAATTTGGATTAAAGAATGATTAAAGAGACAGAGAATGCGAAGACAGTAAAGAAAGTGTTCATAGAAGTGTCGCAAATAGCTGTGTGTTTTATGCCACATAAAGAAAGGATATTCGTTTACGCACACCCCACCGTCGGTGACGTGCCTGCTCCCTATGGACAAACACCCTCGCCATCACTCTGGCCCTCCGCTGCGTTCCTGCTCTAGCTCGGTTAAATAAAACTCGTGATTTTTAGTGGCCATCTAGCACAAGTTGGTTTATTTGTGGTTTAGACAATACAATTTTAATGCCATATGTTCACACATTGTACTCACACTCAGTCATTCTACAGTCAATCTGCATCCATTAATGCAACTTCTCCCCTTATAAAACACTTTCCACGGCAGTAAGAGTGCATTTCCTGCTAAGGGAAGTGTGTATTTCATGGTAGTAACCTACTACAGAAAAGAAATATTTCCGTATGCATTTTGTAATTTTTGATGTTGCAGGGACATGTGTTTGATAGTGACTCCACCATCTTTAAAAGTTTATTTACATAATACTGTAGTAGGGTGATGTTTATGGTGCAGGTTGGAAACATTTCTGAATAAAATGTTAGTTTGCAACACACAATAGTTGAGAGGCATTTTACAAAGTAATACAATACAGATGAATGGGTATCTAGCAAAGAGCAAAGAAAGCATAAAAATAATCTGTTATCTGTAATTAAGTTAAGAATGAAATGAAATGAAATCTTTGGGTTTCACGTCCCACGATTATACCGGCTAGCCTAAAGAAGACGCTGATAATGAGAAATGAGTGAAATAATGGAATGAAGAAAGTGGAAAAAACGAGAGAACCCCGAAAAATCCACAGACACGGCGTTTGCCCACCACAAAGCTCACCTGGCGCACAGTTAAGAATGAATGACGGAAATATAAGAGTAGTAATTCCAGGTATTATTATTATTATTAAGTATTCTGCCTTTTGGCAGGTCCGAGACTAGTGAATTTTTTACTCATTTATAGGTTTTGGATCTGGAAATGTTTCTTCCACGTTTCTCGATCTTCAGCTTCCTCTTTTATCTCCCAATATTTCCTTCTACTTTTCAAATAATCTATCGAATTTGTTCTTATTATTATTCCTCGTTTTCCTTCCATTTTTCATTCCATTCTATGAAGAACACCATTTCTTCACAGGATGTGTTCAATCCAATTGGTTTTCCAACGAAGGATGCTGGCTAAAAATGTCCTCCTCTCTCCTATCCGTTTTTAAAACATCTTCGTCTCATATTTTCTCTGTCCATTTTATCTTTTTCACCTTCCTGCAACACCACATTTCGAAGCTCTCGAAATATTTCTTCTCGAATTTCCGTAATGTCCAAATCTCTGAACCATACAGTCCAATACTCCATATATAGCACCTGACCAACTTCTTCCCTAGTCGAATATTAATCCCTTTAAGGTATAGTAAAATACCAACAAATAAAGATAAATATACTTGGAAAAAAAAGTCATGTGAATCTAATCCGGTACAGTCCTAAGCAGATGATTAGCCAAAAATATGGAAGGAAATGGGAATTGCTGATGAAGCTTACGGACAAGATGTTGTCTACTATATGTGTGCAAATCTGTTAAAGATAACATTAAACTGACAAACGTTTCTACTAATTTTCACATAGCTTCAGATGATTCCCAAGAAATGAAGTATTTTACAAAACTTGTTTTATAAACAGAAATAATATCAGCTAATAAACAAATAAAGTAACATTATCTGTAAAGACCTTACTTACTCTTCTAGCCCTTCTTTCCTCTTCATAACGAACATGCCCAAGGCATAGATGTTGACAGGAAATTCCTTGGATATTTCTCCCTGAGCCTGGCATCCTGGACTTGCATGTTTGCACAATCCGCATGTCACAGAATTTTGAATCTTTGAAGCACCTCGGATACATGATTCACAAGACGAGTGTCCACACTCCAGTAACAAAGGCACCCGTGGGCCTACTGGCCTCAACGGATCTGTAATAAGAAAAAGTAAAATACTGTTAACTTCTGCTTGACTATGTGGCTCAAGAAAAATTATGTTGTACCTCGTCAAATGTTTTATTAAATAACAATATGTTTGAACTAGTAAATGAAGATGAAAAGTATGGATCCTCTACATTAACTTCCTTGCTCAATTGGAATTTATAAGATTTAAATAACCCTTACCGAAAATGAATACTCCTTATTCCACCGGTGTATTATTTTTTAATAAAACTACCCTTTTCAGTTTTTCTAAATGAAATAAGGAATATCGTATTGTTAACCCCTCCAGACCGCGGTACGATAATACTCAGCACAAAGAGAATGATATATTTATATTACAGAAATTATATTATCGAAAAACTAATCCAATTAAGATTTAGAAAAAAAAAAACTATCAATATATTTATATCATAAACTTTAATCTGTTATAGTGAACGCAATGATTCGTAAAGTCTGGCCTCTACATAATTCATAGAATTGTTTTGCTTGGGAGCACCTGGATTGCGCACAAATCTCTGTTGGCCTCTTTTAACACATATTTTTGTCCAACGTTGCCACAATGTCAGCTTTAATATTGTGCGCAAACAAGGTTTTCTTTCAGACTAGGATAGAAACAGAAATTAGAAATAAAATACAAATTGCCGTTTCTTGCCCGTAGATTTTTATATTTATCAGACTTTCATACTAGAAGCACAAGATCACAAGATAATTTCTTACTCTCCATACCCAGTCACAATTCTGACTCATGCTCAAAATCCTTCACAGTAAGTACTACACACCTCTGGAACAGTTTACCTCCATTAATACATAACGTTTCCACAGTTGCCAAATTAAAAAATCTGTAAATTCCCTTCTCTTAAGTAAAGATAAGGATACTGGTAGCTCATGAGTCATCTTCGTTTTACGAGATTATTAATAACCTACATATGAACACACAACCAATAGGTAACCTATGCTAATTTGTACAGCTTATATATTCATAGTTCTGGTACCGCTACATGATATATGCATTTTAAGTTTCTCCATGTTATTTTGTTTCCTACATTGTATGTTATTTTCAATTTTTGTTTTTGAAGTGTTTAACTATTTTTTTACTTCAGTGGTATATTCTTTTTTATGTGGTTCAATACTTTTCTTTTGTAATTGTTAATATTTTCTATATATTGGTACTCTTTTTTTCTTAAAAAAAAAAAAAAAAAAAAAAGAATGTATGCACGTGGTTAAGTGCTCGGAGAAGGCTGCAGGCTGCAGAGCCTTAACTTCGCCACGTAAAAGAAGTCATAAATAAATAAATAAATAAATAAATAAATAAATAAATTGGATTGAATAAATATAATTTGATCAATGAATACAATACATCTCCAAAACCAAGTATTTACATGTACAAGCCACATGTTAAAATTTTCTTGGTTCCAATTTTAAACCTACAATTTTTAGAAATGTAATCCTCCTTATCTCATACTCTGAATATGTATCACCTTTAAACATTTTTAGGCATGAACTAAATATAATTGGATCAGTAAATACAATACAAGATACCTCCAAAACCAAGTTTCTCTATATTTATAATCTACATGTTAAAATTTTCTTGGTTGTAATTTTAAGCCTACAGTTTTTAGAAATTTAATTCTCCTTGTCTGATACTCTGAATATGCACCACTTTTAAGCATCTCATACTGCTTCAATATGAAATTATATCTCTTCACATCTTCCTTTCTTTGTGTAGTGGTATCTCCATTAGTAATTGATCTTAATTTCAATTTTGTTTCGGATTGTGTCTTCAACGAAGGTGAAATCACCTGATAAATATCCGGACTCGGTGAATAGAACTGTTCATTGTAATGTTTATGGAATGCTTCCGCCCCATTCGTCGTTCGAGGAGCTACTGAGGGTTCTGAAGCCCATATTCTAGGTGGAAATCTAAATAAAACGAAGCAAACAATTATTAAAAACATAATAATAATAATAATAATAATAATATAGTACAGTAGGCATGCTTCTCACTATTATCCAAGTTTTATGGAAAAATTGACAATTGAAAATCAAAATGAATAATGTTCTCCCTTGTCGTAAAACTTTGCTTTTATAAATTTATTAACGTCTGTCCTTAACATTTTTTTTTCAGCCATATAATATACTTGTTACAATAATATACTATACAATAAACTTAGATTACAATACTATTAATACAAACATTGATGTTTATAATCGACTTCCTCATATAAATACTGATTATTCCAATATAATCCTTGCAATATTACACGATTTACTTATTAATAATATGGAATCTGTCAATATATGTTAAATCACCTTCCTAAATCTAGTTAGAAACAGTATTTTGTATTTACCTGCTAGTTTCTTCAATGTAATTTTCGAGTACGTAGTCGGAGAAGCGAAGACCTTCATTGTCCGGTGCAACTGATATCAAATCTGCAAACGCATCGGATACTTCAGTTGGATGTAAATATGAAAGACCGAAAAACGACTTTAACCACATCCCTGTAAAATACAATTAAACCCCTCAATTACACTACTGTTTCGGTATTTTATGATTTCTAATGTAATTTAAAATATAACAAGTCTGATGATCATTATAGTTAATATTGACAATTTATTATATCGTCGTCTGAGATTCAACACCGCGTAAGTAACCCTTCGCTAATTTTACAGGAGAAAAAAAAAAAAACGTTTACAAAAATAATTTTAGCCTTAATATAAGCAGGCTAAAATAATTTTAGCCTTTTAGGGAATAACAGAATCATCTATCGTTAACCAGATTGTGCACAACCTTATACTGATTCTAATAGTATCAAACACTCAAGTTCGCCAAAATTGGAGACATACGAGCTGTTTAATCCCAGACAACGATATATTGTATTTCTTCTTTCTTATATGAGACAAGAGGGAATCCTTCTTATATAAGGAACCCCATAATTATTCAGAAGAATTTCTATTTAACTCAACGATATGTAGTTCACAAAAGTAGAATCGAATAGGAACGACTTAGTCTCTGAGTGCCAACGACGGTAAGATGTCACAATGTTGGAAGACTATTAACGAAATGTGTATAATAACAATTCAGATTGGAATTACTTTGAACAAGGTATAATCAATTGTTTTACTTGTTAACAATTAAAAGCTTTTATTATTTAAAAAATATATTATTACATGCCATCTTTATCTGGTACTAAAAGCAATGACAGAGGAATCAATTTTGTTTACTGAAAGTTTATTAATTTTACTGTCTTGATTAGTTGGCTAACAAGCAAAACTTTATGAAGGAAAATCACTTACAGTACCTACCTAACTCAGACTGAGGATTCAAGTAGGCTCGATATAAGTGCTTGTTGCCCTGGATCTTTCTCCATCAAGATTGACCCAAATGGAATCGACATCCAATGATGTTACATTCTGGAAATACCTCCCTGATAGCTTCGTGAGCTGCAGTTTCAAAGCCTACATGGATCGTCTTCAAATTTATTTCAGGTTCTAAACTTCTTATCATTTCCCACATTGCCTTGTAAGTTTCCTTATCCTTCCCCGGCAAAAACGCATAATATAGAGGCAAATAAAATTGGTTTTTGTATGCGTGAATAGTATACAGCTGATGAAAATGACGAGGAGCATATGTAAATGTACCATCTGCGTACATCTCAACATCATTTGTCTCAAATATAAATCTGAAAAGTGAGACGAGGAGAAATGTTACTTCAGTTGCATTAAATTTATTAACACTAATACTACAAATCTAACAATTCCTACTATTCAGCTGTTCATCATAATCAAGTCTAAAATGTCAAATGAAAAGCTTAAAGGAAAAAAAACAGCCAACAATATTGAAATATTGAAACTATACTAAATATTATTACATACACTACGACTATGTACAGTAAATGTTATCATTATACGTACCTAATGTTACTCGCACAAGTTAGGACGATAATCTTAGCTTCTTTATTTACAAATAGAAACTTTTCTCCATCATGACTGAACTCATCTTCTCTTTCAATCATCTGCTCAACAGCCTCTGTAATATTTCTTGGACGAACCGGTGTGTCTTTCTTTTTCGAATACAGTACATCGCTTCTCTACACCTCTTCATATCCTTATGCGTTAATTTCCCTGTATTTTCGGGTATACCGCTGCACTTTTCTTACAGATTTTTCGTAACTCGTGACTTTGAACTCTTGAAAAATCGCTCAAGTGATTGTGCTGTCCTCTTTCTTCCAAAATAACAGTTCTGTCGCAATCAGTGATAATGACGGCACAACATGATTTTAACGTACATCTGGAAAATAAATTTGTAAAGAGTGTCAGATATATATGTGGTATATCGTTAGCAAATTTACTTTGCTATATATTAAAATTATACTGTATATACTGTAATACAAAAAATATAATTATTTATAGTTATCTTATGCTCTTTTCCTCATCAAATAAATAATTAATAATTATACTTTACTTACCGTTACTGTGATCCTTTCTTATTCTCCCGAAATCGACGATACTTAAAACCATCTTTAATCACACAAGCAACTCCTTTTTCAGTAACACTTACTCGGAAATCCGCCATTCTCCAGTGTCAAAACAAGGCAGTCACAACACAAACCCAAAGAAGGTATAAAAAAATACATTCAACTTGTCAATAAAGTCATACATATATACAAACATAACAGAAGAGGAAATATTTTCACTCTGACAACATTGCTTAATTTTTTTGTGCGCAATCCTGTACATTATGACAGGTTGTCAACGGCTTATCAGGTAAAACTGATAAAACCGGAAAAGTGTGCGCAATATCATTGCAGCCGTTTTGCTTCACGTGTGATACATCACAAGATTTCTGTATGATTCGTCGAACTGCCTTCTGAACGCAAAACTTCAGAAAACACCAAATATCAGGAGTGTACCAACAATTGCCAAATTTTGAAGATTTGATGAACTAGCGGGAATAAATAAATAAATAAGTATAACACGAACGGTAACAATTACTTAAATTAAACACAGTGAAAATATAAGTACCCTCAGGCGATGTTCTTCCTGAAGCACGAGAGACGACATTGGCAAAATTTTACGGATGGGGATCAACGACCGGGACACTTACCTGCTTTCTATTGGGTGATCTAGGTCAAGATTCAGACTACTTGCGATCACTACAGTAACATATGTTTTATTAAATTGTACACACAAGGATTTACTAAATTGTACACTGTCCACTGAAATAGATTTTCGCCAACGTGTTTTATTTGTTTACACTGTAGGTTGCTTCTGCACCGTAAACCTGGTGATCCGAATTTTATGGTTTACATTGACTGTCTGCAACCTGTATGAAGTGTTTGTGTTGTTTATAGGACACTGAAGCACGCGGACTGAGCTAATATCCCCTGTAACGTGAAATAATATTGTTACAGATTAACTTAAGAAAGAAAAGAACTCACCGTTGCTATTGCAATCCTGTTAAAACTTCGTAATTTCTCCATTTTGGCCCGCGCTGGAGCCAATGATGCGAACACTCCTACCGCAAACTAGTAGAAAATATTGTGACATTATGAGCTTTTCGTTCTGTAAATAATCAACACAATCCTGTGTTAAATGTTGACACTGATTTTTGAATACTTAGTGTGTTTTCTTTATTACAAGACCAAAAACTACAAGGCACAATAACTCCTTCAGTTTGCGGTAGAATATTTGCGTCCACGGCCGAAATATAGGAAGTACGAAGTTTTAACACACATTCAATAGCATTCGATGTAAGATGAATTATTTTCTATAAGTATTCATCCTAGAACATCTACAAGTTATTAACTTTATGAAGCCGCTCCAAGTGCTATCGTGGTATGTGGAACGCAAACACGCACGGTAACACTACTGTCAACCATGAAAACAAACAGTTATATAAGCATTAGCATTTTTTTTTTTTTTTTTTTTTTTTTTTTTAAAGCATACCAACCTTAGGTAAAATTCAATACTCTGCATAAAAAGATATGTTTATACGGAACAAATTTCTGTAGGCGACAGAATTAAATACAAAATAATACAGCGGTACTGCATTTTAGGTTTACAAGTGTAGGGTTACTAGTGTATAATCATTACAAGTGCTTTACGTAACCAAATAAATGAGTGCATATGGAAGATGACTCCATTTTTTACCAGCGGTATCTTTCTCCAGTGTACAGAACTTGTACTGGCCTATGTTTAGTTAAAGGGGTCCAGCCTTATTTTCGAGAAAAAAATTATAAAATTTCGCTTGCTTCTGTTAATTGAATAGATTTCGTTAGATTACATTAGGGTTAACTACTTGCATAGTTGTACTCATATTACCTTATGTGTGCTTCTATTAAGTACATACAGCAATTTGCATTCCTCATTACTACAACATATAGTACGATTCCATTCTTAAATGGCACAAAAATCGATTACAATTCTGTTACTTCAGCTCATTTCTCCTATATTTTTTTAACGTACTTCTGGATCCTTTCAACTAAACATACTAGGGGATATGTTTAGTACAAAGGGTCCAGAAGCACGTAAAAAACACAAAATTTACAGGAGAAATGAGTGATGCAAGTACTTAGACGTAATATAACGTAACCAAATCTAACCTAACCTAACATAAACTAACGCAAGCTAACGTGAACTAACCTAAACTAACGTAATATTAGTAAAAAATAAGCGAAATTCTATCTTTTATTTTTTTTTTTTTTTTTTTTTTGGAAAATTATGCGCGACTCCTACAATATAACATAAACTAAACTAACCTAACGTAACCTAAACTCGTCTAACCTAACTCAAACTAACCAACCCTACCATAAACTAACCGAATGTGAACAGAAGTTACCAAAATTGTAACATTTTTTAGAGAAAAGAGTTGGACCGCTTCTGCTAAACATAGGCCCATACTAGTCTTAGCAATATACCGACGATGAAAAATAGCACCTAATAGAGTAATCTTTCATATGCACGTACTTACTTTATCCATTCTATAATATTTACAAGTGGGGCACTACTAGTATCAAACCATGACAAGTGCTACTAAAACTAGTATCATAGCCAAAACACGCTCCTTTTCCACACCCTCGCTTGTACGTTCATCGCTGACGCGCGAGCCCACCAACTTCGCCCTACTCTAACTCGGCTATATAACATTCGTGGTTTTTAGTGACCACCTAGCACAGATTGGTTTGTTTTATGCACTATAGTTTATACCACATCCGGACGCCGTATTTATGCGCAAATCGTAAAAGAATTGTAAAATTTCATCAATTACTTCTGATGCCCCCCATGAACTTTATCTAACTCAAGCGAGATATTTTCATGTTGCCCACCGGAAACCTTTTAAAAGACAAGTGAAATTAGTGAAAGAATTATAATATATGTTCTCTCTAGTTGTGCACCAAAAGTAAATCAGTACTTTCCTTAGTGTTACAGCAGGGTTAACAGGAGATATTCTCTGAAATTTCTTACCAAATTCGGAAGGAAAGTGCAGCCTCTACTTTAGTGATAGTGTTACCAACCATGGTCACGCTTACACCATTAAATTGCCATTATAGATGCACCGAAAAAAGCCTTGACACGTGAGTAGTGCACCGTCTGTGTGATTGTCATACACCTTCTCTTGCTGACTCTGCTATAAGCTGCCTCTATCTTCAATTATCTTATCGCCGGCTCCGAACTACAGTTTACCCGAGTACTTTTGAAAGGAAAAACGAAACTACAGCTACATGGCGAGATATTTTCAATCTTTGTGAGTTATGCTTTTATCGATTTACATTTATACGTTCAAGGGTAGTTACAGCGATAACAGTTGTACTGATTACTAGCAACATGCATCTCTCTTCTGTGATGTTTATTATATCAGCGGACTACTAACAAAATTATTTCAATAAGGGGGCAAGGTTCTAGATTACTGGTCCTCCTTCCCATTGAGCAGTAACAGACAGAAAACAACGTCCCCTGGGGGGCTCTAACCCGCCTTCACTCGCCTACGCTCGCTCGGTAATCCTGTGTAAATTAAATGAATCAACTTTAGTACAGAAAGTAAACCCAGCTACTAAACTACATGGGTGACCAGTAATCTAGAACCTTCCCCAAATATTATTATAATTAGCAATGGTAATGTAGAAATTCGACTGTGAAACATGGATAATACTTTCTACTTTTACTCTTTTAAAGAGTGCAAATAATTGTAATCGCGAACAGAAATAGAACTTTCGTGATTTTTTTTTTTTTTTCGAAGTATGACAAACCTTTCGGCAAAATGCACCATAAAAGCTTGAATCAGGACTTAGACAATAAACTAATAACAGAGAATTCTGTTATACTTCTTCAACACAGTTCTTCTTTCACATGAATAAAATTTTCGAAGCATGTGCAAAGGGACATTCCACAACCATTGTCATCGGTACATTTACTTCGTTAAAAACTTCCATATACGCATTGTTTACCTCTGATAGCCAATGGTTGAAAACATACTGCACAAAGCAGTGTCCTCGCTATCCTGCGTTGATCTGTCATCGTGAAAAATATTTTTACTTCATGAAATATCGTCTCTTGAATTCAACCGAATACATTACAACTCGACGTATTACATATAATTTCCGCCATAACAGTTATATTTCGTGTTACCAGGTATAATGGGGAAAAAATTACTAAGCCACTCTTACCAGGCAACTAAGCAATAAGATCCCTCTCAACTTTCAGTTTTTAATGACAGACTTCGGACAAGCACAGCTAAGCCAACATATGGCATTTTCGGTAACGATTTTCGTCCACCCAATGCAAAATTTGCTATTTAGTTTACGATAATTGGTATAGCTATTATAATGACTTCTGCATTCTTTGGGTTGCATTGATGTACACAGAATTTTGCGAAGACTGATAAGGAATGTCGCTCATGAGAAATGATATCACACAATTAATTTGTTTATGCAATATTATACCAAGTATGCAAATAAGCAACAAATTGTTACTAGCCCAAGAAAAGTAGCTACTAGCCCACATCCCACAATAGCAATCGTCTCCTTACCTTCGGTACGGTATTAAATACTCACCCGCACTGACGAACCACTCGCCCCGACCGATGGATTATTTGCATCCCCGTATTATACCCATATGACGTGTGTGAGTTTGCTGTGCCACGAAAAGAAGTAAACGATTTGTCATTAAAAGAATTGCAAAATGTCAGAGCAATTTTCCAATTTTACTTGCCCCAAATATCATTATTAAACTCCTAATTCTAGGTGCTATTTTTTTCTATTAAAGTGCAAACATTAGCTTGTCTTGCAATGAAAACATTAAATAAAGAATCTTAAATGTGTTTTGGTTACAACTTGTTGCGCCTTTTTTTCAAGCACCTTTTTACATCTCGTTTCAATATACAATCACTTTTTCACTTCTTGAAACTTATTATTATTATTATTATTATTATTATTATTATTATTATTATTATTATTATTATTATTATTATTATTATTATTATTATTATTATTATTATTATTATTATTATTATTATTATTATTATTATTGCTTTTCTGAATTTTATTCTGTACTAATTAAACAAGGAACGCCGAGCAAGAATGGCACAATACAATACTCTTGTTTCAGTTCAGTCCCATAAAGACGAAAGCTATTGAATAATAAGTAAAGGGAGGCGGCTAGGGATGCGCACCAGACGAGTCGAAACAGGATTTTCCTGGCAAAATTCGAGTCAAGACACGGCTCTTCCAATAGAGAAATATACATTTTTCGAGTCGAGACATCACTTTTACAGCACATTTTCCAGACGAGACAGCCACAAATCTTGTCTCGTGCGCATCTCTAGAGGCGGCAACATCAACCTGACCAATCACTGTTATCAGCAATCGGTATTGTTGATTACTGGTACTTCCTTACATACAAACATTTACTTAATAAAGAAATAGGTTGATTGCTTTGAATTTCTACTTCCCATTAGCATCAAAGCTTTATGAGACTTGGATCTACAGTATAACATGGGATACCAACTACATAAGCTCCCACCGGGAATCGAACTCGGGTTTCCCACGCTGATGACATGTATGCTAGCCACACTATCTAGTGACTGGAGATGTAGCTTTACTTAAAAAAGTAGACGAAATCTTAAATGTTATCTGTTTTAACATTTTCCTAGACTTGCATCTTTGATAATATTACGTCCTTGGGGTTGTTTTACGCAGACTTTTAATACGTTGGTGAATTTTCGGTTATCATTTTGATTATGATGTAATTGGTTTTGGTTGTTTGAATGAATAATTTACATTTGAAATTTGCTCCCTTTTTCCAAAATTTTGCACCTCTTCTTTATCCGTTTGAACCAAAATTTTGTACCTTTTTCCTCCTTTTTAACCAATATGTTTCACCTAAAATTCTAACTCTAAACCAAATCATTACATTCAGTTTGACGAGTGTTTTGAGTATGAGTAATATATTTTTTTTTTAAATTGAAAAATAAATTTATCTTTTAACGTCCTCCGAAAATGTCCTTTGGGCTAGGGCAAAGCTTCTTAACTTGGGTGTCGTGGCACCCGTGGGTGTTACGTGATAGCTCAGGGATATCGCTACGTTATTTGTTATATATATATATATATATATATATATATATATATATATATATATATATATATATATATATATATAAGATTGATTGTGTGAGTTTCTCTCTGATCGTTTCAGCAATAACTACCGAACCAATTAAAATGATATCTGTCATGGTTATCAACCACAGGTCTCCGAAGGATCTTATAATGTTAAATTTGTAAAACGCATATCTTAAGGGGAAGCAAGGACTCAATTTATGTAACAGGAATTTTAGGAATGATAAAAAAAAAATGGATCAAAAGGTTGAGATCTTGGCCAATAATTAGTTTTTGGATCAGGAGCCACAAAATTTTTGAACGGCCCCTAAATCGAGTTTTCGTATTTTTAACGCAATAAGCACATCATACTGAGTTAAGTGACAGTTTGGTTTTGGTAACATTATACGTAGTTCTCCAGATATAAGGAGTATAAAAATAATCAGAAAACGACCTATATTAGTGTCCAATCCATAACTCTTAGTGTCACCAAATGAATAATAACACTCACAATGCAATTTAAGTTCCATTTCATCTGACATCGACGTTACGGTAAGAGATGGGGTGGAAAGGAAGCGGCGTAAAAATAATAAAAAATGAATACTAGTGTTCAATCCAGGTCCAGGTCTTAAATAAAGTCAGAAGTCACGTGCCGCTTCAATTAAAATGAAGCAAAATAATTAAGAAAAATATGAACATTTATTTCCTGTATACTAATGAGAAAGACCAAATAAAATAAAAATAGTTACTTTAATATAAATTATGCTACCCTGATTGATATTTATGAGAGATTTGGCAATATAGTGTAAGTTATGATGCTTGGAATTACTGTCTGCTAACGTGTTCTGCCTTGACACTTTTTAGCAATCGACTGCCTCAGAGAACAACCCTTTAAATGACGCTCTTACGTATAGTGTAATCACACATCCTCGTGGCTGTCGTTTCGGTTGGCAGCAAAACAAGAGGACATAGGTTAGATAACCCTGCCATACGTCCCATAAAAAAAGGGGCAGTCTCGATTTTCGGTCAGAGTGTCTCGCGTCCCCGTAAATGTACTCGGAACAGGCCAATGTCCCGTATATTAATTCCGTCCCATTTCTGGTATTAATATCAGCTTATTCGAAAAGTGAAAAATCAAAAATTCTTATATTGGCTGGGAATCCTGTAATTAGTGAATGAACTATAAGCTGTAACATGTAACAGCTTCGAGCAACTTATCACACCATCCTCTCCGATTTGATAGAAAGCAAGATAATACACTCGCCGCAGCGCAGAGTTCCAGTTGTAATCAGCAGTTAAGGGGATCTGGAATCTTTGATAAAGTGCACGAGCTAAACTATCGTTGATAATTCATTACAAGTGATCCAATTTTATATCAACAAGAATGCCTACACCGAAGTGCACGTTATCTTTCAGTTTGAATAAAAAGCAACGAAGTTGAACTATGAAATAGACTGCAAAATTAGCAATGCTACTTTTTCCATTGTATCTTGTGGAAACTCGGATACTCTCCAACACCAAAAAAGCAATCAAATATATAAGATGTCTTCAAGTGCTTTTACACCTATAAGCACAGGGAAGATGAGTGACTTATTCTCCAGCAAGATATTAAATAAGTTAAAACGAATTATAAATAATCTTTTTGAGAGAGTAGGGACACAGAATTGTGTTTTGATCTAGGGCTTAGAAATATGTAAATTCAGCCCTGACAATTACACACGACACAAGGAAAAAATCAGCTAAGTTTTCATCAGATTAAACTGACAAATGTAATTTTAGCAAATACAGTCATGTAAATAAATATTGCTAAAGGCGCGAAGAATATTAAAGGTATCACTGATTTAAATAAAACAAGATTGTTTGCATATGTCTTCCCGTAAAGTGTTTTTATAACACGTTGAGTTTTTAAGGTGATTCTTTTGTAGTTGGATTGTAAATATATTCACTCCATGCAATTAATTGCAAGGAACGAAGAGAGAGAAATAACTGCAGCTTAAGGAACTTTTACCTTTATACTGTTTTTCAGGGGCGGATCCAAGACGGACTTGGGGGGGGCGGTGGGTTGTAATACTGTTACTTAGAGCAACTTTAAGAGCTCCAAACTCTGGGATGGGTATTATTTATACATAAAATAAGAAACTTTCCTGTTCTGGTGGTTATGGCCAGTGATGAAAATTTTCCGGAAAATTTTCCGATCCATAAAAACATACTCCACTTATTCCTACATCGTTGTTTAGCCGTGATGTGAGGTGGAAAATTTTCTTCTATATTTTTCCGGAAAATTTTCCGTTAACAAATATCAGTGATCAACTAACAGTTCCTCAGTATTCATAAAATTGATTGAAATAATGTATAGAAATGTTAAAAAGTGAAAGATCGTTTAAAGAATCTTAAAATTTTCATGGCTCAGACAATTTTCAGTACTATGTAGGAACAAGTGAAACAATTTTTCATGAATCGAAATATTTTCTGCCTTGTATGGAAAAATTGAAGAACTTTTTATGAGTCGGAAAATTTTCATCATTTCGAAGCAAAAAAGTAGAAGAACTTCTTTTAGTGAATCGGAAAGTTTTTTTCTCTGTAGAAACAAATGAAAGGAATTTTCATAGATCGGAAAATTTTCATCACGATGTAGGAACAAGTGAAAACACTTTTCATAATCTTGGATATTATGTATAGTGATGTTTGATGGAAAATTTTCCACTATATTTAACAGCACATTCAGCTATAAAATTCAATTCATGTAGAGGAAAGTTAGTCAGTAACAAATTATCATTTTCCAATTAGCTTTTGGAAACCAGAAAATTTTCTAATATTTCAAGTTGGGAAGTAAAAATATAGTGTGTTCCTCTCTCTCTCTCTCTCTCGCTCTGTGTGTGTGTGTGTGTGTGTGTAAAATGCAGGGAATATACATGGAGTACGTAGAGAACAAATATTCCATTCCAATATTTAAAATGTAACAAGAAATTGAAAAGAAACCTTTGTGAATTTATCAATTTCCGAAACAGAAAATTGCACTACTTTTTTGCATGTAGGCCTTTCAAATGAAGAATCGTTTGATTTTCACTTCATGAAACTTTTTAAGACAATATTTATTACCAATAAATTTTACGGCTAAACAACGATCTAGGAATAAGTGGAGTATGTTTTCATGAATCGGAAAATATTAATGACTTTTAATAAATTGAAATTTTAAATAATAGAATGGGATATTTGTACTCTACGAACTCAATGTATGTTCTCTGCAGTTTGCATACACAGAGAGGGAGGGAGAGAGAGAGAGAGAGGAGTTGATTTTGAGTTTAACGTTCCTTTCAGTAGCGAGACTATATAAGACGGTACCAACTGATTAACGTGAAATCGGAACTACATGAGCTCCCGCTGGGAATCGAAGCCAGGTCTTCCATGCCAAAGGCGCGTATGCTAACCGCTTAGCAACGAAGGAACTCGCAGAGAGATAGATAGATAGAGATAGATAGATAGAGAGAGAGAGAGAGAGAGAGAAACACAGTGTAAAATTTTCCTTTTCAACTTGAAATATTAGAAAATTTTCCGCTCCCGAAAGCTAATTAGAAAATTATAATTTGTTGCTGACTAACTTTCCTCTACAGAAATTCAATTTTGTAGCTGAATGTGCAGTTAAATATAGTGGAAAATTTTCCACCTAACATCACTATGCATAATATCCAAAATTGTCCGGAATATAAAAAGTTTTTTATACTTGTTTCTACATCGTGATGAAAATTTTCCGATCTATGAAAATTCCTCTCATTTGTTTCTACAGAGCAATAAAACTTTCCGATTCACAAAAAGTTCTTTTACTTTTTTGCTTCAAAATTATGAAAATATTCCGATTCATAAAAAGTTCTTCAATTTTTCCATAGAAGACAGAAAATATTTCGATTCATGAAAAATTGTTTTACTTGTTCCTACATAGTACTAAAAATTGTCTGCGCCATGAAAATTTTCAGATTCTTTAAAAGATCTTTCACTTTTTAACATTTCTGTACATGAATTCAACCAATTTTATGATTGCTGAGGAATTGTTACTTGATTACTGATATTTTTTTTGGAACGGAAAATTTTCCGGAAAAATATAGCGGAAAATTTTCCACCTCACATCACTAGCGCTGCGTTCTAGAAGCAACAAGTAATTTCGTTTTAATTTAGAAAATAAAAATATTTATTTTTGTTATATATGTACTTGTTCTAACGAATAGTTATTATTTTTAATACATTTTATACATAATAATGGTAGTTTTACAATGCATAATATAAACTATAAGATATTGATTATCAAAACTCCAATATTTACCTAAAGTAACTCACCAAATATTGAAAATATTATGGAAATTAACATTTATTCATTACATTATGTAACATATAAAATTGGTTTTCTTCCAATTTTAAAAATAAATCAATAAAGAAAGCTTAAAAATGTTGCTAGCCACAATAAGTATTTTAATTTATAAAACAAACATATATTTCTTTTTGTACGTACTTTTTCTATCATAATATAGCCACCGTTTTTCTTTACTATTTTGAGACAATATTTATAATAATACAGTTTCTGAATACAAAATATTTTCTGGTTACATTTTTAGAACTAGATTTTACAGTAAAGGAAAAGGCTTGTTACTACTGTATTAACTTTTTGAAATAATATTGGAATAACTTTAAAGCATAAAAATGTTTTTTTATATATTAAAACTGATTGTTTATATAACAGAAAGATTAAATTGGCTTCCTAATGATTAATAACATAATAAACGTTTTGCCTGTATACATGTTTCATACGTGATTCAGTAAATCAAGTCATCCTCAGTGTCACTGCACTCACTGTTACTAACACTAATGTTCAAGTCACTGTCTGATTCGTTGTCTGCAGGCGATGTCTGCAAAGGTGTAGAAGGAATCTTCTTGCTTCCGCTTGATTCTGTTCTCTGCTCCGAACTGTGTGTCGAACTTGACGGTTGTGGTTCTTCCTTATCCATGAAAAGTGACAGATTATAACTTATCGAAACCAACTTTAGTGTCCTATCATTCGTAAGCCTGTTTCTCTTCTTTGACTTTACAAGGCTGAAGGTCTTCCAATTACGCTCACATGAGGCAGCAGTTGCAGGAATACTTAAGATTCTAACAGCAACTGTAGACAGGTGTCTTGAGTCGCAATAGCCTTTCCACCATGTTAACGGAGACATGTTTTGAGCTCCTTTTCAAATCAAATCCCGGCTCCATAATTTATCCTTGTTCCTATACTCTGCGATATCGGTCATAACGGATACTTCACTCTGATTAAGAATACTCTTGGTAATCTCAATGATCACTTCCATTGCATTTGACATTTCCTCTTCTGATAAATGTTCTCCACGCCGAACTGGATCTAATAGGTTTGCAGCCAATTGAATAGGGTGTGAACAAAATTCAATTCTCCCTCTTATTTTACTTAAGACAGTGGCATCTACAGCTCGCTCCTTGAGGAAAGAAGAAAGTCTGGATTTTAGCTTGTCTTCCAAATCGATGAAAATGTCATGCACTTGAGATAGTTTCGGAGTATCACCTTCCAGTGTTTGTATAGCCACAGAAAGAGGCTGAAATATCTCATATACCAGCTGAGCCCGCGTCCAGAAGTTATTATCTAATATTTTGTTTCTCAGTCCTACTGGAAGAATTTGAGCTACTGCTTCATGAATACTTGCTGACTGAAGGCTGCTTTTCGATCTTAGCAAGTTATCTAAGCATTTGGGCATAGATCCCCACCGGGTTTCAGCAGGTAAACATAAGGATACTTCTTTGAACGACTTAAGAATTTGCCCTGGAACTTGGTGACTTGAAAAAAATTTTACAACCCCTTTGCAGTCTTCAATGATATTCTTAAGTGAATTAATATTAGCTATATCTTTTGCTATTAGATTTATTCCATGAGCAACGCACCCGAAAGTAACCAAATGAGGATATTTTTGTTTCAAAATTTGCCATGCTTTCTTCATGTTTGCAGCGTTGTCCGTTATTACTGCTTGCACCTTAGACGCACCAACTTTTTCTATTTCTGCATCTAATACTTCAGCAATATATTCACCTGTGTGGGGAGAAGTTTTTGTATCTATCGCATTAACAAACACTGGTTGCGGAGTTGCAAATATCACATTAATGAACGGATTTCCACAAATATCGGTCCAACCATCTGACATCAAAGTAAGAGACTCGGCACTAGCAAGTTTTTCACCTATTTTGTGTTGGATCCTTTCAAATTCTTCGTCTAAAAGTGGATTGGAGAGCCCATAACGCGATGGCAATTCATAAGACGGACGAATGAGTTTGTAATGTTGTCTCCAGTACGGGTTTTCAGTTAGAGAAAGAGGAGCACCACTAGCGCGCGCGTCAATTACTCATCAAGCATTTCTTTTTCTTCAATAGTTATTTTATCAACAAATGTAGATAAAGTTGACTGTTTTGAACTGAAATGTCTTGACAGAAAGTCAAATTTACTCTCAGAATGGGATAGAGGTGGTTCACTAATGTGAGGGGTATCTGTGTTTGTTGAGAAAGAGTCATCATCACTGACTGTAGTCTTGCAATTGAAGCACTTAATTTCTGAACCTTAGAATGAGAAACACTTACTATGTCTTCCGTTTTCGAAAAAGAGCACCGCGTTTTTTCTGGACATTTCTTACAATTTGTGAGATGTCTTTTCATTCTTGTAGCATTGTTTGCATAGGTTTGGCCACAATATAAACACTTACCCACAATCTTTACTCCTTCACGAAATTCTTTGAAGTGCTTCCACACACCTGTCTTCTTGTAATTAGGCATTCCGAAAATGAATACAACGCAGAAATAAGAAAGAAGTTGTTTATCTATAAATTCTACGCGTAATTGCTGTATCGAAAAGAAAACCCACAAGTTCAGTCTGTCAACAATGAGCACTCATTCGTAGTGGTCAAAGGTGCAGAGAACTGCACACAAATCCAAAGCACAAAGGAAACATATCAGATTGCCTCGTTTCTGTTTATTTTTCTACGTAGGGCGAGCGTGTGATTGTATTGTCTGCGATAGCCGTCGCGGTGCCTACATTCCTTTGAGAAGTGAAACTGCTCTCCCCCTCCACAAAAAAGAAAAGCTCCATTTTATGACCGGTGATGAAAGTTTTCCGATTCATAAAAACATACTCCACTTATTCCTATATCGTTGTTTAGCCGTGATGTGAGGTGGAACATTTTCTTCTATATTTTCCCGGAAAATTTTCCGTGAGTGATCAAGTAATTCTTCAGTAATCACAAAATTGATTGCATTCATGTATAGAAATGTTAAAAATTAAAAGATCGTTTAAAGAATCTTAAAATTTTCATGGCTCAGACAATTTTCAATACTATGTAGGAACAAGTGAAACAATTTTTCATGACTCGAAAAATTGTCTGTCCTATACGAAAAAAGTGAAAAACTTTTATGAGTCGGAAAACTTTCATGATTTTGAAACAAAAATAAAACAACTTCTTGTGAATCGGAAAGTTTTATTGCTCTAAAGAAACAAGTGAACAGAATTTTCATTAATCCGGAAAATTTTCATTGCGATGTAGAAACATGTGGAAAAACTTCATAAGTCGGAAAATTTTAGATATTATGTATAATGATGTTATAGATGGAAAATTTTCCACTATATTTAACTGCACGTTGAGCTATAAAATTCAATTCCTGTAGAGGAAAGTTAGACAGCAACAATTTATAATTTTCCAATTAGCTTTCGGGAACCGGAAAATTTTCTAGTATTTCAAGTTGGGAAGTAACTAACTTTCCTCTACAGATATTCAATTTTGTAGCTCAATGTGCAGTTAAATATAGTGGAAAATGTTCCACCTAACATCATTATACATAATATCCAATATTGTCCGGCTTATGAAAAGTTTTTTCGACTTTTTCTACATCGTAATAAAAATTTTCCGATCTATGAAAATTCCTTTCACTTGTTTCTATATTTCCGATTCACAGAAAGTTGTTCTACTGTTTGCTTCAAAACGATGAAAATTTTCCGACTCATAAAAAAATCTTCAATTTTTCCATAGAAGACAGAAAATATTTCGATTCATGAAAAATTGTTTCACTTGTTCCTACATAGTACTGAAAATTGTCTGCGCCATGAAAATTTTCAGATTCTTTAAACGATCTTTCACTTTTTAACATTTCTGTACATAAATTCAATCAATTTTATGATTACTGAGGAATTGTTACTTGATTATTGATATTTTTTTGGAACGGATAATTTTCCGGAAAAATATAGCCACGATCGCTCCCCATACCCCCACGCCCCCCACGATCGAAACATATAGCCATCAGTAGTTATGGCCGCGATCGCTCCCCTGGATCCACCCCTGTTGAATGTTCATAGAGCTACAGTTCATTGGATTGTGTTGGAATGTTAGTTAAGGGGGGGGGGAAGAAGGAGATCGAAGGTGTCCCGTATTCTCATGAAAAAAATGTGGCAGGCTTAACCATTTGTTGAAATAAACAGATAACTATTGATATTGATTCTTACAAACACCGTCAGATTTTGTTGAAACATGCTTTAGCAGACAAAAGTGTGACGGTATTTAGCTGTTTGTCATTTATTTGTTTACTGGAAAAATATTTTCCTCAATAAATGTATTTTAAAATGCACAGAATCATACATTTTGATATTCCATTCCATTCCATTCGGCATTTGTAAAATGCCGTGTAGTTTGGCCCAAACATAGATTCAAATGGCCTGTTCCCTATAATTGTCCAAAATAAGTTTGTATTAATAGTACTGTATCACATTTGAATGCTAGAGGAAAAACTGGGAGTTTTAGATGTTGTTATTTTTTTTCCTTTTGTTGAAATGCGCAAATTAGTTCTTCAATTTCTCATGATCATGCTGTTACAAATAAATTATAGTGGCAATAGTTATTTCCCAGACTTTCCAGGTATTTGAAGTAATTTAGATATATCTATGTAACACCTTATACGTCATGTCATTATTTATTTATTTATTTATTTATTTATTTATTTATTTATTTATTTATTTATTTATAGATTTAAGTTATTATCCTGTATAAACTGTAAGAGTCTTTTTATAAGCATCCAATTTCTTGAGGTGATTATCATTTCAACTGTAATTGGGAACGTGTAGAAGCTATTCAGTAAATGTATTATAAACTCTTTTCTTTTGTTTTGTAATAGTTCACAGTAGAATATTAAATGATTAAGATTACCAATTTCTTTTCCGCACCA
The DNA here is from genome assembly GCF_964235325.1 of Thermobia domestica. Lineage (NCBI taxonomy): Eukaryota > Metazoa > Arthropoda > Insecta > Zygentoma > Lepismatidae > Thermobia > Thermobia domestica. The sequence continues at coordinate 202,813,000 of NC_137463.1, read as the reverse complement.
ACAAATATTTGTATCTTTTTTCCTTATACAGAACAGTTATTTTGGAGTTAAAGCTGTGTTGAATATTATTCGAAAAAATAGTACAATTTTCGATCTGGACCACATACTTAACACTTTCCAATTGTTAACTTCCAAATTATCCGCTAAACTCCAGTAATACTTGCCAGGACCTTCTCTATTTTTCTTTTTCCATTGGGTAATTAATGTTTCTATTTTGTTTTTGATAATATATTTGAAATTACAGTAAGGTATTTGTATGTTAGTTTTGATGACTGAATTAGCTGCAGCTTTACTTAATTGGTCCACTGATTCATTAAATTCTATGTTTACATGAGCTTTTGTGTACATTAAAATAGTATTGAAGTTATTAGATTGTAATGATTGAAATAATTTTTTAATTAATAAAACATTCCAAGAAGTTTGAATAGTCCATCTTGTATTATTCAGTGCTGTAATAACACTCAAAGCATCCGTACATATACATGCATGTTTAAGATTGAGTTTTTTGATAAGTAAAAATGCTTGTCTTATGGCGAAGGCTTCGCCTTCAAACACAGATATATTACAAGGTAGTTTGTATTGTTTCTGTATACATAACTGCGGTATCAATAAGGCTGCCCCAACTTGTTTATTTTTTGTTTTGATGCATCAGTGAATATAAGTATATATTCTTTTGGAAGAGAATCTATATAAAATTGCCAAATGTTTTTATATATGTTATGTAAATTTTCAAATTTATGATATTGTATATATTGTGGAATTATGGCTGGAATTTTTATTAAGTTTACATTGTAATTGAATAAGTATGCTGGTATACTTGGAGCTTTTGCTATATTAGCTTGCAATTCTTTTATGTTCTTAAAGACAGTATAGATCCATGGCAATGATTTTTGGTAAGGAAGTTTTTTACTTTGATTTATAATATCCATGTTTCCTAGTTTTTTAAATTATAATTGAGGAAGTTTTTGCCATCCGAGAAAGTAAAAAGTTTGCCGTCTGTTGGAATATTTTTATTTCTATCGGTACATTCATTGTAGCTTCTAAGATAGCATTCCTTGGACAAAAAGCTGGTTGAGATAATATTGTCTTAATCATATTATAATGAATTTGTAGAATTTTTGTATAAAACATTGAATAATTGGTATTATAAAACATGGAACCATATAATATTCTTGCTGTTAATGTTTGTTGATTAATCATATTGAGCACATGAGGTTGTATACCCCATTTTTTGGCACTCATACTTTTCAATATATTATGATATTTGGTTGCTTCTTTGGTTAAATATTGAAGATGCGACTTCCAGGATAAGGTGGTATCAAGATTAAGTGATATTCTTATATAAATAACGTTGTTTATTTTCAAATAATACCAACAGTTTTTCTTAAAAAATCAACACAATCGGCCTTATGCAGAGTGTTCTGACGTATAATTAACGTCATACTAAAGGCCTGACTATTGTTGTAAAGGCCTGTAAAAAACAGAAAATTTTGGGTAAAAAAACAGTTTTTTAGCGTTTTTTTAGCTTGGAAAAAATTGGAAAAATTGGGAAAAATTGAAATTTTCGAATATTTTACTACATTATGCTTTTAAAATGAAAACTATTTTATATTTATTAGTTTACAGTTAAGATTATTGAGTAGTTATGTTTCTTGTATTAGAATAGGGAAATTTGTGGCAACAAATATATTTGCACCACTTCTTTAAATAGCACCGTGATAGAATGGAGTTATGAGTACAAACGATAACAAAATATAATCCTAGCTAGATCTATTAATATAGATGCATTTAAATTATCTTAAGTAATCTTATATAGTTACCGTTTTATGGCAGGGAAGTGTTAATATAACAGGGCCAGAATCATTTTAGTTAATACTAGTATGTTAAAATCAAATAAATAGTTTATGGAGATACGTAACTTCCTTGTGCCGTGTAAAATTTCCGGAAATTTTGAACCCATTAGAAAAAATCTTTTGTTCGGAAATATTGGAAAAAATCGGAAAATATAATTTAGAAACTATTTCTTCGCCTGATGCTAATCTTATTTGCTGTAACGTGTCTGCAGCATATATATAATGCTAGCTAGCAGGCAAAATACTTAAGGCAACAACTTTTAATTTTACTTTTTAGTTTTCTGAGTACTTATAAAAATCCCTCTTTATTATTTGTATATTTTTCGAAAAACTCAAAAAGAGAGAGAATATTTACACATACACACACATACACCGCACAAGTGCGTAAATTTGAGCAGCAACAAATATATTAAAGAAATTAAGATGTGAAACTTTTATTCGTTATTATTAAAGACTAGCAGCATACCCGTTCTTCACACGGGGAGAACACGTTTCATTTGGGCATAAGGGGTACCAAAACTGTCACCAATGAACTTATGGGTCTCAAAAACTATGAATTCGACACTAGTATAAATCATTTTCAGTTACTATTACATGTCACCCTCCCACTTGAGGAGTACTAATGGGGGCTGAATTTGGATTTGAACGACATCGAAAGTGTTGATGTTCATCTCAGGACCCAAAAAACCATGGATACTAATATCGGTCATTTTTGATTATATATATATATATATATATATATATATATATATATATATATATATATATATATATATATATATATATAGGAACAGGTACAAATATGGAATACTATAATATCTCGTAAGGTAACGTGAGTACTCTAGCGAACAAACTGTGAAACAATCCCTCCTTCCTTCCTTTTGTTAACAAAAGTAGTCATTGTTGAGTTTAAAGCCGAAAGCAACGCGTCGGTTTCTTTTGATTGTTTTCCCGGTGAAGTTAATTTTTGTAGGTAAGGAGCATTTCGTCGTATATTTCTAATACACGTGCTTATTCAAATGCACTTCTGTTCCTTTGGAAAGATGACATTTGTAGCTAGGGATGCGCACGAGACAAGATTTGAGGCTGTCTCGTCTTGAAAATGTGCTGTAAAAGTAATGTCTCGACTCGAAAAACGTATATTTTTCTATTGGAAGAGCCGTGTCTCGACTCGAATTTTCTGAGGAAAATTCTGTCTCGACTCGACTCGTGCGCATCCCTATTTGTAGCGACATTACCACATATCTAGTTTTCTTCTATTGTTTGAACTGTGAGTGTTTTGACGTTTTATTTCGCAAGACAGTAGTGGCTCGAATATGGAATACCTGGTATTCCATATTTAGACCCTTATTCTAGAACTGTGTTTCAACTGTAGATATGGGGACAACATCGAAAGGTAGAAAATTGTCACCTGCTAGAAAAGTGTGGTATGAGGTTGTTATGTAGGAGGCAATAAAATCGGTGCGACAGAAAAAGATGGGCTATTTGAAGGCAGCCAAGATATTTAATGTTCCACACGCAACTCTCTTCTGACTGGCTAAATCAGACGTGACAGTGAATGAAGCCACCAAAACCAAGCTTTGGAGAAAGACAGTTTTGCCGCAAGAAATTGAAGAACAACTACTTCAATATGTTCTAACAATGGAAAGCAAATTTTTTGGACTGACCAGACGAGACTTACAAACAATGGCCTTTCAAATAGCCAAAAGAACGGGATCCCAAGTCCATTTCTGGGAGACAGAGCTGGTAGAGAATGGCTCCGCCTCTTCTTGAAAAGGCATAAGGATAGATGCTCGTTTCGAAAGCCAACAGCAAATTCTTTCCAACGGGCCACCGGCTTCACAAAGGAAAATGTCAACAAATTTTTCGACCTCCTAACTGAAGAAATGGAGAAGAAAAAATACCCAGCAGACAGGATATTTAATGTTGACGAAACTGGATTGAGTGTGGTGCAGAGCAAAGTACCACGAGTTCTTGCAGTGAAGGGTAAGCGGCAGGTGGCAGCACTAAGTTCTCCTGAGAGAGGTTCTCTGGTGACAGTCGTAACTTGCATGAGTGCTAGTGGAATATTGGTTCCACCCATGTTCATTTCCCCCCGCAAGAACATGAACAATCAGCTGATGAGAGGTGCCCCGCCTGGGTCTGTCGCTGCTTGTCATCCCTCAGGGTGGATTCAGAATGATCTCTTTACCCAATGGTTTTTACACTTCATCGACAAAGTGAAACCGTCACCTGAGTCAACTGTTCCCTTGATTTTGGATGGTCATTATAGCCACTCCAGAAATTTAGATGTCATTAACTTGGGTCGAGAGAATAATGTCTGCATTTTGTGCCTCCCCCCTCATGCTACTCACAAAATACAGCCACTAAACAGAACGTTCATGAGTCCACTGAAGTCTTACTATAGCGAGGAGGTGCGGATGTGGCTAAGGCTTCATGATAGGTTCCTGACTAACATGGGCATTGCTGAACTCTTTGGTAAGGCCAATCTCAAATTCCAAATTGGTGAGATCGCTGTGAATGGCTTTCGAATTACAGGGCTCTATCCAGTAAATCGGAATGTTTTCACAGATGCAGATTTCATTGCATCTAGTGGAACAACGGACAGTGTCAGTGAAGCTGAGCAGAAAGAAATTGGGCCAAGCAGTGGGAGTGTTTCTTGTGCCGATGAAGCAGGAGCATCTACCAGCGGTACAGTGATTACTCCATGGGACATATCGCCTGTACCCAACGTAGGGAAGAAAAGGGGAAGCAGGGGAAGAAAATCAGGAACTGCCAATATTCTGACTTTATCACCATATAAAGCGTCCATTGAAATGTCTCTGAGAGCAAGGAAGCAATGTGCCAAACGAAACAAGAGACAACGAAGACCAGTAAGATGTGAAACGTCCGACACTGCGAGTGATAGTGATAGTTCATTTAGTGTGAGAGACGACTCTTCTGATATTGATATTAGTGAAGGTGGAACACCCTATAGCGAGGACGCTGAATGCATCTTCTGCTCGGGCAAATTTTCATGTGATAAGGAAGGGGAAGAATGGGTTATGTGCCAGATGTGCACTGAGTGGGCTCACACTGCTTGTGCAGGTTATGAACATGGTTATTACATTTGTGACTTATGTAAGAGAACTGTACAATGACGTAATATGTCAGTGGTGTTCGTTTCTCCTTTGTTCCTATAACTTGGTTTAATTCTCAACTTTTTTAGCTCACTAATTTTGCTTGTTGAAAGTGTTTGTTCGAAAATATTCAAGGTATTCCATATTTGTACCCCGTTTTCTAAAGTAAGAATTTTGCAACTTTATTGGAAATTGATGTTTAAAAATATTTCCTATTCCTTTACGCAGCACAAAATTTGGATATTGTTTAAGGATATGTTACACAGTATTTATAGAGTTTTTTGTGTTAATTTATGCAAATATATTGATTTCGTCAAACAAAAAGTAAATGGTATTCCATATTTGTACCTCTTCCTCTCTCTCTCTCTATATATATATATATACGTTATACCACTATTTCATGAAGAAGACAAAACATGTAAATACATCTGGGGAAGGGGTTGAATTTTGGGAAGTGAAAAATTAGTCTGCTTGTCCCTGCATATTCTAATGACTATTACAAGCCGCGGCGCAAATCTGTCTTCAACTTTGGGGGGCACGGGTAAGACAGTTTCCATCAGTGACGTATTACAGGGGGAGCTTCCGAGCTTAAGCCCCCAGAAATTTTAGTTACTATTTGAAAGTAAATGAAATATCTTGCAGAATTTTAACATTTCCAGCAAAAAGTTAGCAAAGCCCCTCCCCGAAACAAAATTGTAAATACGTCTCTGGTTCCCATATATATACCTTCTGCATCTGAATGCCCCCCTCCCAAATTTACAGAGAATTCGGCGCCCTTGTTTAAGAGTCCTATTTGTTGCAACAGAAACGTTACATGATGGTAGATGTGTATGCAATCAAGGGCGCCCGTGTTGTGGTTTCCAAGGGAGGCAAGTATAAGCGACATTTCAAATATAGTTTCAAATTTTGATGTAACTATTCTAAAAATTCTATCGGATTTTCGATATTCCGAAGTACAATTTCCTCTAGGGGGCGAGCGCCCTGCCTTCCCCTCCTGATGGGCGCCCTTGTATGCAAAAGTAAAAGTTCTGTAATTAATGCACAACCAGGAGTAAACGACTAAAAGGAAATGGGCACATAAAGAAAATGAGTACAAACTATTAATTTTCAAGAATAATTACAACAATTTTGTTTTCGAATGCTTCTTTTTTAAATATTCACAATATTGAAATTTCTCAACTTACATTTTTCACGCGTTCGGAAAAAAACTGTTCCATTACTATTAAAGCTAACATAATACAAAGATATTTGTTATTTTCCCAATTTTTCCGGAAAGAAACCGAAAAAAAACTTTTTTTTTTTTACCAGCAGGTTCAAAATTTCCGGAAACTTTACAACACTTCGGCCAGACTACTGCAGGAAACATATGTTAACCGAAGTCTTTAGTATGGCACATATCACGCGTCGGAACGACTCTGCATAAAGCCTAATAATGTCTTTTAATTGAAAAATTAGTTGTGTGCTGAGACTTTTGGTAATGACTGTATATACACGATGTTTTCTCTCTTTTCTTCTTTCACAACGCCATCCTTTCTTCTAATTTTTCATAATATACTGCCACATTACATAGCACCCCCATCTAAACTCTCCTTTAACAAGTATTATTATTACAATTATGAATTTGAACGTTTTCTATCAGTTCCTGTTCATTCCTCTTTTTATCTCCAATCTTACATCACTAAAGCACCCCATCTTGCGCTTCTTAAATATCTTTCGTCTCAGTTTTTGTCTTATTATTGCGTTCATGGTGTTTAACCACTCATCGTCATTAAATGCTGAAGTTAAGGATATTGGTTCTATCCTCCTAAAAATAATTCTTCAAATAAACAATAAACAGAACGTGTATGACGTGAGAAAATAAATTACTCCTATATTCTCATTTTACCAATTCTCTCTGGGCTTCATAATACATAAAAGTAAATCTTGCTTAAATTTAATTATGAGTCAATTATACTGTAGCCTTACACTCATATTAAAAGCATACTATGCGGTCTTTAAGTGATGTAGACGTTAACACTCCAGCCTTAAATGTAAGCTGCTCATGGTTTGATTTCCACTTTTTCTACCAAAGACCACGACTAATTTACTACGAAATCTTAACACTAAGTCCCAGTCTCCTCCACATGTTTTAATTGATTAAGTTCTCTACTTTCATGTAAGCTTACCCGGATTTTTTTCCCCATTGGGGGCTCGAGTTCATTACCTTTAATGAGACTTGTGCTCATTATTCTCATTGAGTCTTGCGTTCATTCGGGCTCGGGCTCACATCCTTCGTTAAGGCTTGAAATTGCTAACTTCTATGGAGTTCGTGCTTACTAATTTTGTTCGAGCTCGAGCCCGTGCTCACTTAGACTCTGACTCACAACCCATTAGTGAGGCTAGCACTCACCTGAATTCACTAATTTGTTCTCGAGCTCGCTAACAGCAAATGAGACGTGCTTTGTCTCACTTTCTCAAGTAGGTTTGGACTCGCGCTTTGAGTTTTCTTTCTACTGTTCTCGGGTTAACTATTCTCGACTGGATTAGAATTCACTACCCTCGGTTGGGCTTGCATTAATTTGGACTCGCGCTTTAATGATTTCGTTCAGCTTGGGATCATTTCCTGCAATGGAGCTTGGAGTCATTATTTTCACTAGGACTCGAGCTCACTCAGGCTCGGAGTAACTAACTTTAATTGGTTTCGTGATCAGGCTCACTTCTGACTTCTTAATTTTCAATTAATACCACGTAAGATATTACAATTTTTAACTTCAACTTATGCACCAATGATTATAAATTGAGCTAACAAAGGAGTGAGCGTGATGAAGCTGTGACTTAAAACTTCATGGTTTTTCAGTTAGAGCACATTCTGCATGTTGTAACATCCTTAGATTAAAGTAAGATGTCATATTGGCGTTTTAAAGACGACTTCATTTTGGCGGATCCTTTTAAATATTATGGATCGGTTAAAATAATATGACGCGTAACAGTTTTAAAGATTACGTAACTATTTCCAATAATGTATTGCCATCTGCTTGGATGTGTACTGGTGCGCGATTTTTTTTTTACCACAACGCCGTATTAGCGGATCTTTTCAAATAATGGCATTATTATTATTATTATTATTATTATTATTATTATTATTATTATTATTATTATTATTATTATTATTATTATGTATTCTGCCTTTCGGCAGGTCCTGGGAATAATGAGGATTTATTTTTATTTTAGATTTGGGCCTGGAAATGTTTCTTTCACTTTTGCCGATCTTCAGCTTCCTCTTTTAAGTCCCAATATTTTCTCCTATCTTTCAAATCATCGATCAGCTGTGTTCTTCTTCTTCCTATTCCTCGCTTCCCTTCCATCTTTCCTTCTATGGCAGTGTGAAGAAGACAATTTCTTCTGAAGATGTGTCTAATCCAATTGGCCTTTCTACGAAGAATGATGGCTAGAAGTGTCCTCTTCTGTCCTATCCGTTTTAAAACATCTTTGTTGCTCTCTCTGTCCATTTTATCTTCTCCATCTTCCTCCAACACCACATTTCGAATCTCTCCAAATATTTCTTCTCTAACTTTCGTAATGTCCAAGTCTCTGAACCATACACTCCAATGCTCCATATATAGCACTTGACTAACTTCTTAAGTCCAATATTGAGCCTGCTAGTTAAGAGTGATCTTTTCTTGTTGAATGCTTCTTTAGCTATGGCAATTCTTGACCTGATCTCTTTGGTGCAGTAAGCGTCCGAAATACTTGAAATTATCGAGCTCTTCAAGTTCCCTTTGTTCTACTCTGATTCGTAAGGGCGTGTTTCCACGGGATATTCTCATGATTCGACTTTTCTATGTTAATTTTCATTCCATACAGTTTTCCAGTGTCAATTATTTTGTCAATCATCTTCTGTAGTCCTCCTTCGGTTTTAGCTATTATAACCGTATCGTCTGCATACCTGATCTTGTTAATGATCTGTCCTCCAATCTTGAAATATCCAGTTCCCATTAATGCTTCCTTCATTAAACATTCAATGCAAATATTGAATAATTGGGGCGACAAACTACATCCTTGTCTGACTCCTCGTCCAATCTCCACACTATTGGTTTCTCCTTCATCCAAGCGCATCTTCACTCGTTGTCCTATGTACAGGATTTGAATGAGTCGTCGATCTCTCCAGTTGACTTCGATTTCTTTAATTATTTTCAGAAGTTTCGTCGAATTGACTCAGTCGAAAGCTTTTCGTCAGTCGATGAACCACAAACACGACTCTTCCTTTACATCAAGAATTCTTTCTAATATAATTCTCATCAATCCAATAGCATCTCTGGTGCCTTTTCCTTTCCGGAATCCTAATTAATCTTCTTCTAACCTCTCATCTATCTTGCTTTCCAGCCGCCTGTTCAATATGCGTGCAACGATCTTTCCAGTCTGGGGAATCAGGCTAATGGTTCTGTGATCGCTGCATTTCTTTGCTTGATTTTTCTTGGGCAATGCAATCATTGTAACATCAAGAAAATCCTTTGGCCATTCTCCACTCAGGTAGATCTTGTTAATAAGTGAGGTCAGTACTTTCATTGCATTGTCTCCTAATTCCTTGAGCAAATCTATTGATATGTCGTCGTCTCCAGTGACCTTTCTCCTTCGCATGTCTTTGATTGCTTGCACTACTTCACTTTTCAGTATACTGGGTTCTTTTTCATCATCATCCACCTCTTCCTCCTAATTCTTGTGCTTTCTGGTATATCAGATCATATCTGCCACGCCGTTGAAGTTCCATTATTTCTTCATATATCTGCTCCATGTACATTACTTTGGCTTTATCCGTTTCTCTTCTCAATTCATTATTCAGCCTTTTGTATTCATTGATGTCCGTGTTTTTTGCCCTTCTACGTTCCTCCATCTTCTTAATCTTTGCTTCAGTTATCCATGGTTTTCTCGGTGCTTTTTCCATCCTACCAATGTTATTGTGGAGTGTGTCAAGTAGAATCTGTTTAACTTTTCCCCAAGTATTCTCTATATTGTCAACCATATCTCCCATTGGACAGAACTTTTTTCAATCTCTTCTTTCACATCATCGTCGATATTTCTTAGTCGCTCTAAGTTCCATTTTCGATTTCTCCTCTCATGTTTCTTGATCGATTTTAACCAGGTTTGCACTTCTGCCACCAGTAGATTGTGATGCGAATCAATGTCCGCTCCTGGAATGTACGACAAAGACCGAAAAGTAATCGGCCTCCCGCAACGTACGGCAGGATCGGAAAATACGTCTTTTGGAGGCAATATAGTCCATTTCACTACACCATGAATACTTTTCACATCTAGAAAGTCCAGCCCCGCATGCTTCTTAGGTGAATTAACCGGCATAGGTTTACGTGCCATCACATATGGGTATAAACTTGTGATATCTAAATATTTTAACGCATCATCACCCGTACAGTTGACGTTAGAACGAAACACTTCATTGCTGCCGCGGTTGTAACAATTCTTGGGAATAAGGAAATCAGACAAATTAGCACAACGTTCTTTAATAAACCTTTGTTTTTCCTTATCCGTCTTTACCTTGTTATCCCAAGAACATTTCCACATTTCGTATAAGTTTATACCTGTACTTTTCAGCTACTGACGGCGCAGCAGTGTTTGCTCGTACCTTTTTCCCATCGCATAGTACGAGTCATAAACGTTATGCAGAATGGCGTCACGGTTAAAGCGAAAACAGGTCTTACAGGCATGCCAGTAACATCTCATAAAGTCAAAGGAAGCGTTAAGTCCGTGCCATCCACCGACCTTGTACCTACCAATACACTTTTTCAGCCACTCAGGATGCTGGATTTCTATCCCTAATTGTTTTTCCATATACATAAGCCATTGCATAGCTTTAGTACTATACTTGGCCTTATGATGGAAACCCAACACAGGAATTACGGTAAGAGTATTTTCAGGTAAGTACAAGGTACGATATGTACGCATCGCAAGACTTGCAATGGTGGATGAAGTTTCGTTTTCTGTTCAATAATATTGTTAAATTTGATGATCGCTTGTGTTAGAATTCTAACATCATTCTCACAATAAGAGGGCATTTTCTTTTCGAGGTTAAACTCCTCGCCACTTACCGCACGTAATTAGGGCCAGGCTTCCAGTTGTTGTTTTTCTTTTGTGCTTCGTCCCTGAGGGTCGTAAAGCTCAAGCGCGGGATAGGGACCAACATCATTTTGAATTTTTCTGTATTAAGAAATATGGGAAAGCTCCCTTCTTTAAATTTTGACTAACGCCTAAAGTTTTGGGCAATTTGAATAGTTTCACACCGACAAAAGAAAAGAATCTCTGAAAAAAATACGATTGCCAATGTTAATATTAAAATTTTTCTGACCCTGGATAAGTACAGTAAAAATAATAAGCTGCTCTTCTGTTAGATTTCTAAGGCAGAAAGGACCATCGCAGCGACTACTATTATGAGCTATGGCTATTATCTTGCCAAAGGCAGGCCGCTCTACTAACACATTATTAATAAAAACAGTCACTGTCTTAAAAGAAAACGAACGATTTTCAACATTATCACCGTACGTTTTACAAGGCTCATCGATACCTTTACTTATACAGGCGTGAAAAATGTGCCTATACAGGTGCCTACACACCAGCACTACTTCATGTTCCCATTCACCGCTCGCATTCGGTGCATCCAACATCGCCTCTACGTCATATGCGATATACCTAAACCTATTAGTATGAACAGGCTTTTGTCTCCGAAGAAAACGTGCGTGGTTTATATCTACATGCACGCGACATGTCCAGCAATGTTCACCACACATGTGACAAGATTTTCGCTGACTGTTATCAAAGATGACACCTCAATTAATGCAGACCTTAACGCTATCACAACCAGATCTACACACTTTATTACGCTTCATATGATACTCAAAACACACACCCTCAGCAAACTATTGCATCCATCATATTTAATTTTGTTAACAGTGTAATCACGTTCGTATGTTCGGAAAAAGAACATTAAGTTTCACATTTGTGTTCATGGTATCTCTCATCATAAGTTTCTAAACAATAGTAAATATACTTCCATGCCTTAAGGAATGTTCAAATATTGCGAATAGGTTAGATATGATCAACAGTGTCACCTCTCTGATAGTAAATAAAGATGTTATTTTCAGCAGGCTCTCCCGGGTAACGAATTGTATATTCCCGAACATTCTTTTCATGCTCATCATAAACTTCAATTTGATACTCCCCTTTCAAATGCGATTGGAAAGCATCAACATCTGTAAAGTCACAGCCTCCCTTAGTTTCAACGTTAACTTCTGCCTTCTCGCAGAGAACTTTTGCTCTAACAAGTCATGTTACGATGTCTTTTCTTTTTAAGTTATACAAATCATGTCTTGTACCGTGAAGCTTTACTTGCCACGAAAAATAGCAAGGGTAAGGACATATATTCTTGTTTTCTATTTGTATGAAACGTTTTTCCAAATAATCGTGGTATTTTGAATATTTGTCAACAGCACTTGTGGCATTTCTCCAAGGTATATACGCAGGCTTGTTGTTTGTACTGTTACTGCTACCTATGAATAGCCCGATGTAATCTTTGGGGCGCGCGTTGGATAACACATGTGCAAACGCAAAATCAATTAAACTTTCCATATAGGCCTCTGGGTTATCAATGCTTCTCTCATTCACACATGTCTGACGGCAATTTCATGGTCCGTAAGATGAAACTTGCGAATCCTTTTTCTGCTTTCTCTAACAATTTTGAACTTACTATTTCTCTGATTTTGCCTGTCATTATTATTATTATTACTATTATTACCACTTGTATTACTACTACTTGTAGTAGTAGTAGTACCACTTGTAATATTACTATTATTGCTCCGATATCCTACCAATGTTGGAACAGGGGCGTATGACGGGCCAGGCTGCTTTCCATAGCCATGATTACCCCGTACACAATCTTGAGGAGAGTTGTATACAGGATTTTGTCCTTGGACTTCTTGCGTGGGTGTAAACACACCTTCGTTCTCATTTTCAAACAATCTCATTTCTTCTTCAACGGAATTTAGGTCGCCAATCCCATCTAATACATCTAAAAATGCAAAATCTTCAATAGTTAATTCATTCATATTATGACTCAAGTTATGATTTTCTTGAGGGGTCACGACTATGTGGTTTTCAGATGGAATTAAACATTGATTCGAAACAAACAGCGTCCCAAAATTGAAAAAGTATGACAACTCAGTATCCTTTACTGTCTATCTGATCTTCCCAGAAGATAATAAATACATACATTTTCTGAGCCTGATCATAGCTTTCATATGTACGAAAAATTCCGTAGACAAACATATCTAAATATGTCAGCACTGGATACACAGTGCTAAAGAATTAATATGCCATAACTTTGGAAAACACGAAGGGCGCGAAGCAGTGTGTCAGATGTCTCCGATCCCCGATGTCCCAGTCTTTACAGCTCCATTAAGGCTTTCCAGACGCTAAAAACTCTCCGGTAATCGTTTAGGCCGCGCACCAGCTCCTCCAAGAAGATTTCATCCTCTTGGTTCACTTAGGCAGAAAAAATCCATCTAAAACAGACAGAAGAGAAACAACAATTTTGAGTTATCAAGTTCACTTTAGCAATAATGTTAAAAAAGACTAACAATTTATTTTCAAACAATAGTTAAATATTGTGTGTGAGAAGGAAAGCAATCAATTGTTTTGAAGCAGCAATTAAATATTGTGTAAAAGAAGAATCAATCAATTATTTTCAAGCTATAGCTAAATAATAGTAATATGTAAAAGAGAAAGACAGCAATCCAATTAGTTTATACAGAAGAATGACTACAATTTAAAAAAATATTCACTTATTTTCAAGCAACAGTTATATATTTTGTATGAAAAGAAAGCAATCAATTATTTTCAAACAGCAGTTAAATAGAGTGTAAAAGAAGGACCAATCACTTATTTTCAAGCTATAGTTAAATAATAGTAATAATATAAAAAGAAAGAAAGCAATCAAACTAGTTTATGCAGAAGAATGACCACAATTTAAGTCTCACTTTCTGTTCATTAATACTGATTAAAAACAAGCCAAGGAAAATTGCAAAATGTATGATTTGTTTTTAAAAAATTCAGTAAGTATAGGAAATATAAAATACACACCTCTTATCTCTAGCTAATCTCTGGTTAATCTTTTCAACCGCTTAACGGTTTTACCCGAATTATTACGTTCAAGGGTAATATGTAAATCCTGATTGTCCCGAGTTATTACTTTGAAACTATATTTTTCCGTTCGAATCTGTATTTAAGCGAAATGTTCGTTGTGAGAAGAAAAGGTGCAGGCTGCAAATCTTAACAAGCAAATTAACCGTCTTCTGTTTTGGTTTATTGAATTTACACCAGGCGGCAGTGTATTACTCCTGCAGTTATCCACTTTATATTTCTCAGTATTATCGTGGCCAGGACGCTGTTCGTAAGTTGTGTTTCTTTCCTTGAAGAAAATTTGATTCAGGTAGCATTGTTATGAACGGTGTCAAAAGTGAGCAGCGAATGAGGTAGTTTCAGTGCAGTTAGTATAGATTCAGGTGGGACGAGTGACAGTGAATTACCTTTTTTCAGACAGCGATTCTAATAATTCTGGTCATGGAATTGCAGATCTTTCTGCTGCTCGGCAATACACTGAGATTGACCCGGATAATATTTCGGCTCCTGCACCACATTTTCCGTTCAATGGCTCACCGGGATTGCTCGTTAACTTCAATATGGATGCAGATATTTTGCAATATTTCGAGCAGATTTGATCGTGAACTGATAAAGATGATTCGTGAACAAACTAATACATACGCTGAACAATGTAACCAGAATCATTCCCCAAGCCCTTTCCCCCGTTGACTGGGAATGAACTTATGTGTTTTCTCGGACTAGTAATTTTTCAATGAATTTTCAAAAGCCACAATTGGAAATGTATTGGTCGAAGAATCCTCTTCTTGTGACGCCATTTTTTGGTCAGACTATGGCTTTTCGTCGTTTCAAACAAATCAAACAATATCTCCATTTTTCAAATAACGAAGAATATGATCCAGATCCACATCCGAACCCAAAACAATAAAATTTGGCCGGTTTTTGATAAGTTAGTTACCACATTTCAGGAAACCATTAGTCCGGATAGAGACATCACGATTGCTGAAAGTCTTCTGTTGTTCAAAGGACGTTTATCATGGATACAAGACTTGTCGCTGAAAAGAGCTCGATTCGGCATGAAGAGCTACAGGCTGTGTGAGTCTAAATCAGGGTACGTGTGGAACTTGATCATATATTGTGGAAATGACACGAAACTAAGCAAGTACAGTGACCTTCCTGTTTCTAATCAGGTCGTTATGACATTGATTGATCCTTTGTTAGATAAGGGACATTGCCTTACTATTGATAACTTCTACACGTCACCTGAGCTTGCAGATCGTCTTATGTCCTAACGAACTGATGTGTATGGAACAGTGAAGCTTACACGTAAGGATGCGCCAACGGGAATAAAGAATAAGAAGTTGAAGAAAGGAGATATTGTAGGGTTTCAAAGGGGAAAAGTGACTGCAATAGTGTGGAAAGATAAACGAAATGTTTCTCTTTTATCATCCTTGCACAGCATACAAATGGCTGAAGTAGAAAAAAGAGGTGAGAAAAAGAATAGGCCAGAATGTGTGATAGCGTACAATGATACAATGGGCGGTGTAGATCGAGTTGACCAGCATCTTTCAGACTATTCTACGCCAAGGAAAAGAGGGAAGAAATATTACAGGAAGATATTTTTCCACCCCCTTGACCTTGCTTTGTGGAACTCATTCATCATGTATACAATGTCAGGTGATACAAAAAGCCCATTTATGTACCGCCTGGCCGTAATTGAGAAAATCATGGAAAAGTACCATGATACTGACATGAAGTCAAGAACAGGACGGCCAGGTGTAATACCTTCTCCATTGAGACTGACTGGCCGGCACTTCGCGGACTATATCCCACCAACAGCAAAGAAGATCAATGCAACAAGGAAGTGTGCAGTATTCAGTCGGGTTCGTAATGCTAAAGGCAAACAGATTCGCCGTGAATCGCGCTTTTATTGTCCAAGTTGATATGTGGCACTTTGTGTGGTTCCATGTTTTCGTGTGCATCACAGTGGCAGACCTTCCAACAAAGTGATTGATAAAGTGGAAAGCACTGTACTAAAGTGGAGATTAATTCAAAAAGAAAAAGCAAATCTTTTTGATTATTTTTCATTTCTCACGGTGTTTTATATTACTCTCAGTTTTTTTCATTTAACGTTCAGAATAAAAATTTTGTGTAAGTGAGCTCATATTTGTACGAGGGTATCCCGCGCATATTATATTCTATTCTTACAGTTTGTTTCATATTATTGAGTGCCCGAAATATTTCGGGATAATCCCGATTGAATGTTTTCAAGTTTGAAATAGCCTCAACTTATAAGACGATAGAAGTATTGCCATGATTCTGTTCAGGACTAAGCAGATAAAGCTTTTGTTTACATGAAACATATTTTTTCAGCACGCAAGTTCATTTAATTTTACAATTATTTTATTTTCAACTGTGCCCGAAAAAACTCGGGATAATCCAGAAGTAGTATTTTGAGGAGCTATAACTTTCGAAATTTGGTTCTGAATGACAATTAAAATAGATCGTGTTAGCACGCATTTATGATGGATTTAAAATATGAAATAAAAAATATGACCTTTTTGGGACGTTTCTCTAAAATAAATTCGACCGTTAAGCGGTTGAAAGCAGATGACGTTATGACGTCGGTACTTTGGCCGCTCAACAAAATTGTAGCTCTGCAATCTTAAAAAGTTGATATTTTTTCGCTACTGTTGGTTCCACTAATGGTCCAGCATGGATTTGCTCACTGTAATATAATAATAATAATAATAATAATGTATCTCAATAAGAATCTTATCTCCTTTTAAATTATATATTTAAAAAACAACTGTTTAAAACAATTGCAATGGGAAGACCTATTTGATCCTTTGCCTATGACGGCATAAAAGGAAATGATTTCAAAAGAGGATAAATAGCTATCATATCATCACGTGTCATGTATGCCAACACGTCCTATCATGCATGCCGACACTTGTGCTAGTAGCGACACCTGGTGTCGAATTTTTGAACTACTGTTCAGTTTACTGTGAACTACTTTTCAGCTCGGATGTCGGTGTGTATAATTCCCATATTCAGGTATGGAAACTACTTTTATACCTAATGACCAATTTATTATTGTAATTATATGAGTATTTAAAGCAAATACAGGGATTTAATAATCAATTCGGGGCTTGCATTGATTACGGGGAGATTTACCCCTCCCAACAAAAATTTTTATTCCGTTCCTCTCGAAATATTGGGGTACACAGCAATTACGGGGTAGGGTGCCCCTAATACATAACCTGAGCTTCCTTCGGTAAGCGACTCAGCAAATAATTAATACGATCACACTGAGTGTTTTCTCTTAAAATGTTCACACTGAAAGTGCTCTTCGAGCTTTTAGTATTTTTGGAACTTTTTATCGGTTCACACAGTGTTCACATCTATACCGTAAATTGGGGAGCGGGCGCATTTGACATTAAAAAACCAGCAAAAGCGCTTGTTGTTTGCGCCTCTAGCCTAGGAAACCCGAATTCAAACCTGGGCAAAAGCGTCTATCCTATGCGTCTTTAACGTTAAAAACTTGCGTGCAGTCCGCAATTCAGGGACCGCGTTCCGTGGATCACACGTTCCGTGAATAAACAAAAAAATTTCAAACAAAAATTTTGAACCAAAAAATTTCAAATAAATTTCAAATAAAATTTTGAAAAAATTAAACAAAATTTTCAAACAAAATTTTGAAAAATTCAAAAAATTAAAAAAAATCAATATTTGAAAAAATTTCAAACAAAAAATTTTCAAAAATGAAAAAATTAAATAAAAAATCTGAAAAAAGCTTTCAAAGAAAATTCTGAAACAAAATTTTCAAACTTAAAAATTTCACGGTTAATCGTCAAAGTTTATCAGGGTGTTAACTATTCGATTAACAAATAAACGGTTTTGATCATATTTATCAGTGAGTGCAAAGTGTTGAACGAAAATATTCAAACCAAGATTTTTAAACAGTAATCGATAAATCGGAACTTAAAATTGAATGCAGCAAAGATTTGAAAATCATCAACCAGATTGCACGATAGTGATCAACCAATCAGATTGTATGAAAGATAGTGATTATCCAATCAAATCGCATCAACAATAACTTTGCCAGTGTCAGATTACATCACCTTATGACTAAATTTCTGTGTTGTACCATTTTTTGTTCTTAGACTATGAGTAATAAGATTCAAAAAGGTTACCTATTAGATTTCTGAAAACTAAAGGTAAAATCAACCACAACCAATGATTTTAGACTACGAGCTATGACTTAAGTTCAAATTATTGTATGAAATTTCACGCCTGATACTAAAATTTTGTTGATCACAATTCCCAAATATAAGGAATGGTTCTACGTACCTCTCTCGATATACCTAAGTCTGAGAATTAATCATATAATTACATGTTGTGGTTAGGTCTCGATTAGGTCAATTGTTTAACTTAGCAGAACAAACTGTTGTCTAGAAACGTGTTTTTGATAACTTCCACGAATTTTGGAAAGGAAATGAATCCATAAACATTACCTCATGAAGGTCAATCACGTGATGCATCTATTGCTTACATTTCTATTTGGCCCATAGGCGGGAATAATCAAAACCAATGACGTAATTTCATTTGACAATTCTCAAATTATCCTACAAAGTTCAAGAGGAACGTATCAATGTACCAATGTCCCGGACTCCTAATCCCATCATAGGTCAATAACTTAGCATGTGATCATACTAATATTTGACAATGATTTACACAAAGAATGGGATACCAACCAATTTTAAGAACAATTACCAATTATTGATATGACAATAAGAAATGTATCCCTTCTAAAATTAAATTGGTACACAATTACACTTGTGTCTTATGAAAAAAGTAATAAATCCTGTACTTATTCCATAATAAAGTCGGATCAAAGAAGATAAAATAGGTCAATTACCTTCGAAATTTCAATATTTGTCCATAAGAGGGACACCAACATTTTAAAAGGGTTTTAGAGAACGTTTACCGAATTTTGTTATTTGGTAATTCCCATATTTAAAGAATCGTCCTATGTACCCAACAGATTTTAAAAAGTGATCATCAAAGTACAAAGGAAATGAATCCCTGTACACATTCATGCTTATCAAAAAGTTCATTTACATTTTTCACAATATTCTACTCATGAAATGGAACGAAATTTATAATGGTATTTGTTAGGGCCCGGTACCATTATGCCAAATTGGGCAATTTTTAAACTTTAAGGTGGGGGCCAATGTACTTCAAATTTGTCAACGGATGCACCAATGTATCTATATCTTAAAAATGAAATAAACCCCTATGCATGCCCATATAATCATATAAGGTAATAAGACCTCATCAAAGAGGGGTCAATAACCTCCAAAATTCAATTTTTTGGCAATTTGTTCAGCCATGAAAGGGAACGTAATGGATCACACAAATTTATAGTAATACATATTAGGGTCCTATACTATGATACCAAATTTTTAAATTAAACAAATTCCAAAATTTAATGGGTGGACCAAGGTACCCCTCCCAAATTTTAAGAAAAGTGCACTAAAATACCTGTCTTATGTAAGACAATTGACCCTATACATATCCATATAATCATATAAGATAATAGGACCACATAAAAGGGGATAACTTAGGTCAAAACCAAACACGTGGTACAACGTATTACCTACGTTTAATTTTGGCAATTTTTACCCATGGAAGGGAACGAGGTGGATCACACAAATTTAGAGTAATACATATTAAAGTCCTGTGCTGATACCAAATGCATAAATTGGTAAATTTCCAAAATTGAAGGGGTGGATTTCAATGTATCCCTCCCAAAATTTTAAAGAGGTGCAATAATGTACACACCTGTTCACAAAAAGCTGGAAACTCGTTCAGAAACTGTCCGATAAAGTTAACCTAGATCCGTCACAACTCCCGCAGATCTATACACAGGGAATTGCATTTTTCCTCCGTTCTTTATATAGGCACTAGCTGCAAACCCTAGTGTCATCCGAGCGATGTGAAAATGTAAAAACAAAATCAAACTATTTATTTCTGAAATTAATATTGATTGCACACTTCATGCACAGTTCCAATATGCAAAAACAATCAATATCTTAAGTAGAAATTACTGAAAAAGACCGAAAATGATTATGTAAAACTTCAAGTGTCAACCCGCGCTTGGAGCGATACAATTATGAATATTATAACGCATTTCTTGTTAAATGCTTCCGTAGCCAAGCGGGTTTAGTAATATTGATTGACATTTCTGAAACGAAGGACGACGGTTCGAGCCTCCGTGCGGAAATTTCATTTTTATTTCTTCCTTTTTAAAAAAATATATGGGAACATTGTTATAAATATAAATTTCTACTTTGAAGTGCTTGGAAAAACAATCAGACGTACTATCACTTTCAAATTTCTGTCACATTTACTAGCTTGTCATTCCCAGAATTTTTGTATGAATATATAAGGAACGTATATATATATATATATATATATATATATATATATATATATATATATATATATATATATATATATATATATATATATATATGTGTGTGTGTGTGTGTGTGTGTGTTGTGTGTCACACAACTCTGAGAAAAATGCTGAACTACGAAAATATTACGTATGCCTTGTCGCAGCAGACGAGTTTCTCCACTTAAGCCTACGAGTAACGAAATCACCTAGAGCCAAACAGCTGCAATTCATTCATTAGTCATGGCTCATCATGGTCAGAATGTTCGCGAGAAGCTTACTGCTCTTTGTTGAATACGGTGGTATGAGCTGAGACAAGCTAGCGAACGTCTTGGTGCTCCCTGTTCTACAGCATATACTTGGTGGAAGGAATACTCAGAAACAGGTAACGTGTCTAGGAAACCTGGCACTGGCCTTCAAAGGGTTTCAACCCCTCAAGAAAATCGGGCCCTAGTTGATGTAAGCCGTTGCAATCCTTTCATGTCATCCCGGCAGTTAGTGATAGCGTCTCGTTTTCCTGGCTCCTGCCTCAGCGCTCGGCGACGCCTTAAAGATGCAGGGCTTCACGCATATCGAGCCGCGTGTAAGGAGCAATTGACGGATAGTCATAAAGTAGCATTTGCTGAGGCAAATATAGGTCGTAACTTGGATCATGTAATCTTCACAGACGAAAAGATATTCTCTTCAGTAAATGATGGTCCTCGACTTGTGTATAGACCCACAGGAAAACGTTACGATCCACAGTACATGCACAGAATGCATCGAATGGGACATGTTACTATTCCCTGCTGGGGATGGCTGTGTAAGGATACAGTTGGTAAATTACACCGTATAGAAGGCCGATTGAACAGCCAGAAGTATCTGGATACTGTGCAGTATGGCTTGCTCCCCGCTACGAGAAATTTATTTGAAGACGGCATTGTAGAAGTTCAACAAGATCATAGTTCAATAAATGATTCCCATCTAGTTCAAGCTTGTTTTCAAGAGGAACCCAATGTTGAGCTAGTCGACTGGGTTCCAAGATGATCTGACTTGAACCCAATAGAAAATCTATGGGCGGAAGTTACAAGAACTCTACACGAAAATTGGCCTGATCCCCCACCAAGGACAGCTGACGCACTTTGGGAGCTAGTTTCTGACGCGTGGGAAGAAATAGCACAGGGACATCAATATGTCGCTAGATTGGTGAACTCATTACCAAGAAGATTAAGATGCGTCATCGCAGCTAACGGCGATTATACGAGATATTAATACCTAAATAAAGATTTGTCTTCATACCCAGGTGACCTTCGAGCTCTTTCAAGAGCTCACTAATTTTTTCCATTTTTCCTCTAATATTGCTTTCACTGGGACGTTTGCGTGTCGTCGGAATGTGCAATATATATTTATTTCTGCTCCTTTGTTTACCCTACACAGATAGTCCAATGGTTAGTACGTGTGCCTTTGGTGTAAAGGGTACCGGGTTCTATTCCCGCTGGGAGAGGCTTGTGTTTTTACCTATCTGTGATAATTCTTTGTTCGTGCCCCTGTTGTTAAAGAGGTACTGCTAAAACTATAAAACCGAGTAAAACAATTACAAATAAAAAAAATCAGTTACTGAGGAACGTTCGGTAAGTCAGTTTTGTTTTAATATCTAATGCCTAGCACGTTTGTTGTTGGGCCTGATAGTCGCGGATTCAATGCCCGTTAAGGGTTCATTAAAATTTTACTTGAACTAGAATTTATTTGCATGAATCAACCGCCTAAAAGACTTAAACGTTGAGAAAAAAGTATATGGTAAAAATGAAATAAATAATAAGACAGTAATAAAGCTATTAATCTGTATCTATCTACATAGGATATAAATGAAAAAGACGTCATCTATCAGAACAAACAATGGCTTAACCGTTCGAAATGATTTTTATTAGTTAACACTTTCATTTACCTGTGACTCATGGGCACCCGAAGGGGGCAGGGTGGGCTGCCCTCTGACTCACGAAATGTATACAAACATAAATACCGAACATAATATATAGCAACCATGAAGAGAGCCCCTCCTAGAACATTTTAGGGTGTCATGCGCAGACTGGCTTGTTGTCACGCCATTTTTATTAAGATGCGTATCCTAACAGAGGAGAGGAGTTAAAATTTATGCCAAAAACAGAATATCTCACATTTGTGAGATGAAACTTGACCCCATGCCGTTAACGTTGCCAATATCTAGTGGCTCACTTGCCGGTAAATGTCGATCGTCGATATAGCGACGCATCGAAAGATTGCCGCTAGTGTGTCCCTGGTGGCAGGGTTTCGTCGAGTCGAAACAAACATCTAGAGTAGGGGTGTTGCAGTTACCACCACGTAACGGCGATGACTTCTTTTCGGTCCGTCTTTCGATTCGTCGCGGAGAATCGGCGAAGTGACCGAAACGACTTATCGCCAGTCATGTGCATGCATTTATTATTATATATTTGTTTTTCCTGACGAATGTTCCTAAAGTGAGCTCCGGGGTCAAGAGTATCCCATGCTTCTACATCACAAGGTTGCTGTTTCGCGCCATTCCGGGATAACTTTATATATATTTTGTAAGTGCTTTTTAGACTCATCTCAATGTAAATGAATCATGCATATAGGCTATTTAACACATTTGGTGGAGTAATTTTGTAATTCATTGGCATTTCGTCGCGTCTCTGTCACCGGTGGCCAACTAGTGGTATAATTTTCAAAACTCAAGTGGGGCCACCGCGGATCGTTGCAATGGGGCCATCAATTTTTGGCGAGAAGTCGCTAGTTACTCATCGATGGCCCACCGACGCTTACGGCACGGGGTAACTCTAAATTAAATTTAATTAGTAAATCACTATAGTTGCTATAAGAACTAGTTTTTGAACTTGGACTGTGTAATATTGGTCTTTTGAGGCAAACATTCCCTAAGTTCAACTTCGAGTATCTTCGGGAAACAGTAAACCCACAATCCAACGTTCACAATCGAAAACATTCTGTAAATCTGAATTTTCCTCTTTTAAGTGTAATAAGATATGTTGATCCGTTATTAACTGTACTGTAGAAACCATTCATCATTGTAATACTTAAGGATAAAGTATTTCGAAATTATGTATACATGGGAGCACATGGTAGTTGCCTCAATCCAGCTATAATCAATGCACTCAATTTCCTTCATGCAGTTTAAACCGATTTTTCAGCAAGCTGTTACACAACGACATTTAATCTAGTTGTCTACGTGTCGAACTGCTGAGTCAAAGAACGACGGATCGAATCTCGGACGTGGACATGTAAATTTTTATTACTTGCAGAATTATACATTTCACCCATAATAAAATGAGCATTAAAACAGTTTGTGTTTCCGTGGAAAAGTAAGAATTTATTTCAAGTTAAACTTTTGAGCAGTGAAGCAAAACGAATTGGGCTCATTGTCCGAATACCTGACGATTTGAATAAATCATACGACACGCCTATAGTATGGAGTAAAGAGCTTTCTGATACGTATAAAGAAATATCACTGACCTAAAATCCATATGAAATAGGACCTACCAGAAGCTTCAACACCACCCTTATGTTTCAGAATTGTTGAACTTTTTTTTTTGGGGGGGGGGGAGATAAATTTCACTCATCTGCTGTAAGTAGTGACTACTGCTGTTAACCATTGCTTTCTTTCATTTTTCATTTACACATCCTATCCTCTCTCAAGTTCGGTTCCACATGCCATTGCATTTTGTTTCATATATTCTGTTCAATTCTGTTCTCGTAAATACACATTCCTCAATCTCTTATAATATGTCCAAATTAACAAAACGGTTCTCTTGCTTTCTTTCTAATAATGATGATTTATATTTCAAGAGAGTTAATTTAAAATAAACTTGCAACCAATTTGTTAATTACTACGAGCATTGAGTTCTTCCTCACTGTGTGTTAATATACATTCTTCAGTGTTTACATTCTAATAATAATAAATATTTATGCCACAATTAGATATAATTGCAGTATATGAAGGTTAAGTGGGTAATAAAGCAGTTCAAGCCAATATCTTACTCCAATCTGCATCGTAGATTACAATTATCGTTAAAAGAAATTGAATATTCGCATCCAAAATTGATTTTCTAGGTAGGATGGATAGGGATGCGCACGAGACAAGATTTGAGGCCGTCTCGTCTCGACAATATGCTGTAAAAGTGATGTCTCGGCTCGACAAATGTATATTTTTCTATTGAAAGAGCTGTGTCTCGACTCGAATTTTGTCAGGAAAATTCTGTCTCGACTCGACTCTGCGCATCCCTAAGGATGGACAGTTTGAAGTGCCCAGTATTCCAAAGCTGGCGGGGTACCCAATTACACCTTACGCAACATCTATTTCAGATACAACCATTATTATACACTTCATTTTCACAAGCTTCTTCTTATAACTATATCAATTTCCTACTAAAATTCAATTATAGATAATTCTTTCTTAGGTAGCAGCTAATATTCATGCTATACAGTATAAAACAAGTACACATTCAATGTAAATAAATGCAAATGTAAGATATTACAGATTACTGGCATTGCGATTTAATCCAATTTTAAGCAGTACATATTTTCTAAATAATTGTTCAAATTGCTTTATAAGAATTCAGATTATGAGGTACCCTAAGTTTTTGTAATGCAAAAAGAATACAAGCATATATATATATATATATATATATATATATATATATATATATATATATATATATATATATATATATATATATATATGTATTTTAGGGGACTTCCGGGCTTGATCCCCTCGAAATTTTATGTTTATTCAAATAAAATATTGTAAAGTGAATGAAATATCTTGTAGAATGTTCACATTTCCAAGAATGAAGTTAGCAAAGCCCCCCCCCCGAAATATATATATATATGAATAATTTTCGTGTTGGACATGTGGTTTTAGGTATTCAACTGTGTTCACATTTCTCATTTTAGCGTTTTCGTATATAAATTATGGACATGGCGGGCTAGTAAATGTGACAGGGATTTGAAAAGTGTCAGTTCGTCGGATAATGTGTTTCCAATCACTTCACAGTGGAAATTTATATTTATAAAAATGTTCTCATATATTTAGAAAAAAAGGGAGAAAAGCTAACTTTACGGGTCGAACAGTCGCCCTTCGTTTCAGAAATATCAGTAGCAGTACTAAACCCGCTTGACCACAGACGCAGCTTACAAGAGATTGTGTTATAATATTGATAATAGAATCGCTCCAAGCACAGGTTCCTACTTGGAGGTTTAAATATCCATTTTCTGTCGTTTTCAGCAATTTCTACTTAAGATAGTTGTTGATCTTGCATGTTGGAACTGTGCATGAGGTATGCAATCAACATTAGTCTCAGAAATAAGTAGTTTGATTTTGTTTTTACATTTTCACATCCCTCGGATGACAGTACGGTTTGCAGCTAGTTTTATATAAAGAACGGCGTGAACATGCAATTCCCTGTGTATAGATCTGCGGGAATTGTGACGGATCTAGGCTCACATTTTCGGACTTAGTTTCTGAACGAGTTTCCAATTTTTTGTGAACAGGTGTGTACCTATGTCTTAATGATAGGAAATGGACCCTTATACTTAACCATATAACCATATAAGGTAATAGGACCTCATCAAAGAGAATCAATTGGGCCAAAACCAAACACGTGGTACAACGTATTTAGTGTTGCCACGAGACGAGACGAAACAGAACCCCTTTAGACGAGACACGAGACGAGACATACTACTTGTCTCGTCTCGAATACGAAAATGAAAACGCTGGCGGGAATGGCCAAGATTGAAATTGCCAGTGGTCCTATAGATTGCAAAAGGAAAATCCCCTTTGTGAGAAAACATGTTGAAACGCCTTCATAGAAAAGAATCCTCTGTCTATTGAATGAAACAATCGTGATACGGAGCTTCCAGCAATATTATCCTTAATCTCTTGTCCCAAATTCCCTTTGCTGTAAACTGCGAAATTCTCATTTTTTTTCATTTCTGGCTGGAATGATGACAAACAAAACAAAGACAGGGAAGATTTTTACAAGGTCAAGAAACCGAACTACCACCACCAGCTATTCAATTTGAAAACTGGGTAAGGTCTATACTCATCACAGGCTGTAGTTAAAAGTTCTGGCTGAGGTGGCAAAGAAGAACAGACTTCACTCGTCTTTATTCTCTGGTAGAGCGGCGGTATTCTTTTTACTAAATGAACCGAAAACGGCAATTGAAGTACGTCATCTTGCAACTAAAATTTTGTCTTCTCTCTCTCTCTCTCCCTCTCTCTCACACACACACATAAAATAACACTTTTATCGTTTTACCAATCACCCGCTTACAGCAGTCATGTTGAGAAATTCACATCTTCGTTTGGAAGCCGGACGAAGGACAAAGAATTCAAAGATATTGTCGACGAACCCTTCAAATTGTTTGCTTTCAACAAATTTATGGTTCCCCTATAGTAACAATAACCCTGGAGCTGAAGAGGTTTTACAGGGGGGCCTTCGTTTTGTTACGCGGAAATGTTTGATTTGACCAGAGTGCGAAATTGCCCTCTGCTTTCATGTTGGGAGGAGGGGAATACTTCACTTTCCTAGTGAATAACATTCATTAGGACCTGAATTATCTTCAAACATGGTTTCTTACAGGCGCATAAAACCTTTCGAACTTAATAAATGTAAAGAACATTTGGTATAATATTCATGGAACTCCGTTGAAAGCAGAAAATATCATGAGAATGATCAAAATTCGAACATTGAAGAACATAATTAACAGAAAAGAAATAGGATACCCAAACCATATTTTTAACCCTGCTATAAAATGTATATCCTATATTTTTACTAATTCCTTACTCCCATGAAAGTAACCTGGGGAGGGTATTCGCTCCAAATTTTTCAGTCTGAAATCCTTTTATCTAGGGTTGAATTCAGGGGGTAGCCCGGGGGGAATCTCCCTCCCGAAGAAAATTCATTCCCCCCCGGAGAAACTCAAATATTTCAGTCACAAAATATAGAAATTACTTCATAAAATTATTTGCTTTTCTTTCCGTGCACGTGCAGACGAAATCCGATCTCTCAATATACATATAAATGACGCAGACCCATTCTATATAAATATTAAACATGTAACATCTAAGATAGGATACCAAATAGTCAATAAAATTTGTAGTTCTTAACGCTATGACCGAGTTTGGCAGAACATGAAATTGTCAACTGTTGAAGAAAGGTTTGTATTTTAGTAGATACTATACTCTCGCCCTATATTAGGGTCTATATATTAGTACTGTAGCACAGATTGATTCCATATGATCTCTGATGTCAGCAGACTTCATTCAGTTCTTGAAAATGTACAGTTCTTGCATTATTTGAAATAGATCGTCTAAATCTCATTTCTCGCATCGGAAGTAACAGACGTAAATGTGTTTTACGATTGTTAAAGTAAACACACCTTTCTTTAATTAAAAATAATTCAGGTAAAGGGTGAGATTCAGAGGACGTCATTTAGAGGGATCAGGGAGGAACAGTTATCCATCCTATGTTAGAGATGTATATAGAATTTATCAATATAATAGTAGTATATAAGTGAAAGATTGCCATTGAAGGTGATGAAGATCCTGCTCAGTGCCGTTTCATGGGCGAGCGGCAAGCGGGGCGATGGCCACGGGCACCGAAGTAAGGGGCGCTAAATTCGGGAGGGGAAAAAGAAAAGAAGGAAAGAAAAACAGAGGAATGAAACACATGTGCACATGTGCACATATAGAAAATGAAAGGAAAAAAGTAATGAAAAGTGCTCAAAATCAAGGAAAAGCAGGGTTTACTTTTTAATTTTTTTTTTTTACCTTTCGCGGCTGGTCTGTCGACCTCACTCATATATACGGGGGTGCCGTTGTATACTCTCGCGCCAAGCGCTGATTTTCCACGATACGTCACTAATCCTACTGAAGATTTCGTAAACTAAACTATTGATGTGTATGCAGTGAAGAAACCAAGGCTAATATGCTTGATTTAGAATCAGAAGTGTGAGAAAGAATGATAATTTTTTGTTAAGATATTCCTATGTATCTTTGTTTTAGGACAAAAAAATATTTGAGTTAATTTAAATCTTGTTAAAAACTTCTACATTAGTAACAAACAGTAACTACTGAATATAGGAAATAAAAGTAGCTACTGTAAATAGCAGTTAAACTTTAGTCTAAAATATTTTTGCCAGTCTTTATTTAATGTTGTAGATAAAATTAAACGATTGTTTTTTAAAAATTATAATCTCACATTAAATATTTATCAGTAATTAGTCTCAATATTAGGTAAGATGTGGATGTGAATGGAATTTTTAAATATGCTGCTTTCTTTCAAAAATACAGAAAAACAACCCTCCCCCCCCGAGGAGTTGACATTCCCCCCGGGTGAAAATGTCTGAATTCAACACTGCTTTTATCCCGTACGATTTCGCCCACTGACACAATATGAAAAAACAAATGTTAAAATCCATACACATGACCCTTCCGGGACTCAACCCGGGGCCTTCAAGCCGATGGTCTATCGCCGCAGACAGCTCGGCTTGGTATGAAGATGTACGTTGTATGATTACGAATAGATCACGACAATATAAAAAACTTTAATCCAAAATGACCACCCAAAAATCTTTTTTTTTTTTTTTTTTTTTTTTACCACTAGCTAATCTGGGTGTACTGTCATGAGTTTGTTATACAAACGGGGCAACCACCATATAGGGGCACACACCCCGCGGATATGGGAAGAGATTTGTACCATGGAGGTGTAGACTGGCCCCAAGCATTCTTTCCTCCGATGTGTCAAGTAGAGCTTACTGTGCAGTAACCTATAAATTTCAATCAAATACTTTCCATTACTCAATAAAATTATTTGGTTCCAAGCTTTTTAAAAAATATATATATATATATATATATATATATATATATATATATATATATATATATATATATATATATATATATATATATAATTGCAACAAATCTAAACATGCTAAAATGGAAAGTAGTTTTTGGATTGGTATGGGTTAACAGTGTGAAACCTAAAGGCTGGAATATATAAAATCAAAGTGTACACACACATTTATCTATCTATCTATCTAATATATATATATATATATATATATATATATATATATATATATATATATATATATATATATATATATATACCGACACTATAAAGCAAGTGGGCTGATAGTATACGGTAGTGTCGGGGATGGTGACACCTTTACATCGAACTTTGCTTGACGTGAAAACATTATTTGACATTAGTGTCTTCATCTTCCACGTACCTATGAGCAATTTACTATATATTCGTGTATTGAAACTGGTGAATCAAATTTCAATGTTTCAAAATGTTAAAAAAAAAAAAAGGCCAGGGTCGGGAAGCCTCAGACAACTAACAGTAGAGATATATTATCTTGTAAACTATTTGTCCTTACCTTGTGAGCTTATTTGAATTTATTTTTAAGACCTTTAGGCAACTTTGGCCCACTCCGAATAGATGATGATGGGAAAATTAGTGGAATGAAGAAAGTGATAGGATACAAGACAACTTCGAGAACACACACTCGATGTTTGTCCACCACAAAGCTCACATGGCACTAACCGAGATCGAACCGACTACCACACACACCAGAGGTGAATGCTTCACGGTGTAGCTACCGTGACATTTCTTGTCTTGTGTGTTCTGGGTAATAACATAGTTGTATCTTGATTAGCGTGGTGCAGTCTGCTACATTTTACTTTCGTTCCCATGGTATGCTGCTATTTTTTACGAGACAAGACGAGACAAAACGAGACGAGACGAGACAGAACCTCTCGAGACGAGACACGAGACGGGACGAGCACATTTTTTCGAGACGAGACATGCTTTGCACGAGACGAGACAGCCTGAAGTCTCGTCTCGTCTCGTGGCAACACTAAACGTATTGCTTACGTTTATATTTTGGTAATTTTTTATCCATGAAAGGGAACGAGGTGGAACACCCAAATTTATCATGATTCATATTAAGGTCCTGTACTATGATACCGAATGCTTAAATTGATAAATTTTCAAAACTGAAGGGGTGGGCCAAGGTACTCCTCCCCAATATTTAAAGGAGTGTATCAATATACCCATGTCTTATGAAAGGGAATGAACCCGTGTATACGCCCATATAACTGTATAAGGTAATTAAACCTCATCAAAGGGGATAAATTATGTCAAAAAACCCCAAAATTTGTCATTTTGGCAATTTTTTACCCATGAAAGGGAACGAGATAGACCCCCAATACTGATAGAGGTAGACTTATGTCCAAAATTACTGTCGCATATCTATAAATGTCTTCTTGTAAGAATATAATATGATAATGATTTTGCAGGGTACATTTTAATACTGATATTATGTGTATCATCTGGAAATGTATATTTATGGTAAATTTCATAGGAAAAGAATTATAAATACGAAAATTAGAATGAGTAAAACAAAATGTTGCTAAATGGACCAGAAAGTTTTATTTTTTGTTTTATTGTTCTTATTTAGTGCTCTTTTGACATGAAATTTTCCACATACATATCTTTGCCGATTACATTATAAGAAATACATGATAATGATAATGTTAGTACTAACATTATAAGAAATACCGGACGAATTCGTTATCAAATTATATTCCGAGAACATCATATTTATAGACATGGGGCAATAATTTTGGACATGAGTGTACATGCCATGGTCCTAGGCTACTACACCAAATTTTTAGATTTGGCAATTTCCAAAATTTAGGGGGTTAGCCATGGTACCCCTGCCAAAATCTACAGGGGGTGATCCTAAGTACCCCTAGGTCATTTACCCCGGGCCAAGGGCATTGACTTTTGACCTATGACGCCACTAAAAATTTTGCTGACTCAGTTCAATACATGCCGGCCCCTACTACTGTTGTTTCACTTCACAGTGTTAAACTACGGAAATAGACTTCCAAACAATGTAATTTTAATAATCAAAGTTGAGGTAGTACGTCTATAATCACTGGTTGCAATAAATAGAGGTATTAAATCAAAGATAGAAACTATTCTTCGGGTGCTGAATCTATACCAAAGAGCCATTATTCGCTTGAAGTCAGAAGTGCTAAATTAATCTATCACTTCCAGTTACAATAGAGGAATCAAGTAAGAAGATAAACATTGTTGCAATACTGAATCAAAATAAAGAACTGCTTGGGGTTGGCAAGATGGCGTAGAATGTTCTACACAATGGAGCGTCATGCTCTTCAATTATTTCAATTTAATTTTTAACAACAATTTCAATTTTGGACATAATTTAGTGTATTACAATTTTTATAGTGTTTTATATAATTTTTTGTATGTTCTACGCTTCTGCCTTCCTTTTTAATTCACAAACTAGTGTGGAAACAGAACTATTTGAAACAGGCCAATTCGTCCATTTTGGAACGGGCCATCTTCTACAATTATAATAACAACAAAAAGATTTAAAAGAATTCTAGTGAAGCAGTCAACTTGGCCTTAGTGCTGTGACTTTTAATTATAAAATCTCCCGCGAGGGAGATGAATAGAATAGAATAGAACTGCTTATCGTTGTAGATTTCCATTTTATCCATTAAGTGATCTGTGTTGTAACCGGAAAACGTAGATTTTTCACCACCTTCTGTTTAAACAGATAGATGAAGTCGAGACAAAACTCCTTCTCATGAAGCTGATTCTATATCAGAAAACAGCTTCAAGATATTCTTACAGTGTTTGCTGTATGGAAATAAGTTTTGAAACCGGAAATACTAGTAAATTTCAACCACCTCCGGTTTGGTAGAGTACTATAAGTGCTGATGGCACGTTCTCTTGGGACGCTGAATCGATTGAAGAAAATCACTCGCCGCTATCTATTATCGTTTCTGTTCTATAGCGATCAACGGTGAAACAGAAAACGGATGATTTCTACCACTTCCGGTTTGAAAAAAATTTGAACGAAGGAGGTGGAACCTATTCTTGGGATACTAAATCGCCTGCAGAAATTGCTTCTCGATATCTCTGTCGGTTTTCGCCATATGAAAATCTATATTGAGTCCGAGGGAACTAGTAAATTAAATTACTTTCGGTTTCAGTGGAGTATTGTCGGTGGCAGGCCCGAAACCAGCCACAGAGTTTCAGGGGGTCCATGAATATGTTAGGGTTGGCCAAGTCATTAAAAATTCTCTTACAAATATATAAATTATGATTTTTGCATTAATAATAGCATTTTGTATTGAGATCTGGAGGGGCCACAACAAGTTTAGGGGGACAGACTTCCCCTAATCCCCTCGGGTTGCTGGCCTGGCCGGTGGTGATGATGTTCTCTTGAGACGACAAGTCAATTGGAGAAACCCACTTACTGCTATCTGTTACGGTTTATTTCTATGGTGATAAACGTTGAAGCCAGAGTTAGTTTATTTCTACCATCTTAGTTTGAATTTATGGTTAACGGAGGAGACGGAACCAATTCTTGAGACTCCGAATTGTCAGGAAAAAAAATCCTTGACATCTTTCATCATTTTTGCTCTATAGAAAACAATATTGAAACCGGAAGTGATAGTAAATTTCAACCATAGAGTGCTGCGGGTGGTGATAGAATATTCTGTTGAGATGAACCGATTGCTAAAGACTGCTTCTCGATATCTTTTAACGATTTTGGTATGATACCTGTCCACACATGTCCACAGACAGACAGACGGACATAGCCATGCTGTATAATTTCCGAAACTTATGCATAGCGTAGTTCGG
Organism: Thermobia domestica; assembly: GCF_964235325.1. NCBI lineage: Eukaryota > Metazoa > Arthropoda > Insecta > Zygentoma > Lepismatidae > Thermobia > Thermobia domestica. The sequence continues at coordinate 202,779,685 of NC_137463.1, read as the reverse complement.
AAGTTCAGAACAAAATCGGGGCAAAGCATTATATGTTGTTACAGACGTGGGTAATCTCATCTATACCTAGCATTGCAATAAAAGTTTTACGTTAAGTAAAGTATTTTGCTACGGTGGATAAAATCAATTTAGTTCATTAAATGACCTTCGCTCAATAATAATAATAATAATAATAATAATAATAATAATAATAATAATAATAATAATAATAATAATAATAATAATAATAATAATAATAATAATAATATCCTTGTGTTAGTTGACAACGATGAATAGATTCTTGCCTTAACCCTGCGCTGGCAACGTTGCGTAATAATTGTATGGTATGTCTCTGCCGGTGTTGGTTTGTTTACATATTTCGTGAATGACATCCGGTAGTGCAAGGATAATGAATCAAATACTTTCAGTACCACGTGATAGCTGATAAGAATTAGAATGGGAATGCACAACTAGAAAAGTGTTGTGTTGCAGATAAGTCGTTAAGTACTGTTGAGAACACACTTTATGCAGATGTAAAAATTCAACGTACAATTGAATATTTTTACATATATCCAATTTGTTATTATGAACTTAGCTACAACCATGGGTAAACTCAGTGGTAAAGTTGTGCTTATAACAGGTAAACTATTTGGTTTATATAATAGTTACATTTTAAGTTATATATTACCAACATAAATGTGTGAATTGTTAAGTACGTGAGTTACATAAGACACATACGAGTGATAACTAGAAACGAATAAGGAAGTCTAAGGTATTACTGATAGAATCTTAAGTAAATTCTTAAAGAACTGTAAATTTTATTAAAGTTGGTAACTGTTTAGTAATGGGGGGCCAACACTAACGAAGACAGAAAACAACGTGCCTTGCGGAGCTCTAAACCGCCTTCTCTCGCTGACGCTCGCTCGGGAATATTGTCTGAATGAAATGTTATTGATCTATTCTAACCGGATGTAAATAGAATATCGAGAAAAAGTAGGTTAAACACCTGCCCCCCCCCCCCAAACTAATCAATAGCTGTAAAGTTTTCTTACAATGAAAAACAGTCAAAGCACATGCTCATAAATTCAGCATTTGCATGGGCTCAAAATAAAATTAACGTGATTGCTACGTGGTTACAATAGGAAAAAAAAAATTGATAATCTTAAGTATGAACGAGTTGATGTCTTATCAGACTATCGCAATGCTCGGAATTAAAATATGTACACAAGGAAACGTGGAGAAAGTTATACTTGTCAATGTAACGGTAACGTAAGCAATATAGCGGCAAGGTTCTAGAACACAGGACGCCCTTCCGATTTAGTTGTAATAAAGGCAGAAATCAAAGTGCCCTACGGGCCTCTAACCCGCCTCCACTTGCTGGCGCTCGCTCGGCAATACTATTTCAATTTAATATTAAACTTTCGTAATTAAAGGACCAGTTATTACGGTTTTAGTCAACTAGGCGGACGACCAATTTCGGAATAAATACCTTAAAGAACATTGTAAGTGTGTGTTTACTGCAAATCGTAAGTATGGTTACCGAAATATAGGGAAATAAAGAGCGACACCATAGGTATGTGGGGTTTGCGTATTTGATGGCACAATTTTAAAAATTAATTACTGAGGTCTAACAACAGATCGAAGAACACTTATAATCCAAAACAAGCGTACATCCCTATGGGTTTGGGGGTTTCATGGGGTTCGTGAAACTCCCATTTTTAAATATTCCCATATTTTTCAAAAAAGTTCCGAAGAACGTTGCAGATATATGTTTACCGATAACTGAAACTCGGAATGTCTAACGGTTGTAGAGAAACCATTAAATAAAAGCGACACCATAGGATGTGGGATATACGTACGAGACGGTACAATTTCGGCCATTACCCAGGCGGACGATTTTACCAAATTTTGACAGAGTTTAGGTTAGGTTAATATGTTCACAAAATATGTTTCACGTCGTATTTTACGTATTCTATTTGGTAGAACCATCTGCTCCAGTGAACACCAGTTTCGATTTATGTATTTATTTTTATTTTTTACTGAGGCCTGACAACTCTCAGAATAGTTTCAGTCCAAAACAAATACACAACAGTATGGGCTTTGTGCGTACCATGACGTTCGTAGAACTCCCAATTCATATATATATATTTCTGAAATGTCTTAACAAAGTTCTGAGGAACTTTGACGACATCAAGATGTTATCAAAGACAGGCACCATAGAGTTACGGTGTTTCCTTGTCAGGTGGTAAGATTTCCGAAACCTATCATTGAACTTTAACAAGTAATTTGGTATCTTCATGAGGTTTTAGAATATCATGCGGTCTGCCAAGAATAAATTTTAAAAAGTTTTGCCCAAAACTTCAAGTAGTTACGCGAACGCCTAGTAACACACTTTAAAGTAAAAGCGTATTAGATGTTAAAATTTCGAAAACAATTATTGATGCCGAACGAAAATTAAATATGATGGTACCCGTATGGATTAAGTGAGTACCTCAGTACAATTTCTATGAAAAGACTAGTTTAGTTTTAAGTTTTCTTCAAATAGTTTAAATAGCATAGCGTGTAAAACAGTAAAAACTTCATGTCAGTATCTAATATAATAACTGAAATATAGAAAATTATATTTTTCACGATGTCATTTTTGGGCGTTCATCATCTATGGCCTTATTAGCCCGTCATGTATATGAGGGATGACGTTCTTCGGCGATCCGAGGAAAGGGAAGGAAGAAAGGAATGGGGAAGGAAAGAAGCGGCCTGGGACCATTGTGTTAGGTACCTTCCCGGCATTTGCCTGGTGTGAATGAGGAAACCCCAGGGAAAACCTCACTCAGAATGGCTGGTCTGAAAAACTGTTACACATTTCCGACCGAGTGTCCTCACCGGGAATCAAGAGCGTTAGCGACTACGCTACGCGGGGCCACGTCATAAAGTAAGAGACTCTTATGGATTTGGACTTTTGAGTCTATGCTATAAGGAGAAGAAATTCCAGAAAACTAATGTATGTACTATAATTGTGAGTCTGATGGGAATTTTGCAGTTGATTATGATCGTACCCCAGTATGATTAATACAAAAAGACTAATTCAGTTTTAAAGTTCTTTCGGGCTGCTTAAAAGGCATATAAAGTTATATTAAACAGTGAAAACTCCATGTCAATATCTAATGTCATCTAGTAAGCGGGATATTAAGAATTATATTTTTGATTACGTCATAAATATAGAAACCTTGATGGTTTTGGACTTTTGGATCTTTGCCATAAGGAGGAGAAATTTTTGGGAAGCTAATATCGTACGTTAATAGACAATTTAATGGCCATTCTGTAGTTAAGTATGATCCTACTCCTGTGAATTCAGTGAGTACCCCATTATGACTAATACAAAAACACTACTTCAGTTTTTAATTTATTTTGTGCAGCTTAAAGGGTACACAGAGCTTTGTTAAATTATGAAAACTCCTTGTCATTATATATCGAGCTCCCTCGTGGCTAAGCGTTAACGTATGCGCCTTTGACGTGGGAGACCTAGGTTCGATTCCCGGCGGGAGCTCATGTTCGGATTCCACGTTAATCAGTAGGTCCACGTCTCATATAGCCTCGCTGCTGAAAGGGACGCTAAACTAAAATCAACTAAACTCAACTCCTTGTCAGTATCTAACATAGTAAGCGAGATATCAGGAATTGTATTTTTGATGACGTCATAAATATAGAAACCCTGATGAATTTGGACTTTTGGGTATATGCTACAAGAAGAAATTTCAGAAAACTAATATATGTACCTTAGTTGAGGGTCTGGTGGGGATTTTGCAGTTGATTATGATCGTGGAGATATATTTTCAAAAGCTTTCAAAATTTATTCTTGGCAGACTTTATGATATTCTAAAACCCATGGAGATACCTAATTGCTTTAGGATGAAATTGCTTGTGGAGTCCTTATTAACCTTCAATGATGGGTTTCGGAAATCTTATCATCTGACAAGAAATCCCCGTAACACTATGGTGCTTGTCTTTATTTGATACTATCTTGATACCCGTAAGACATACTGAGTTCTAGTTTTCGTTGGACACATGTCTGCATCGTTCTTCAAAACTTTGTTAAGAAGCTGTATATATTGGAAGTTTTACGAACTCCATGGTAAACCCAAACCCCATATTGGTGTATATTTGTTTTGGACTGAAACTTTTCTGGGAATTGTTGGGATTAATTTTTCGAAATATTACCTTCTCGTACGCATACCCCGCACCCTATGGTGTCGTTTTCATTTAATGGTTTGTATCATGGGCGGAGCTATGGGGAAGCATTGCCCCCAACTTTTTGACAAAAAAATGATTTGTTCATATTAACTCCACACTCGTCTAGGAAGTATTCCACTTGTCCGAGACCGACGAAAAGGTCTGCCTCCCCTTCCCCCTTCCCTTCCCAAGCAGACTATTCCTTACTCCGCCCATGGTTTCTCTGTAACCGTTAGTTATGGGGGCGCGGTGGCTCAGTGGTAGAGCGTTCACCTCTGGTGCTTGGGGTCCCGGGTTCGATCCCAGCCCCCGCCAAGTGAACTTTGTGGTGGACAAACACCGTGCTCGTGGATTTTCTCGGGATTCTCCCGTTTCCTCCCACTTTCTTCATTCCACCATTTCACTCATCTCTCATCATCACCGTCTCCTTTAGCCTAACCGGCATAACCGTGGGACGTAAAACTTAAAGATTTCATTTCATTTTCTGTAACCGTTAGATTTCCCGAGTTTCAGTTTTCGGTGAACATATATCTGTAATATTCTTCAGAACATTTTTGAGTCATATTATGGGAATGTTTAAAAATGCGAGTTTCACGAAACCCATGGGACTCCCAAACCCCATAGGGATGTACATTTGTCTTGGATTATAAATTTTCTTGGAGTTGTTAGGCCTCAGTAATTAATTTTTCAAAATTGAACAGTCTAGTACGTAATTCCCAACTTATGGTGTCGCTCTGCATTTCTCCATATTTCGGTAACTGTTAGGCGTACCGAATCACGGTTTTTAGTAAACACACACCCAGGGCCGGATTTAGGGGGGTGCATGTGCACCCCCCTTCGTTGTAAACATACACTATCTAAAAGAAACTAGCTGTGAAAATAGCAACACTTTTCGAAACTTTCTGCTATCTTGTTTCCGTTTGGGGTTTAAAAGAAAGCAGAGCTTTACAAAGGCAGTAGTTTAAGACGATTTTCTAAAGGTTGAAGGAAAAGGATTCACCAAACAAAACAATGTAACAATTCTCAAATAAGGAAGAAAACGGAAGCCAGGAGGAAAGAACATTTTTCCTGCATAACACTTGCGACCCTCTTTAAAATACCCCCTCCGTTCTATAAACATCGTTGTTAGGGGTAAAAAATATTGTCACATGTCGCTTTGAAGAGTTTGTGTAAGTGGTTATCTTGGTAATTATTCCTGCACACACCAGTAATGTTCTTCAAAACTTTGTTAAGACATATTTTGGAAATGTTTAAAAATGGGGATTTAGTTAACCCCATGGTACCCCGGAACCCCATAGAAATGTCTGTTTTGCATTGAAACTATGTTTGAGGTTATTTTAAGGCTTTAGTAATTAATTTTTCGAGATTGTCCCATCATGTACGCAAATTCCACATCTCTTTCGTGTCGCTCTTTATTTCTTCATGTTTCGATAACCACGAGGGGTACTGAATTGTAATCTTTGAGTTTTATGTCTCATGGTTATGCCGGTTAGGCTAAAGGAGACTGTGATGATGATAATGAGAGAAATGGTGAAATAAAGAAAGTGGGAGGAAACGGGAGAACCCCGAGAAAACCCACGCACACGGTGTTTGTTCACCACAAAGTTCACTTGGCGAGAGCTGGGATCGAACCCGGGACCCCAAGCACCAGAGATGAACACTCTACCACTGAGCCACTGCGGCCCCACGAGAGATACTGAGTTGCGGTTTTCGGCAAACAGATATTTGTAACGTACTTTACATCATTTCAGAGATATGTATTTATAGATGCATAAATTACCGGATTGTACCCACGAACCCCATTGAGAGTACCCACGTACTTTTGCGTAGTAATACATTTTGAGTTAAGCCTTAGTAAGTACTTTTTCAAAATTCTTCGTTCTTCTTTCCAACGTTTTTATTTATTTATTTATTTTTAGATCAGTACGGTACTAATTCCACCAAGGTTGTAAGTCTAGCTATAAGTATCTTTATAACAAGTTTCGAAGGGGACTATACATAAAATAGATTAGATATTTAGGTATTGATGCAGAATAGTCTGTAAAACTGGTAATTTTAGATTGAAATAAGTGAATGCATATTAAATTTGAATTGGCTAGGATATTAATCTACTCATTAGTTTTGTCACATTTTGATTCAGAAGTATTCATAAAAGTGGATAGTGTTTTGCTTTCGTTCGTGTGCAAATAATAAAGTTTTGTTGAATGGGTCAAGCTCCTACTACTAAAATGCAATCCGAACCCGAACTCTGAGATTCATCCGAGACATAAGGTTTGATAAACCTAAATACCGAGAGCGCTAACTGTGGAGTATTAGATGGATCTAGGGGTATTAATGTCTGCAAAAGTAACTTAATGTAATGTGCAGATACACTAGTCACAATATGAAGGGTGGCCGCGAATTAAGGATGCGTCTTTTGATCATGACTTACAATTAAGATAGGACATATTTTTTAAGTTTGGCGTACGTTATTATCTGGAGATAGTAACTTAAACATCACAATGACAGTTTTATCTGTTTTCCACGTGATGGTCAATTCGAGCTCCCTTTGAAATTTAACATTTTCGCATGCTTTACTACTCATCTTGATAGGAATCAAAATAAAATCTTAAGTAATAGTTGCTCAAAGGTATTCAACATTCTGAATTGCATGACTCTAGACTCCATTCTTATGAAGATTATAATTTTCATTGACAAAAGTTGGCTACGGCAGTCCAAATCACGTACTTGGCTAAGTCAGTGTTCAACTTTTCAATCCATTTTTGCGTGAAGTCCACTCTTCGATCAGGATTATCCTCATTCAGAAAATGGATTAATCTTTGATGGAACGAATAAAAATTAACATCATGTAATGAATTGTGAAGACCTGAACTTTTTAGGATTAGGAATTAGATTTCTGAGCTGTCAACACCTAAGGCCATTTAGCCCGTCACGTATATGAAAGATGACATCCCTCGGTGAGCACACTATTCGATAAAAGGGAAGAAAGAAAGGATTGGGGAAGGAAGGAAGCCGCCTGAGACCATTATGTTGGATACCATCCCGGCATTTGCCTGGTATGAATGAGGGAAACCCAGGAAAAACCTCACTCAAGATGGCTGATCTGAAAAAGCTGTTACACTTTTTCGACCGAGTGCTCCGAACGGGAATCAAACCCGGAACCGCTCGCACCAAAGGCCAGAGCGTTAGTGAAGACGCCACATACCAGAACTTTTAATTAAGACAATCAGTACTGAAGCTTGATTGTTTGGGGAAAGTTTGTCTACTCTTCTCTCGTACAGTCTTTACTGGTTTTCGATATAACTGTTCATGGTCTGCTGACTTTTTAAGGTCTAATACACTTCGGTCTAAAACGTCTGTTGATTTTTGCAATAGTGTCATGTTTTGGTGCGGTTCATATCCTTGCAACATTATTTGGTGCATTTCTCTTATATTATTAATGACGGAGAATAAATGTACACATTTCATACACTTTTCAGTATTTAGGCAATTTGCTGCCATTCACTTCCTCGGCGAAGTTTCCATTAAATTTTGCATACTTGCAACAAAAGAAAAAAACAAACAACTAACTCAATTAATACAAAATTACAAGGTGACTAGAGATGTCCACTTTATTCGTGGCCACTCTGTGTAATCGTAGACATTTTGTTCCCAAAGCTGAAAGATCATCTCCAAAACGAAATTCCGCTGTGAATCCTACTCAGTGCCAACCCAATCCAATCGAGTTGTTACCTACATAGGACCCACTTTTTTATTATCATCGTACCTCTTGTTTGGTCACATCGAATGTATCTTTCCCTTAGGTTTTCGAATTAAAAATTTATTCATTCCACGTTTATTTTCCCCACGAGTGTCATAATTCTCTAATCTTATTAATTTCAGTCCTACTATTTTAGATTTTTCGTACCTGAAAATAATTTTCATTCGTAACGGTATAGCCATGGGAGACGGTCATTGTCATAGTTCTCTTTGATATTTTTTTCCCAAAATAATTTCTTGAGCAGAAAATGATCGATTTTGTTGAGAGCCGAAGATTCTTTCATTATCAAAGGAATAGGATCAAAAACTATTTTGAGGAGAATGTCTGAGCACGGACCTAAATAGTGAAATTGTGTGGCTGGTAACGAAGTGGATTGGGTGGAATATTGGTTAGCGCATAGGCATTGTAAATAGGAGATTCCGGTTCGATTCTCGGTCCAATTGTACATTTTCGATGTTGGAATTAAATTAAATTTGCATGTATTCAATTAAATTGAATTTGGAGGACATAGTGTGGGATAAAATTGAATTGCTTTGTTTATTTATCATACAGTGTTTATTATTTAACCCTTTCTGCAGGTGCGAGTTCAGGGATAGGAGCAGCAACGGCAATTCATCTTTCAAGATTAGGAGCCAATTTATCCCTTACTGGGCGTAATGTGAAGAATCTTGAAAAGGTTTCAGAACAGTGTCAAATAGAAGCTGGGCAATCGAAGCCTTTCTTAGTTACAGGTACGTTGTTTACTGTGTGTTTGCATGTTCTTATGCTCTTCGGCACTTTGTACCCGAAGAAAAGAATGTTCTTAAATACGTATATATGGAAGTTGTAGAATAATTGTCGTGTCTCATGTCGAAATGGAACATTTCTCCGTATAAATATGGGTATCCTTGGTTGGAACAAGAAAAACTCGAAGCAAACATGAAAAACGAATTATTTACCAGGAAACAGAACAAACAGTATAGAGAACACAGTTGAGATATATTATGGTAGTAGATAGGGAGAGAATCATAATAGTGCAAATTATGGATACGTCAAAATATCAAATAATACTTTCGACAAATCAAAACCATATCCACGATAAATTAAATGTCGACTGAAAGCAAGTAATTCTTGTTATTATTCAGTTCAAAGTCTTTTGTCGTCGCGAATTCTGCCAAGAAATTTGAAGCTTAAATTATATAAAACGATAATCATGCCTGTTATGCTTTATGATTGCGAAACATGTTCACTTACTTTGAGGGAAAAACGTAGACTGAAAGTATTTGAGAACAAAATACTGAGAGGAATGTTCGGACCCAAGAGCAGCGGGAATGGGGAATGGCGGAAATTTCGTAACGAGGAACTGTATAATGTATACCGTTTACCAAACATTGTTAGGTTCATCAAGTCTCGAAGGCTCAGGTGGGTAGGTCATGTAGCCAGAATGGAAGAAAGTAGAAACGCTTTCAATGTTTTAGCTGGGAGGCCAACCGGAAAACGTCTATTAGGAAGACCTAGTCGCAGATGGAAGGATAATAATAAGATGGGTCTCGAAGAGGAGTACAAAGTAAAAACTGGATGCAGCTGGCTAAGGACAGAAGTCAATGGAGAGCTATTGTGAATGTGGCATTGAACCTTCGGGTTCCATAGGCCATAGAGTTAGCTAGTTAGATAGATAGAGAGAGGAAGATAAATGTTAAATGAAATACTACTAATAAGAGACAGGGGGTTACCATACAATTTTGAAATGGTGGTAAGATTAAAAAGTAGTATGGTGAGAAAGGCGAGAGTGTTTTGGAGAAGGGTTACTATAGACGGATAAGACAAGGAGGGTAGTTCTCACGTAGGATAGTAATGTAGGTGACTTTCATATGCTTTCAAAGATGTCAAAGGAGTGTAGGGGAAGCATCGTGGGAATACTAAGACGGAAGGTGTGTCCAATATCTGTTGTGTTGTGATGTACGGTATGTTCTGGGATAGATAGATGGAGGGTTTGAACAGTAGCGTTACTGCTGACTACTTAATGAACTGATAGTGTGTGTATTGAATAATAAAATATTGATTTTGAACTCACTTATACAGCTGTGTTTTTAGGGTTTCCTTATACGTTTTAGCGACTGCTTGTCATCTTTTGGTGTCATTAATGTATGATAATAATATTGTTTCTATGGTACCGGCAATGTTAACGATACTGTGAATCTACAAGCCAGCGTAAACACTCTTTAATGGATATGTACTAAGGATGACGACAAGCAATTGTTAAAATGTATACGAACAAGTCAAATAGAGTAATGTTTAAGTGAGTTCAAGGTCATATGTATCATTGATGATTGTTGATGGGGATTGAAAGAGGAGTTACGTTGCCAACATAAAAGTCTCTACCGTGACTTACAATTACCTTTCGTTATTTCATTCAGAACTACTTTAATAATGAAATAACGGTTTATTTCTATACTAGGTGAAATATCCGTTTTCCGCACGGGGGAGGATAAGGTTTATGCATTATATATCATTAGAGGGCTGAGGTTGATGAAATGTAATTTTTTTTCTGGTATCGCAGATACAGTATCCATCAAAAACAAATATTACACTTCCTTCTGAAACAAAAAATAATTTGCACTTTTTTTTTTAATATTTAGCAAATTTTCAGATTTTAGGTAAATTTTTCTGATTTTAGGTCATTTTCCCCCAAGTTCTGTCAATGTTTTCATCATTTTTAGTAAGTTTCGGTAACTTTTCATTATTTTCTGTCATTCTTTTAATTTTGGTAATATGGCTGAGACTTTGCACCGAGGTGAACAGATTTTCTCATAGGATGACAATTTACAAGCAAAAAATAAAAAGGATATGAACTATAGATGTTAATCTTTGTTCTTACGTTGCCAAGGCAGTGATGATGTTCCGCAACCGTATGTGAAGTAAGCGGAAAAAATTGGAATTTTCATCAAATATTTCCAAAATTTGTGAGAGTGATATTTTTTTATTAAAAACAAAAAAAAAAATAGTTATTATTTTTGACAATAAACTAACTCTCTAATGACATATACAATATCTCAAGAGAAAACCACTTACTATTATCACTCAGAGAACTACTATGTCTCCTGCAGTCATCAACAGATTCTACAAAATTGTCATCTGACCTATCTTAACATCCTCTATTCACTCATAGTAATATTGACTATCTTACCAAAACTGAAAAATATTGGCTTACTCACGGATCCTAAACGCTAATGAAATCTACTGAAACGCCACTGTATTGCTGCTACCCACTAATTCCAATTCCAGAGTATATAGAACAACTGAACATTAAATTCGTTACTCATCTCATTAACTGTTCATTTTATAAGGAACACTTCATGGATCTCCTGGAATTCATTAAGACATTCTTCAAATATTAACATAAGAATAATTATATTAAAATTTGTTCTTCACAGTAAACTCGGAACTTTCAGTTTGTTTGTGCTGTCTATGGATTGTCGAATGACTTGTCTGTCCTAGACTCAATCTTTGCCTCCAGTCCTTCCTAAGCTGCAGATCAACACCCCATCCACCTTCCATTTTCATTCTTTTCTGACTTAACATACACACACATTATGTAAAACTCACTGGACATAGTAGCCTCGGCTTAACTTCCTTTACTCTTCCGCCGCTTCAAGGAGATAAATTGACTTTATAGCAAAATCGCCTGACTTAATATCGATAAGGTCGTCATATTATTCAAGAATAAACTACCCCTCGTAGATTTCTTTGTTTTTAGGACAAATGAGGTGGTATATTATCTGGTTACTAATGATATATTTATTTATGAAATACGAATATCACCACCTGAGTCGTTATTGAGAAAATCATCCGAAAAGAACTCATCCCAAGAATAAAATCTCTCGTTGATTTTTCCCAGAACAAAATTACTTTTACCACAGTATAGGAGTTTTAATGAAATACTAATATATTAAATATAAGGAAAACCGTTAGAGCAGTTTTTGAGAAAATCGTAATTTAAAAGTGGGAAGGCAACTGTTCAAGGAACAGGATTAATAGTTGAACTTCTTAAATTTATTAACTATCCAGGCATATTTCGGGAATTTGCCGGGCCTGAAAAGATGCCAGTTGATTGTGTAAAGGCCCCGAGCGCCCATGGCCTGCAAATTACAAAGGGGGAAAGGAACCTGAGGAAGATACCATTAAGATAAACAACCGTCGAAGCTTCCTTTTCATAGAGGGATTTATTCCAGGGCGCTGTTCCCCTTCCCTCTGTTGTCCCTAAGTAATCTTAACAGCCAAGTTACGAACTAGCATATTATCTTGAATTCATGCTAGTCCTAAAGATATCAACAGCCATCTATTCCTAGTAACGTTTTTCGCCTTAACGCCGCTTAAAAAAAAGGGAGGGGGGGGGATGAAATACTTACATGAACACATTGAGACCACACTAATAAAATAAACTTATTTCTTTTCTTAGCAAATGTTTAATTGTTGGTGTATCAAAAAAGATATTATGAAGTAACAGTAATGATCTTAAAGAATGTTAAGAGATTTTAAACCTTTCAATATTTCTTTCTATTGTATAATTTTCAGTTTAAATAAATTTAATTGATAATATCCAGTATAGTTTTTGTCTATTGGAAATCCATTTTCTTCAGTAATACATTTACACAATTTTTGGTTATAACATTTTATATCAAATTTTACAAAAATTACGCCATGCAAGTACAGCGTTGCCTCCGGAATCCTAAAGCCTAAGAACCCACTTGGAATACGAACAAATTTTGCCTCGGAAGCCGAATGCTACTTTAAGATCCGAACGCCCAGCACGTATTTCGTTGTTTTTGCATACGTCTGCCCTGCACTTTGTAGTTCAGTTCATTATTGTAAGCTGAAGCGAAACGTTTTTGTACCTGTTTTCCCCATAATTCTAAAAAGTTAATTTTTATTTAAATGTTATTATTATTTAATATTTTTCCTTAAAACACAACAGATTAAAATCATTCAAGTTCGTGGAATCCAGGAACAAATTAACCAGAATTCTATTTTAAAAGGAAAAACTTGTCTTGGAACTCAAACAGGATTCTGTAAGGGCTTCTTATGAAATATGAACAAGGTTAGGTTAGGAATTATAATTCTGGGCTTTCGGATCTATATCCATGTTAGTACGTCTTGTATGTTGCCCGAGGAATTGGGGAGGAAGAAAGAAATGGGAAAGGAAAGAAGCAGCCTGGGACAATTATGCGAGGTACCATCCCGGTATTTGCCTGGTACGAATGAGGAAAACCTTTGGCCTGCAAAAGTATTGTACTTTTTTCGTCCGGGTGTTCTTATATCGGAAATCGAATGTGGGACCGCTCGCACAAGGGCAAGAGCGTTAGTGACTACGCTACGCGGGCCACGAAATATTAATAAAATCGCCATTTTATTTTAATCGTCCGAAAAAAACTTACCCCCTAAGAGTAAACTATGTCTTGGGATTTATTTATTTTTTTTTTTTTTTTCAGGAT
>NC_137463.1:202599660-202766048 GCF_964235325.1 Thermobia domestica | reverse complement strand
GTTGCTCGAAAGTAAAAAATAATTCTAGCTCTTATATCTTATCTGCAGTATTGTTTGCTTCTCTTCTAGCGTTTCCCTTTTGTGACTGGTCTTTGACTATATATTCTATTGCTGCTGTTGCCATAGCATGTACCTCTCATTTGATTTGGAATGGGAATTTAGACTCTTTTACTTCGAATACAACCTTTAATTATTTTCCACCAGCTGCTTAAGGTGAAGAAAAATATGTGTATATGGAGTAACTGCACCGTAGAGGAGAAATTGACTGCCTCTTTACAGCAGTCAACAAGCTTCAGGCTAGCAGATTTAGTAAATGATCTGCATGTGCACATATACAGCAACCTTGTGTGTTAAACAAAATTGCTGCACCTCCTTTTAATGCCCAGATATGTTAGCAGCATTTTCATAAGACTGACCTTACATTTTAAAAAGTTTAGCCTACAGGCTTCACGTAAGTACTGCAACACCTGATTTGCCATACTCTCACCGGTGTAGTTTCATTTCCAGAAAGATTAAAAAGCGCTCAATAGGCTGTCCATCTTTTAAGAACGCAAGTACAACACTTAACTGTGATAGATCCGGTCGTCAACCATGAGCGCATGAGTTTTTTGTGTCATTAGCTTCATAGGTTTCCCACAGGGATTTTTGGACAGATAAGAAAGATTTCCTTTGTAGAATTTCCATATTTCGAGATGTGGTCTGCTAACCTCGAAAAGCCAAGCCACATTTAGCTAATGTACGAATAACAGTTACTACACGCCTCAAGACTTGTTCCTAATAATCACATTCTTCCTAAATTTGGCTTCCCAGCTGGTGTTCCAACTCCACATCTTGTCTCCAAGTTAAGTATGTTAAGTAAATTAGTATGTTACGGCTTTTTTCACAATTATTAATTGCCAGTTACTGAACAATTCTCTTTTAACAAAATTCGAGAAATTTTTAGCAATAAACAGTTGCTAAACAGAACATTAAATTGATTCTGTTGATATTGAATATAGGAACCACTCGTTCTTGTGTTGCTCACCATTGGCTTTTAACCCAAGAAAAAGTTTCTGCAAATAATACCTTACTGATTTTCTACTATAGAAATACCGACAAGACCTGTCAAATGCCCCATTGTGGTGTATGCAGTCAGTAGGTCCGCCCATCAGTCTAGTTAGCCATATCATCAGCAGAGAAATCAAGTCACAACCGTGGATTCTTTGCTACATTGTAATTTACTCCATGTTTTGTACACATAATAATTTCACCACCATCACAGCAATCGACTAAACTTTTATTTTCAGCAAGTATTTCAACCTCAGAATCTATTGAAAAGTAATTTGAATCAATATTTGCAGTAGAAACATCAAGAGAATTTACAGGCAAAAGTGAAATCAGTAATGGAACATTTATTAGATAACCTGTTTGTGATTCTAATATTATATTTTGATTCTTAAATGATCAAAGTAGTATTCACGTATGTGTGGCCACTTCTGATGACACCGGACCCGGACTCTGTATATCAGTCAAGTTGTGTGCAGGAAACAGTCAACTTTGTAGTCTTGGACTCTAAATCCAAAGTCTTCACTTGTTTCTTTTTGATAATTTTCGCTTTCCTGATTCACTTAAACTCAGATTCGAATCTGCCTAGGAGCACTCAATACATAATGTAGGCCGCCTTGTATCAAGTGATAAATTTAGCAGTACACGTGAGAAAAAAATCACTGTCCTGATCATCACCACCAGGGCACTATGTACAAAACTGCACATGGAGATATCACCAGCACCACGTAAACTGATAGATATTATAAAATACAAGCTTTACCATTGCTAGTTTACCACCATGCGATAAATAAACAGAAAACACATGCATGGTCAAAAGCACCATTTGCCCATTTTCACGAGTTTCACAGCGTTTCATGAGCACTTCTATAAAATTATGACACATCAATAAATACATAGTATGGCAATTTACAAGCAAAGTAAAAAGGATATCAACGATAGATATTAGTCTTTGTTCTCATGTTGCCAAGACAATGATGATGTACTGCAGTCGTATGTAAAGAAAGTGGAAAATTGGAATTTTCATTTTCATTAAATACTTCCAAAATTAATCTGTGGGTGTGTAATATTTTTAAAATCATTTCTGACATTTAAATTTGTTATTTTTTAGATGATCTCTGTTTTGGTGGAAAGAGGTAGCGTGCCTAGGAAATCCTCCCGTCCCCCTCCAAATGTATCCCTGATATTCATTTTCTGATGTTTTATATACAAGTTGTTTAATTCTAAACAATAATTACACGATTTACGTGAAGGCGTTATTTCTTTATCTTTGCAGCGACACGCAAGACACGGAAACACACCATGCTACATAGTAGGCCCAGATGCAGGAAATCAGTGCATTTTACACTGAATAATCTCTTGTATTTGTCTTATTCATTAAATGTGTTTAAATGTGTATTTTATTTGGTTATTTTCATTTAAAATCAAACTTAGATATTTCAACTGAAGAAACCACATTTTTTCCTTCTGGTATCGCGGACATGGTGCTCATTATTTCGCATGTTTCTTGTATTCTTGTAAAGTTACAGTTACAAAGCTAAACGTCAATTTTAACAATTCTTAGGTCATTTTCTCACTTTTTTTTTGGGGGGGGGGGGACATTTTATAGGCAGGGTTCTATCGATCACGAGTCATGAAAAAGTCACGAAATCAGAAAAGGGTCATGAAAGTCAAGAAAAAGTCACGAAATTTAGCTTTTGGGTCACGATTTTTTTTTTATCTGTACAAATATAAGTATAAACTGGATTTTTTTTTTCTATAAAACGTCAAAATTCACCAACAAAAATGTCTATGGTCGGGCTTTAGACGCTACCAAATCGCAAGCAGAGCACGCTTGTATCCTATACGTAAAAATTCGGCCCTATTCACACCCGAATTCGCTCTTGAGAATGTTACTAAATTTTATGGTTTGGGAAAAAAAAGGTCACGAAAAAGTCACGAAATTTCATTTTGGAATTTTAGTAGACACCCTGATAGGTCATGTATCTATGTTTTTCTAGGTCATGAACTGCCGCCCCCTAAGTTTGAAGGTAAAGAAATGAGTAAAATAGATAAATTGTTTTTGTCAGTGCCAGTGAAATATATAAATAACGGAGAGCGTGGTCTGTATCAGTTATCAGGATAGTAAATAAATAACGAATAGCAGCGTCTTCGGCGTTGTCCTTCTATATATGAGTAAAATAGAAAAATACCGATGAGCAACGCTTTCGGCGTTACCCTGTCAGTTCCCGGACCAGCTGCAATGTCCCTTTTTGCATAAACTTGGGCTCAAATGTCATCGAGACTATCACCAATCAGCGTAGCAATTCCGAAGACTATGAATTCGACACTAATATCGGTGATTTTGGAGACATTATGACAATGAAGGCTAAAGTTAGACTTAAACGGCGTCGGGAGTGTTATTCTTCATCTCAGCAACCCCAAAACTATGAATTTGACACTAATATTCGATGTTCCGGGTATTTATCATCTTATATAGATAAATGTTGGCAACCCCTGTAAGTCTGATTTAGATCGCTTGATTTTTTTTAAATGAAAGTTATTGATTTAAATCAAATTCGAAAATAAATTAATTAAAAGTGAAAATAGGTAAAATTTCGTTTCTGTTCTGGTATTTCGATTATGGAAGATAATAATGATAATACAGTACAATGAGACTCAAATGTATGTACAGCACAGTATGAAAACGAGTGTGATGCAGAGGATGGTTAGGTAAAATCCCGTTTTGAACGGGTAACGGGGGAATACTGCTTTCTTCTCTTCGTAATATAGGGTTCTTAAATCGTCAACTATTCCACCAGGGAAATCACCATCGACATTTAAGATGAAAATTCATTTGTATGCGCGTTTGTTTGTTTGTTCGCATATAATTAGGGGCGTATCTAGAGAGGTCCGATTCCCACCGATTTTTTTCTTTTTTAGATGTTATAACTTTAGGCGAAATTTAGTGCCGCAAGCTGGTTCCGATTTTTTTTAAATATGTCCCTGCCAAATATCAGTAACTTTTTGTGAAAAAAAGTATCCTAAGTTTAATGCTTAAGAAACATTGGGATTGAAATAGGTTAACGGTTGGGAATTAATTCAAAATTCAACCCCAATACTTTCACTTAAATGGCATAATTAACATATAATACTAATTCCTAATGTTTTTACTTCGTTCGCCACTTGTATTATACGAGGAGAAAGATTTGATTTATTTGGTCTAGGAATTAATTCGTGCGGGTGGACAAGAGATGGCGCAACGAACGGAGCGTCCCACAGTTCTGTGTATCCACACATGTGTTGCAAACCCCTGTTATCGCGTATCGTTCGTATTATAGGGCAGTGGATTAAAGCGTCAACAACACCAGTTTGTAGTTAAGTGAACATGGCGCAATTTGTGCCTGATAAAGTGTTTTTGCGGGGTGTCCTGCTGCACTACTTTAACATGCAGAAAAGTGCGACTGAAAGTCATCGTATTTTGGTGGAAGTGTATGGTGACCATGCTCTAGCTGAGCGAACGTGTCAGAAGTGGTTTGCACGGTTTAGAAGTGGTGATTTCGGCTTGGCAGACCAAGAGCGAGCTGGACAGCCAAAAAAATTTCAAGACGAAGAATTGACAGCATTGCTCGAGCAGGATTCGTGTCAAACGCAGGAACAACTTGCAGCAGCATTAGGCGTTGATCAAACAACAGTCTCCAAACGCTTGAAAGCCATGGGAATGATTCAAAAGATGTCACATTGGGTTCCACATGAATTGAAAGACAGAGACGTTGAAAGACGAAAAACCATTTGCGAATTGCTGCTTCAACGACAGAGCAGAAAGGGGTTTCTGCATCGAATTATTACGGGTGATGAGAAGTGGATCCATTACGAGAAGCCTAAACGAAAAAAGGCCTGGGTGAAACCAGGTGAACCAGGTCCATGACAACCAAAACGAGATATTCACTGTGCAAAGGTTATGCTGTGCATATGGTGGGATATGAAAGGTGTGGTGTACTATGAGCTGCTGCAACCGGGTGAAACTATGAATGGAGAACGTTATCGACGACAATTAATGCGTTTGAAGCAAGCTCTGGCCAGAACACGACCAGAATGGGAGAACAGACATGATAAACTTATTGTTCAACATGATAACGCTCGCCCACATGTCGCAAAACCGGTCAAAACCTATTTAGAAAATGTCGGATGGGAAGTTTTACCCCACCCGCTGTATTCACCAGACGTTGCTCCTTCGGACTACTACTTGTTCGATTGCATGAACAACGATTTGATTGGACAGCGGTTTACTTCTTCAGAAGATATCGAAACATGGGTCTCTGACTGGATCGCTTCCAAGGATGAGGACTTCTTTCGCCACGGAATCCGTACATTGCCTGACAGATGGGCGAAAGTGGTGGCTAACGATGGACAATATTTTTCTTAAGGTATTTATGTATTTTGTGTTTGTACTACAGCTTCAATGTGTGCGTACCAACCGCACGAATTAATTCCTAGACCAAATAAATAAAAAAAATCATGATTTTTTTCATTCTGTAATCATCCTTCTCATGCCAAAATTCGAAAAGAAGGGCTTCGTAGGCGATTAGATCTAGTAAAAACTATCCGTGTACCAAATTTAGTGGCTCTTAGTTCACTTCTTTCTATGCGAAAAGCTGATGGCAGAAAGACACTCACATTCTTTTATTATTATTATTATTATCATCAAAGATTTGTAATTTTTCAGTCATCCTCCATTGAAAGTTCAGGTCTACTCTACACCAAGATTTGATCAAAATTGAAAACTCAATCTCCACATTGTTAAACGTTTTGAAATCTGGTTCGCGAACTTTCTCTTTCTGTTTTTTTATTATTGTTATTTCTTTTTTCTTTTTATTTATTGGTATTAGGTATATTATATTATAACTGGAGCTGCTGATACTAATAGATTATAAATGTACTCTTGCAATATAGGAGAACTCACAAACGATGTTGACACCAAGAAGATTTTGGAGTCGACTATCCAGCATTTTGGAAAATTGGATGTTCTTGTTAACAACGCAGGAATATTGGAGCTTGGAAGTATTGAAAACACCAGTTTGGAGCAGTATGATAAAATATTCAACACAAACGTAAGGTATATATGTATAACATAATTAATTATTTCTCAAATGTAATGAAAGAATGAAAAGATCATTATGATCGCTGTGAAGCGTTCCAAGTCGGTGCTATTTGGGATGTAGACACTTGATAAGAGGTTTGTAGTTTGTTGAAATTTCTCGTCCCCTTTTACCATCGAGGCTATAGACAGTGAACTATAATTCAAAGTGGAATTCGAACCACGTAACTAACGCATACAATGCCTTTCCACCGGTAATCAAACTCGGGACCCCGTCCATCAAAGACGTACATGCTAGCCAGCGAGAAAAGTTATAAGCAAAGAGTGTTTATAGGAGGAAGATAAAATTATGGGAAAATCAGTACGTAAAAGTCTGTAGAGAGAAGGAATAATACTTAGAGAGAAAGTTACATATGTATAATCATGAGACAAAATAGAAATGAAAAATTAAGATTAATAGCAAACAGAAACTTACGATAGACAATCAGAAAAGTAATTGTAATAATGAAAAATAATATAGAATGATGTGTGAAAATAATAATAAAAATGGTACTATATTGGTAGGGATAAAAGTAGGTATATGGGGAAACAGACTATTCTAGAAGTAGAATTTTATAGACGGTTAAAACTAGGAATACAGTTCGCAAAGAAGAAAATAATGCAAGTGTCTTCTCATTTCTCTATTGTGGGAGAATCTGAGGATACGCGAAGAGTGTGGATCATATACTGTTATATTGAGTTGTATGGTCTAGAAAGGCAAATGAGGACTGGGCGTTGCAAGAGTATTGGTGATTGTTGATGCGAATTGAAAGAGATGTTCAAGAGAAAATAGAGAGCTGGAGAGTGAGCCTATATAAAGATTTAAATGAAAGTGTAAGAACTGCAACTAGTGAAATGGTGGAAATATGTGTTATTTTTGTGATGGCATGTTAGTAGGCTACACACTTTTAAGGTTTTCATTTGAATCACTCCCATAAATACTCATTACATTTAAATGTTAATAATATTTTCGTGCTTTTAACTCTCGAAGAAAGAACTACATTGAGATTTTTTTTTTTAAAGTTTAACTTTTAGTTGTTTCAACAGTTTGAAAAAAAGAAGTTTTATTTTTTTCTTAGATCAATTTACCATTTGACCATGTTGGCTGTTCCACATTTGGTGAAGACAAAGGGTTGCATTGTAAATGTTTCAAGCGTAAACGGACTTAGATCAGTAAGTATGAAATTGTTAGTTTTTGGATACATGGATTATTTATGGTTTATGTACTAATGGACGTTTGATTTAATTTATGATCCTAAGTCCTAAATTGATGTTATAACTTTTAAACTTAAGAGATTGCAGATTGCATAATAAAAGCGTAGTTTCACGTTCTTATTTGTAACAAGCTTAATTAGGATTCAGTTTTCAATAGAAGTTCATAATATTCTGTAGCAATCCAGCATTGCTAGGGAGAAGATGGTTTATCGGAAACAGTAGACTCAGATGTGATTGCCTCATGCAAAATTTTTATTTGATTGAAATCTATTCTAAACTTACTATTTCATAGATTATAGTAGTTTCTAATCTTCTTTCTCTTTTCTACCTGTTGATTATATCTGATAGTTGTTTTATTTTGTACAGGGCTCCTCAAAAGTAACTAGATGATTTGAAAAGTCAATAACTTTTTAAATAAATTTATTCTACGAAAAGGATTGAAATAATCTATGGATAATCCGTATAATCTATGGATTTTTCTCTCATCACTATGGATTTTCTTAGGGTTCTCCTGTTTCCTCCCATTTTCTTCATTCCACATTTCATTCAGCAACATTATCACCGTCACGGAGCATGACCATGGGATGTTAAAACTGAAAAAAAAAAATAGCCTTAAATTATGTACATTATCCGATAGCAATACGCCAACTACAGCATACTTAAAAATGTCTAATTCAAAGAGAATGACCTTGATTTCCTGTGCTGAGCAAGTCTAGTAGAGTAATTTTCTATGAGCATATAAAATAATATTGAAAGTAAAGATTAGTCGAAAATGCAGCTCCCTCGTGACTAAGCAGTTAGCGTACGCGCCTTTGGCGTAGGAGACCCGGTTCTATTCCCAGCAGGAGTTTATGTGGTTCGGATTCCACGTTAATCAGTAGGTCCATGTCTCATATAGCTTCGCTGCTGAAAGGGACGCTAAACTAACAATCAACTTAAATCAACTCATTAATCGAAAATGATGATAACAAATTAGAGTTTTATTTATTTTCAGTTCCTAATAGAAAAATAAAAAGAGAATACGTTGGAAATGAGTTGTGTGTTAAAAATGATTGTTTATTATAATCTAATATGATCAGAAATAAAGGAACATTTGTTACAAAGAAAATTCATGCGAAAAATGTCTCCATTAAAAGTAATTAAGGTGGTATATTTTTGTTACATTTTACCAGTTTTTTAAGCGATACTCTTTCGCATAGACAAAATATCGCGTCCGTTTAAAAACTTCACTATATTTGACCAAACCATGACCGCAATCCGTGTACTTCCGAGATCTGGTGTACGTCATCTTTCGTGTTAGACAAGTGGACACTAGAGCTTGTGGCAATAGTCTGGGTTTTCTCCACTTGGCAGGTTACACAGCAGCGTAGAATAATTTAAAATGGATAGATTTAGATACCGTTTCTCTAACATTGTTGTGCGTTCTAAAGACATGGTAATTAAGATCATTGGTAATTTCATAATTATTTAGAAAGCAATTCATAAATCTCCGAAAAAAAATGTAATTTTTCACTTTGAAATTTTCAATACAATAAATTCCCAAATTATGATAACTAGTATAGTAAATTACCCGCTTCGCTGGGTTAAAGTAAGAAAAATTAGTAATATGTTCCGTTAGTTAGTCACCTTTTACTATTACTGAAGCGCTCTCTAATAGACGATGTTTTTTTTGTCTTGCATTCTTCAACCAGAACATATAAATTTTCAACATTGCCACATAAAGTTATCTGTGTGAGAAGCAAGAAGTTTCTTCCCCTCCCTCTCCCCCAAGTTGTGGGGCTGAATTTGGAGTTAACATAATCGGAAGTGTCACTGTACATCTCAGCGACCCCGAAAACTATGGATTCGACACTGATGTCGGTTATTTTTCGATAATTTTTGTATATCTCTCCTCCTGCTCTGCCGTAAGTTGCACCGTCTAAGGGCCCGAACCTCACGTATGTTGAAAATTTATAGAGATCGGTCGGGTGGTTCAAGAGTTATTAAGTCACAAACTCTTCATACAGGTTATTTCATTTCATTTTATATATATTTCATCTTTATATATATATAATTATACGTTATGACACTTTAGAGTTAAAATTGTTTATTTTCTGTGTTCTCTTTTTAGGATAATCCTATATAATGGGTTAAAATGAAACAAATTAACTCTTGATTAGCCACATTGTGTAAAAGACTCTTCTTTACCGTTGGATGAATTGATTTGCAATTGAGGTTTTGCATCTTAAGGTGCAGACCTAGATTCCAGTCATCTATGTCTCTGAGTTTTAAGTATTTCTTTTATTAAATAAGTAACTTTAAAGTAAAAATTGATGAAAATAATAGATGATAATGAAAGATAGCGAATAAATCTTGATCCTTTTGTCAATTTTTATTCATGAGCTATACAAAAGTTACCGTGGAAGCAATAGTAGCATAACATTTTTTAGATTCAATATATATTTTTTTCCCCACAGTTTCCTGGATTGTTGGCCTATAATATGTCGAAAGCCGCCCTGGATCAGTTTACTCGCACAGTAGCCCTAGGTATGTTGAAGAAATCCTATTTAAATTGGTTATATTCGTTTAATTTTATGTTCAAAATTTAGTTTACTCTATGCAAACATGCAAGCTTGTTGGTATGAAATAAATTTTTATTTTGATACCAGTTAAATACTTAAAATTCTACATAAATATATGCACATTAACGCACTAATTTATATAAAGGAACAAATACCCTTACGGTTCAAGAAATATTTCGTAGTGTAGGATTATATGAATGAGCAAACAGTGGTATTTACGAAATATAATGGAAAAATACGGTACACGGGTGACGGTATTTTTTTTTTTTTTTTTTTTTTTTTTTTATACTTGGAATTCTTTTAAAAATAACAGTTCATAATGGGAAGGAAATGCGAAGTGAAGTATGTGGAAGAAAGAAAACGACCAGCTTTAGCAGATATTTTCAAACTAAGTATATGTGGATATAGAAATTAATTTAGAAATCAAGAACACATGTAGATTTATTTTGAGAAGGAAATCTACTTTACGCGATTATTGAGGTCCGCGGGAGGAAAGGTTAGTCATGAGCGTCTTGGCAGCAATAATTGCAAGATGATAAGGAAAAAAAAAAACCAAATACACACATATTTACACAGTTACAAACATTATATAACATTTGACCAAAACATGGCCACAATTAGTGCATTCTCCGAGGCCTGGTGTAGGTCATTTTTCGTCTTACAGCCACAACATTTCCATGTTACGTCGGCGTTTATGCAGACATGTCTGCATTATGAGAATAAAAAAATTTCCGTCGCCATACATTTTTCGAAATTCCCTTATTTGTCCATATTTCAGCAGGATCACATGAGGTATCAATGACGTGGGTGCTCCTCCAAATGTCAATTCATCCGTAATTTCACACAAAGTTTGGAAAACATAAAAGCTGTATTTGTTTCATATCACTGTATTACACGCACCATAATATGGACTGAACAATTCCCTTGTTTATACCATTCCAACTATATTCTGGTAAAAATAAAAGAAAAATATATTAAATTACAACAGAGTCTGTTTTAAGCCTAATATTTATTTATTTGAGAATCTTATTTATGCATGTAAGAAATTTACGTATTTCTAATATGTAACTAAGTTATATTAAATTTTCTGTTTCCAGAATTGGCGCCCAAGCAAGTGCGAGTGAATAGTGTGAAGTAAGTATTATTTATAGCGTACAGAGACTACAATGCAGAAAACAACTTTTTACCCTGAAATTTGCTATAGTTCTAATATGCTAAGAGCTGTTATCCCCACTTGTTGTTTTACAAAGGACAGTCACAAATCTAGTTTCGGTGAAGTAGGTGTAGGTAGGTAATATTTTTAAAAGGTTAGATATTCTCGGAACTCCCAAAAATTGATTACTTGGATCCTAAATGTATGCTGACCACAAGATGGAAAAAAAAAGTGTGTCTATCTTCGGTAGACCTTTTAAAAGAACCAAGAAAAAACATATTAAAAGGGGAACTATAACTAGAAGATATAAGTGGAAAGGTCTACATGTAGCAGCGGATAAACGTGTTCGTTCAAAAGTTGAAACAAGTGGTCTTATATATTTTAAATTTACTTTATCTGAAAAAAAAATAGTTTTGATGATGGTTATATTTTATTTTCATTCAAAGCTATAAATTAAAATGTATGTATGTAACTTGACGCAGCACAAAAATAATATAACAGTATAATTGCCATTAAAACGCGGTGAAATTTAGAATAATCTTTTGTTTAATGTTTTAAGAATAGAATTTAAATTGTACTGTAATTACTGTACATTAATATTGCATTACTGTACTGTACTGGCATTACTGTACATTAATATTGTGTAATATTATGAATTTTACGTACCAGAAAGAAAAAACATATATTCCTACTTGTAATGGTTGCAGTTAGTGTATTTCAGAAGAATCCTAAATACTTATATAAGAGATGGTATCAATTATTCATAGTAAAGTAGATTAGGAAATGAAACCTATTCAAAAGGACGGACAAAATGCAAGTAGAAGAGAATGTATTTGACTGTTTTTATTGTCTGTATTTCCTATCAAAATAATTACTACTTCTTCGTAGTACTTCATATGAGAAATGTTTGAAAAAGAACCAAAGATATAAACAGCATATTTGATACATAGTGTAGCCGGAATCTTAATTGAAACGTACCACTCAAGTTAGTCATCGAACTCTATAAAACTGGCTATCAAATTCGAAGTTACTGTGTAGTTAAAACTGGCTATCAAATTCGAAGTTACTGTGTAGTTGGCGCGTACAGCTTCTCCGAAGTTGCATGGGCGTAGTAACAAAATCTTTCTTGGATTCTGCCCGATGCTAGTCAGAGTGATTCAGGATTGTTATTCACTTTTTCAATACCATCTTTGTACTCATTTTCATGCGATTCACCTAGTCCCCCAACACAATGATCACGGACTCCATGCATATTTTACATGTGAGCATTGTATCCGATAGATCTATCGTAAGACATTTCAATTTGGTGATGAGTACATTGCTAGATTTGACACAGAAAGATACGGATGAATTTATGGATTTTTTCCCCTGTTACTTCTTAAAAATAACATTCTTCAATACCTACCATTTTCAGTCTCGTACATTCTTGTTCGTATTCTGCTGTGTATCGGAAAGACGTGGTCTCCCTGTTCAAATCAGGTCAGTTACGATTCTCTTTTTTTTTTTTTTTTTTTTTTTTTTCGATAACGTGTAATCAGATTCCGCATAATCATCTCCAAGGGTGCGTTTCTTATATTAAAACGTCTACGATAGCCTCTTTGAGTCACAGTAATTGATTGTTGGTGTTCAAAATAAAATTATAGTTGCAACGTTCTGTTTAGTACCTATTTTCGATCACTCTTCATATTTTCGATCACTTGAATTTTGAATCGCAAACAGAAGTATCAAAACTTTCAAGTTTTTATAATTCTGAAATCTGAAAGAACAAAAACAATTAAATAAAAATAA
Organism: Thermobia domestica; assembly: GCF_964235325.1. Taxonomy (NCBI): domain Eukaryota; kingdom Metazoa; phylum Arthropoda; class Insecta; order Zygentoma; family Lepismatidae; genus Thermobia; species Thermobia domestica. The sequence goes on along the minus strand of NC_137463.1, from coordinate 202,753,171 downwards.
AAATTAAAAAAAAATGTTATTGAGTTATTTACTTGTTACTTGTTGTATCTCTGTACTTGGCTTTTTATCAATAATAATAATTATTAATATTATTATTCTTATTTTGTGTGTGTGTGTGTTATATGTGTAAAAGAGTTGCGGTGTTATAGTCGGTAAGGCGTATATTTACTAGTCGCGCGGTGGGGCGGAATTTATTTCCCGTTTCAGGATTCATTCGGCGCTTGTCAAATGGGTATTGGGGGGTCCACACTACAAATAGGCTTCAATGCCTGTTCCGAGTGAAAGGCCTTTACCTTTTTTCCCTGTAAATTTTGTTTTTGAAAAAAAAGTATGATTGTGTTTCTCTGCAAGTTGTATTGTTTCTATTTTCGCATCTGCACGGCACAACAGAAAAATTGTTCTGAAGATTTGTATCTTGAACTACTTCAGTAGTAGTCGCAGGGATATATTTTTATTTTGGACTAGTAATACACATTTCCCGCCATTGATTTGATACGTTTCAATACTTAAATGTATTTTCCTCCATCACTGTTATTGATTACAATCATTTTACGTTTTGAAATGGAATTTCTACTCATCATTATTTCTTATCTGCACCATATTTTCGGATCGATTTCTTTTTACACACCATAAGGAAGATATTTGCGTTTTCCTGCGCTGAGCGTGGACTCTTTATTATGTTCGCGTTATTCTCATGAGTAGTTTATTAATTGCCATTGAATGTGTTAATTACAATTCAGTGTTACACTTGTGTTATTTTCTTTGATTTTCTTAATCCTGTATCCTAAAGCAAAGTAAAAAGTAACAGTGCTAAACCATTCCTCTGCATCAGATCACTATGAATTCCGAGGGAGGGTTCTTCCTATTTTGTGATGATCTGGTTAGTTATTTTCTGAGTATTGTAATTTGTATTTCTAACTCACTATTAGACTCTAACACACTATATTTAGTGTTCTATCAATCATGCAATAGTGCAAGTTAGTGAAAAAAGGGATATTCAAGAGTAACATGTTTGCGTAGTATTATTGTTTCAAACTAGAAAAGAATCAGTCGCTCTACTATATAATAAAATCATCACAGGATCGAGAAAAGCACGTTTGAAGCGTGCAGATGTGAATGTGATGTTGGTCCTTGATTTTACCTTTTTCTTTATCGTGAATATTTTATTATTTACGTTGTCAGAGCAAATAAAAATATATTATTATTATTATTATTATTATTATTATTATTATTATTATTATTATTATTATTTATGAAGCAGCAGCTGTGGAAGTAAATTGTGATTATTATATGATTAAATGTTCCTTGTTACTGAAGCACAGCTAATTCGACTATCGTAAATTTCTTGGTTTGTTTTCGTTGTATCTCATAATCCAAGTAATTTGATGAGAGAAAAGTCATTTCTGAAAAGATACATACTTGTTAGTCTAGTTGATAGCCTATATGTTTATAAATGGAAAAATATTTTTTGCTTTGCCTTCCATGTGTTTATTTTATTTATTTTGTTTACAGTCCAGGAGTTGTTAAAACAGAATTGCAGAAGCGAGGTGGTTTGGATGAGGAAAAGTACAAAAAGGTGAGCAACTAGGGATTTGTACACATGTAAAGTGAAAATAACTTTATTTACCTTTATTACAGAGCCATTTTAAGAATCTACTATAACGTAGTTTATTCAGTGGAAAAGGATCTAATGAGAAATGAAACACAAATCTTTGTGAACTGATAGGTTACAATACCGTTTATTCAAAATAAACACCTTGTGAGTCAATACACGCGTTGAAGAGGTTGTAGAACTTAGTGAAGCAGTCCAGGTATTCCTAATTCAGGATTGCCTCAAAATCACAGTCGAAGTCTTGTGAATGTCTAGAGTGGTGTCGAGACGCCTCTTTCGATGCCAGAAATCGCATGGAGCCAAATCTGGAGAATATGGGAGGTGATCGAGCTCCAGAACCCCTTTCTTAGCCCATAAGTGTCATACCATCCTGCTTTTATGCATTGACTTGCAACAGAGACTATTTGCCTTGTTACCAATATCCAGGTCAAACATTACGAATCCTGGCTTTCGTCAGTTTTGCAGAGCCTTGGCCCTTCCGTTGCGAGCTCTGACGCTTTGTGAATGGTCATACTGAAGACACCATATTTTGTCACGTGTTAGAATGTTTCACATAAATCCTGAATCCACACCAGCTGCATGTTTCATATCTCTGCAGTGCTTTTGTTCGTCACTGAATGTGTGGCACAGACCTTTCCTTTGTCCAAATTTTCGGTTAGCATGAGATAAACAATAGACTTCAGAATTCCAGTGAGATCCTCAACGAGCTTTGCAGATGCACAGTGATCCTTGCGTACAATCTCCGCCACTGTTTAGACGTTTTCGGCAGTTCGCACAGTCAATGCTGGTCTCGGTCGTGAATCATCTTTAATGCTGTACCGACCATTATCGAAATCTTGAATACAACTTAAGCACGTTCTTACGATGGAGTGCTTCACGACCGTAAACAATGTGAACAATTTGAAACGTCTCTGTTGCACTTGTAGCCAATTCGAAACAAAATTTAATGTTGGCACGTTTCTCCATTGCTTCCTTTTTGACTCGTCCAGCAGGTATTGTCAGTCACAAGATCTGTATGCATTGATCTTCGCTGCTAGCACTTGGCAACTTTGACGGAATACCGTCGAAAAATGTCGCTTCGTAGTACATATACTTCTCCATAGATGCCGCTAGCGGTTCCATGGTGCAAAATAAAAATCACCTTTCCCACTGGACAGACTGTGTATTATAATTGTGCATGGTTCAATCAGAATTTAACAGTCCCGACCACTTTATTTCGTATATTACAGTAAATGCCACTAGCAACAAACATTATGTGGAAGGGAACGCTGGTTCAGTGGTAGAGCACTCACCTTCAGTGATTAGGTTTTTGGTGTGGTACCAGCTTGTGTGAGCATTTGAAGGGTAACATTCCGTCCATGCTTTTTATTGAGGTATTTCCACTACCATCACTTAGAATCATTCATTTGCATTTATTATCTGTAACTTGCTGGGTATAATCGTAGTACGTCAATATCAATAAATGTATGCATTTTAACAAAAAATAAAATATTACTTTTTCTTCGCATATTATATTGTAGTAAATAGCATTTTCAACATTTCTTGTTTTGTCTGTGTGTTCTGTCCGAGAGCGGCTCCAGCAATCTCATCAGAACATATTTAGGTAGATAAAAAAAAGAAAAAAAAGTTAGGGTGGCTTGTGTTTTACTACCTAAATATGGACAACTTTAAATCAAGAGATGGAGAGAAAGAATCGATTGATAATTAGGTTTGGTGATACTACATCTACAAGAACTGAGTACTTATAGCATCATTACGCAGATAATTGCTTGCACTACGTCAATTAATATTTCTGTTCTCACTTCTTAAACATACACTCTTGAAAGTTTTTTATTTAAAAAAAGTGTAAGAGGAGTTTTAAAAAAATGCATATTTCTTAAATGGAGAAAGAAAAATGTGTAACACTTCTTAAGTTTTATTGTATAGATCGACAACGTAATCATTGTTTTACATTTATAACGTGACATCCCACAGTATTGTTTGCTTTGTGCACACTTCTTTCCATTGAAACCCATGTCCTTCAGCCAGGCCCGTATTTATATATTGTGCGCCCCTGTGCTTTATCGCACAAAATTTCCCCCTTCCCCCAACCACGGAAAACGACCAATAACAGAGTTGAATTTATTAGTTTTGGGGTCGCTGAGATGAATAGTGACAGTTTCAATTTCAAGGTCATACTCCACTCCCCAGGCAGGGGACGAGATTTTAAAAGTAATTGAAAACTACAGATATGTGTTGAATTCATAGTTTTCGAGGTCGCTGAGTTTAATGATATCCGTTTTCATGATGTTCAAGTTCATCCTCATTCCTTACGGAAGGGGTGGGGGAGAATGACCTTTAAAAAATAATCAGATAAGCTAGCTAATTAGTAACTACTGTAATTAGAGCGAATTAAACGCATTAACATATTTTCTCGCGCTTGCGCAGGGCTCTGCGGGTTGCTAGTTTTAAATATTATTTTATTGTGAATCTTAAAAGAATTCCAAAAATTTTGCCGCCGCCCTGTGCTCGACCACAGAATAGCACTATCTAAATACGGGCCTATCTTCAGCTGCGTCCAATGTATAGCTCAGATCAGTCATTTTTGCATAGGGTAGGTTTGCTAGTATCTTTCTTCTAATCCTGAATTAAGGTATTTACTCCTCTGTAGTTTATATTGAAGCGTATAAAATTGATGGTATCATCTATGAGACCAGTTGTTATCTTGTTAAGAATTTGTCCGTATAAGAGAGATAACGTAGATGTTCTGTAAGGTTCATCTGAGAGAGCCACCTTTCACATTCACTGGAATATATTGTAATAGTGGCAACAATGTGTGCTTTAGAAGAAATACACTATATTGTTATTAATGACGGACATTTCCACCCCCAAGACAGGTAAACTCATCCAGGCGTCACAAATGCATCAGTTGGTTAAAGCTGGAAAGTGCGTGCTCGGAAGAGTGCTGGTAATCGAAATGAACAAACGACGAAAGTTGAATGCATCTACAAGGGACTATTAAAGCCTATCGATTCGACCATTCAATATGTAAAATTTCCGACACAAGTTCCAGATTCCACGTACTACAATATGGGAGTGATAAAACCGCAACCTCTGCGAGGGAAGATACAAAAATTGTCTCAAAGAGACCGGTGATGTCTCAGAGGTGTAGTGAAAGTACAACGGCAAAAGTCGTTGAACACTGTAGCTACAGAGTTCCGGTCAGTACACGTGCTATTTGTCGCGAGTGTTACACTGGAATGTCATGAGGAGCTGCATCCTATAAGCCAAGAATCATGCAAGTGAACGCACACTACCGATTACAGTGGAGCAAAACACGACGCGAGTTGACAATGGAACAGTGGCAGAGCATGATCTGGAATGATGAATCATGTTACATGTGGCAATCTGACGGATGTGTGTGGACCTGGTGCATGCCGGGTGAGCGCTGCTTACTGGAGTGAATTGTTCTCGCTGTGAAATTTAGCGGCTAAGGAATCATAGTGTGGGCCTGTTTCTCATGGTTTGGACTCGGACGTCTGTTGTCAATGCCTGGAGCTAATCAAACAATCTTAGATAATTCTGCACCACCTGCTCTTTGGTAACAGTTCGGTAGGCCGTTTGTTTCAACATAATATTGCCAGTGTCCATAAAACGCATGCAATCACAGAGTAATTTGAGGAGATGGAAGTAGAAGTACCCGATTGGCTTACACAAAGCCTTGACCTCTGCCTTACTGAACATCTTTGGAATAACTGCGTATAAAAGCCATAAGTCGCAAAGAAGTGCAGTGATCGTAGAACAGTTACCCCTATTTCCCACACTGGAAAGATTATTGCACGCATACTGAACAGGCAGCTGGAAATTAGGATAGAAGAGATGTTGGAGGAAGATGAATTTGAATTCCGGAAAGACGACGATACCACAGATACTATTGCGTTGATGAGAATTGTATCAAATCGAATTTTTGACGGAAAGGAAGAGTTGTTCCCTTGTGTGCTTCATGGATTGACAAAAAGCTTTCGACTGAGTCAATTGGACCAAACTTCTCAAAATACTTAAAAGAAATCGGAGTCAGCTGGAGAGACCGACGACTCGTTCGCAATCTGTGTATAGGACAACGAGTGAAGTTGCGCTTGAATGAGGGAGAAATTAATAGAGTGGAGATTGCAGAGGATGCAGACAAGGATGTATAGTTTCTTCCCAATTATTGAACATCTGGAGTGAGTGTTTAATGAAGGAAGCATTAATGGGAATTGCAAATTTGAAGATTGGAGGGCAGATCATTAAAAAGATCAGGTATGCAGATGATACGGTTATTATAAGTAGGGCCGAAGAAGGACTATAGGAGAAGGAGATTATTGACAAAATAGTTGACACGGGAAAGTATATGGAATGGAAATCAACATCAAAAAATAGAAAGTCATGAGAATATCCCGGAAATGCACCATTACAGGTCAGAGTAGAACAAAGAGAACGTGAAGAGGTCGATAATTTCAAGTATATGGGAAATATTTTGACGAGAGACGCTTACTGTACCAAAAAGATTAGGTTAAGAATTGCCATAATCAAAGAAGCATTCAACAAGGAAAGATCGCTCTTAACCAGCAGGCTCAATATTGGACTTGGGAAGAAGTTGGTTAAGTGTTATATATGGAACATTGGACTGTATGGTTCAGAGACTTGGACATTACGGAAGGTAGAGAAGAAATACTTAGAGAGCTTCGAAATGTAGTGTTGGAGGAAAATGGAGAAGATAAAATGGAGAGAGAGAGAGAGAGAGTAACAAACGAAGATCCCAGTCCCAGTTTTACTGATTGGGGAGAAAAGGACACTTTTAGCTAGCATACTTCGTAGGAAGGCTAATTGGATTGGACACATGTTGCGAAGAAATTTCTTCTGCATACCACCATAGAAGGATGATGGAAGGAAAACAAAGAGTACGAAGAACACAACTGATGGATTATTTGAAAAATAGAAGAAAATATTGGGAGTAAAAGAGGAAGTTGAAGATCGAGAAACATTTACAGTCCCAAACCTTAAAAAAGAAAGAAAAAACGGACCTGCCAAAGGCAAAATACTTAATAATAGTAATAATAATAATAATAATAAAAGTTATAAGACATATTCCTTTAAAAAAAAGGGGGGGCGTGCTTACCTTGTGCCTCCGGCCAAAACGCTCAAAAATCACAATCGCACTGGTCACCATGTCGTAGGAAGAATGAAGGACAATACTTGCCGAAGTCTACTGCAAGTCTTATGGAAAGTCTTCTCTGAAGGTTCGAAGTGTTACCTCGGCGAATAGTGGACATACTAACCCCTGATCAGTGCAAAGTATGTTAATTCTTAGTGATATCTGGTCATTAATGACAATATAATGTAGTCCGAGATTTCATTTTCCCTTAAGATACTCATGAAAACATGAACTGCTTGTTTTTCTATTTATTTATTAGCATTTATTAGCATTAGCATTTAATTGGAATATTATTAGCATTTAAGTGGAATTTTAGTGGCTACGAAGCAAGTGTCACTGTCAAAATCTAGACAAGTGAAAGAAATTAGCAGGTGCTGCAAACTATTGATCTATTACCTTTCAATTTCAAATCAATTAAAATTGAAAAATTCATTTCACAAATAGAAAAATAAACAAAAGAGCTAGAAAAATAGCATTGCTTTTAAATCTAACAAAAAGCTGTTTATACTGTGTATCGCCATCTTAAAAATAAATAATAGTAATAATTAAAAAAAACTTAATTATCATAATGTTTAGTGTTTCGACAAATTTACATTCCTCGACTTGAGAGGTGATGGTTGAATAAATGGTGCATATATATGAAGTTTATTTTTATGTGTTACATCTCCAACGTCATATTTGAGGACAAAAATGCATTTTAATAGAAGTTTATTTTCTTCCATACATTCCAAACATGGATCCAGAAAATACTCCTTTCCACTGAAAAAAAATTACAGAGTCCGAATAAACTTGGCAGATATAGTTTGGTACCGGTATACCGTTTTTTGTTTCCAGAGTATGTGCAATAACAAGCTGATTTAAAGATCTGGTACGCATTAACGACCTCACTCTGTATTTTATATGGGGCAGCGGTGGCTCAGTGGTAGAGCGTTCACCTCTGGTGCTTGGGGTTCCAGGTTCGATCCCAGCCCCCGCCAAGTGAACTTTGTGGTGGACAAACACCGTGTGCGTGGGTTTTCTCGGGGTTCTCCCGTTTCCTCCCACATTCTTCATCATCACAGTCTCCTTTAGCCTAACCGGCATAACCGTGGGACGTAAAACTCAAAGATTTCATTTTATTTCTGTATTTTATATAAAGTTTATAAGTTGCAATTTTTTTTTTTCAGTTCCTGGAGAGAGCCAAAGAGACACATGCCCTAGGTCGCCCTGGCGAACCAGAAGAAATAGCACACGCCATTGCTTATTTTGCCTGTGATGATTCAAGTTTCTCGACTGGCGTTACTCTACCCGTAGATGGTGGCCGCCATGCAATGTGCCCACGTTAAGTAAAGAGAATTTCTGCACATTCCACTACAGATTTGTATGCGTATCATTGACATTTTTCTGTACGAAATATATATACGCGTGTTAATATTGGGTTCAGATTCCCATATATAAACCGTAAAAGACAATTATAGCAGTTTTTTAACTGTTGTAAGGAAAGTGTAACTTTATGTAAATATGTATATGTACAATTGCTTTATAATTGCAAAAAGGGATAATTGCAGTACATTTTTTCTGGTAACTTGGAACAAATACAGATAATAGAAATGCAGTATTGAGTTTTCAGTATTCTGAAAGCTTATTGTCTGAAAACGCGTATACAAATTTAAATGTATATGTTATAAAAGTTCATGTACTATTTTTAAAGAAATTTTTCCAGCCTCTTTTATAGAATCAACAATACTTGTTATCAGATTTTTGTAATGCATTGATGTATTTTAAGTGTCAATAAAGAAAAAAAAATAAAAATAAGATAGCTATTTTTCTTATACAAAACTGTATATTTGCTATATCGATTATGATTTGGTTCACATTGTGTATAACTTTGGTACGGAAAACACATTTCTTCGTAGGATCTCTCGTAAATTCATTGTTCATTTTATAACTTTACAGACGTAATTTAGCTTAGTCTTGTTCCATATATTGGATAAGAGCTGCGCGAGGAAGCCATTTTTAAGAATGGAGACAAGCTCTTACTAGTATGCTTGCAGTCACCATATAACTTCCAACATAAAAATTCGTTATCTGCCTCGAAAAGTTATCAGGGAGAAGATAGGATAAAGATAAAAGTAATCGGCAAAATTATGGAAATGCTTAGCTAGTACCAGATGAGTTTTCCAGTTATAAGAAGAGACCGGTGCTATATCTGGGCATATTAGCCATGGTTGTGCACGAAATGTGACTTCTTAAATATCAGTTAATGTAAATGTTTGACTTCTGAGTACTGGTTATCGTAAATATATATTTTTAAACGAAATATATTGTACATGAAGGAAGAACTTGATTAAAGTGACATATCCAACTTTCACGTGTTGTTCAATGTTCAATTAGAAGGCATATGTAGAACACCTTTCAGTAAAATATGTTTCGAAAGTTTATATTAACTTACATAAGCACTTCCTTCGATGGTACGAGGGGTGTCGTAAAGTTGGAAGTTATTACAAGGAAGTTAAGATATGATGAAATTTTGTGTATGTTATGCTTGGATCTCATGTGCATGATGTTAAGAAAATTAGCACCGATTTTTTTTTTATACAGGGTGTGCCAAAAGTGACCAAAGGGCAAGATGGATAAGATCGAGGCTCACATTGTGATAAAGTTCCTGCATTTGAAGGGTAATAAAGCCAGACAAATTAATGACGAGATGAAGGCTGTGTATCGATGATTGCCCATCTTATGACACTATTGTAAAGTGGAAAAGGAAATATATGAGGTCATATGTTCCTCACATACGACCCAAGACCCGGAAGACCATTCTTCACGGACGATGCGGCCACTGTGAAGAAAGTGGAGTGTTGAATGTGTGTTCAAAGACAGATATGTAACCATACAAACAATTATGAATAAAACTGGTCTCAGTTATGGTACTGTATGGAAGATTATTTATGACGAACTTCACATGTCTAAGGTATCTGCGCACCACGTTTGTTGACACCTCTCCAGAAGCACCAGCTCATTCATCTCAAGTTCCTGTCGACAAAGCAAGGGTGTGTGGCTTCCAGGTATGGAAGCATCCGCCTTGTTATCTTGGCCTCACACCCAGTGACTTTTTCTTGTTTTCCTAAATGAAGAATCCGCTGCGTGGTCGCCATTTTGATAACAGATGACTTCATTTATGAGGTGGAGGAGAGGTTTAAAGCACAATGTGCAGACTTCTACAATGATGGTATTCGTAAAGTGAAGGAACACTGGGACAAATGTGTAAATTTGCATGGCGACTACATAAAGAGGAGTTAACAACTACAAATCACAACAATCCCTGTATCCTGATTTTTTACTATAACTAAATGCATTATACCCCGTCGTATGTTTGTTTAAGAATGTGAGAAATTCCATACAGAACAGAGAGATCGCGAAAGTGAATTACTACACTTCTTTCGTGAATACTGCCCTAAGTAAATCTCATACTAGAAATGCCGTTAAAACTGTAAATATGAAAATTCTAAGTTCTTTTAGTGCTACACCAACGACTTCTTAGAGCTGTTATACAATACAAATTTTACTGTGTTTTCTTTTAATTCAACAAAAAATACTTGCTCATTATAGACCGCGATATCGCTTTAGACTTCACTTATAAATTCTGCTCAGTGAACATTACCACTTAAAAATCTTTATTATCCTTTCCATTACTTGAACTGTATTGTGTAACTTAGACAATGAAGAATATTAAACATGTAGAAAGTGAAGCAGATAGTATCTGCAAAGGCTATTAAATAAATAAATAATCTCGTGTACCGTAATCGCTAACGCTCTCTCCTTTGCTGCGAGCGGTCCCGGGTTCGATTCCAATGGGAACACTCGGTCGAAAACATGTAAAACTTTTAACTTTTCAAGCTAGCTACCTTGAGTCAGATCTTTCCTGGGTAGCCCTCAAACGTGAGAGGCTTAATAGGACATAGTTATCAGTAATCCCCAGAAATACAATTCCTATTTGTTGTCCTAATGAATGAATGAATAGTTTCCAGACATTTTGTTTTATGCCATTGAGAGATCTAGGTGCACAGTTTATGACGTCGAGCACTTGAATATCTGCACTATAGGGAAGGTCTTGGAAATAATGTATATTTCATCGAATAGCATTTTCCAGAGCGTATCTGGCTTATTTTCTAAATCTTTTTACAGGGTGTCCAATATGCAATGCAACCCGGAGTTTGGGATAGTAGAACTTTTGAACCTGAAGTGATACACGAATAATGGTTGGAACAAAATGAAGCTTTGTTCATGCATATATTTTTAAACTAGGAAGCAACGATTGAAGTACACTAGGAACCACACAGTGTTGACAGATGTAACCGAAGGTGTAAATAAATTCTTTTGCAAAACATGTAGATTGACTCATACGTATGGGTGTTCTGTCGTTAATTTTCAGTTTGCTTAGTTGGAGTAGCTTGCAAAATATGGAGCATAAAAAAGAATTTTTCATTTCCACCGATAACTAATCGGATGAGGCCTCTGTAAGGGGAACCAAGGGAAATCGTAGTTTTCATAAATTAACACACTGAATTGGCAACTTTGCTGATGTTTCAGTGCATCAAAAGGTGTGTTAAGGATCTGTCTACAATATGCAATTCCTGAAAACAATGAAAAACAAACTTTGAAATTATTATGATAAAGCGTTTACTTATATGCACCCGGCAACATTGATACTATCAGAAATGAGTTTCCAGCTCTACAGTGGATGCTGGGAGTGTCCCCTGTTTTGATTCAAACACTGGTTCACACGTTTCACCAGCTTGGCAGCAACTTTACGAAGATTAGAAGTGTTAATGTTCTCATTGGCACTGCGAATGTTCGTTTCCAGGTCTTGAATAGTTTGAGAATTGTTCTTGCATACCTCTTGCTTTAAATAGCCCCATAGAAATGAATAGCAGTGTTGCCGGGGTTATGTAAGTAAAAATTTTATCATGATAATTTCAAAGTTTGTTTAACTTTTGTACTTTTGATCACCTTAACACACCTTTTGATGCACTGAAACATCAGCAAAGTTGCCAATTCAATGTTAATTTATGAAAACTACGATTTCCCTAATTCCCCCTTACAGAGTCCTCATCCTATTAGTTATCGGTGGAAATGAAAAATTCTTTTTTCCGCTCCATAGTTTCCAAGCTACTCCAACTATCCAAACTGAAAATTAACGACAGAACATCCATACCTATGAGTTATGAGTCAATTTACATGTTTTAAAAAAAAAAACCTTCGGTTACATCTGGCAACACTGTGTGGTTCCTAGTATACTTCAATCGTTGCTTCCTAGTTTAAAAATATATGCATAAACAAGGCTTCATTTTGGTATAACCATTATTTGTGTATCACTTCAGGTTGAAAAGTTATACTATCCCAAACTCCGAGTTGCATTGTATATTGGACACCCTGTATATTCTTCATTGTCTTTTAAGTTGTCCACTAGAATTTAAAAAAAAAAAGCTGTGGTAAGCGTAAGACTCAGGGTTTGAAAAAACCCGGGTATTTTTGAAAAAACCCAACCCACCTGGGCCCATGTGGGTTTTTTCGGGTTTAATTGGGTTGTTTCGAAATATTTCAATCTCTTTGGGGTAAAAACGTTAAAATATGATTTACATTTTATGAGTGTCATTGTCACAACTTGCATCAACTTTCCATTCACTGCTGTTTTGAAAAAATTGCCGCCATTTTGAAATTTTATATTGGATCGCCGAAAAAAATCTATACAGCAAATTTAGAAGGTCTTGTGCTTCTACCCTCAAAATATCAAATTAAAAAGTCCGAAAATTGCACCTTGTAGCATGGATACCCGCTATTTTGAAAAATGGCCGCCATTTTGAAATTTTATGCCGCCAAAATATATACAGCTAATTTAGTCTCTCGTGCTTCTACGGACGAGTAAGACGGTATATATACACAGGGTGTCCGAGAAGTCCTTCCCTGATTACAGAAATTGATAACTCAGGCTAGAAATAAGATAGAAATATGAAACTGGTGTTGAATTGTTTACAAACTACAAAAGTTTTTGTCTGTGTTAGGTTTGTTCTGTTTAACGACGGTACACGTCGATATGACTTTGCGGTCGAAATGCTATCACGTATTGAGGACGATAATGGTTATCTCAGACGAATTGCCTTTTCCGACGAAGCGACATTCTTTGTCAGTGGAGTAGTGAATCGCCATAATGTACGCATTTGGGGTTCAGAACCCCCCAGGGAGGTCAGGGAGTTCACCAGAGGCAGTCCAAAGGTGAATGTTTGGTGCGCGTTATTGCACGATCGAATTATCGGGCCATTCTTCTTCGCTGAGGATACCATCACATCTGCAGTGTACCTGGATACGTATGTTGCAGCTGTATGCTGTTCCTCAGCTGCTTCAGTATCGCCCCGATGTCGTTTTTCAGCAAGACGGTGCACCACCTCATTGGGGTTTGGACGTCCGTGCCTATCTCGATAGGACATTTCCTGGGCGATGGATTGGTCGTGATGTACCAACAGCTTGGCCTCCACGCTCTCCTGACATAACCCCATTAGACTTCTTTTTATGGGGTTATGTCAAGGATGAGGTCTACCGAACACGTGTACCAGATCTTGAAACCCTGCAGCAACGAATAACCACAGTCGTTGTATCGATCCCTCCAGTGATGTTGGCTAATGTGTGGATGGAAATTGAATATCGCCTAGATGTGCTACGTGCTACCAAGGGTGCTCATGTGGAAGTGTACTGATGTGACCAAAACTTTTATAGTTTGTAAACAATTCAACACCAGTTTCATATTTCTATCTTATTTCTAGCCTGAGTTATCAATTTCTGTAATCAGGGAAGGACTTCTCGGACACCCTATATATATATATATATATATATATATATATATATATATATATATATATATATGCGATGTACAAAATATGAAGGCGAAAAACAATGCTGGGGAGAATTATCCATGTCGGTCCCGGCGTCCTCCACAGGGGACATAAAATATGACGACATTATTATTACTTTACAACTTTAAAATCAGGCTGGCAACATTGAAAACTATTTACAGGGAATGATCATATTTGGATCATCTCTTGTAAACAGTTTTCAATGTTGCCAGCCTGATTTTAAAGTTGTAAAGTAATAATAATATCGTCATATTTTATGCCCCTGTGTGGGACTCCGGGACAACATGGGTAAGGGAGCAGAGTTGTCTTCAACATTGGGAAGCGGTCAGATTTGAGGCTTATTCTGGGAGGTATCAATTTCATCTTACTTTCCTTTGTGACAGTTTGATACAAATCATCACATTTCTTCCTAAAAGACACATTTCCAATCGGATTATTGAGGGGGACAGTTCCAAGATTGTAAGAGAGATGTCCCCCTCATCCACCCAGGATTTTCGCCAGTGGATATCAGCTATTAAGAAAAAAGCGCGCCATTTTGTAGTTTTACGTTGGTATGCTGCCAAAATCTAAACAAAAAATTTAGTGTGTCTCTGGTTTGTATCCTGAAAATTTAAAAGACCGAAAGTTGAACACTGTGTGGTAACGGCAGACAAACGAACAAATGTAGATCGAGTCATCCTAGGACCCTCAGTGACGTTCGCCAAATATGAATACCAAATAGCTATATTAATTTAAAACAAAGACATAATTCATCAAAATGTCTTAAATATTTTTCAACGTAAAATAAATGGTCTTATTGTTGAAGTTTACTTTCGATGCTTTGTGTATTCAATTACAGGAATTACCCGAGCACTTGTTGCAAGACCGTTCTTTTCCGAAAATTAATTTAAAACAATTAACAAAGATAGGCTTATAATTCATATTTTATAAAGTAAATGTTTCAAAATGTCTAAAATGAAATGAGATATCCTCCAGCGTAAAATAAATAGTTTTATTGTTGAAGGATTCATTTTCGATGCTTTGTGGGTTCAATTGCGGGAATTTCCCGAACACTTCTTTCACGACGGGTTTTCCCTGAAAATGCAGCTTGCTTTACTGTACATCGAAACTTCCATTAATACTGAAGTTTGAATGCAGCACTTGAAATAGGAAGCGTTACGTAGTCTTGGGAGCTCCGAGCATTAAACTTCTTAATTTTGACAAGAATTTTTACGTTATTGCTAGTGTTGATTCTACAGAATGCTTATTTGAAGGCTAGCAACAAATGACTGAACTTAACTGTTGTTGTTGGAAAACCAAATTTTACTGAATACTTTTGTTACCATCAAAGGTAAGAAATAATACTAATAGTTTTACTAATGTATTTACATATTTACTGTTAGTACCGGCACCTATGACCTTAAACCCGTCAACGTATGAGGGATAACTTCCCTCGGCGGTGCCGAGTCAGGAAAAACACTATTTACGGAAAGTATTTTCTAAAATATACAATCGCTTACTTTACTTCAAATAGGCTATAAGCATAATCCACACATTAATCTGTTCTACAATTATCTCAAGCTAAGGTGAGGGTTTTACATATTTATTTATTCAGTGCATTTAGAGCTTTATAAAGGTCTTAGGTGGTTGAATATTGTTGTCTATCTTAACATGAAAGAACATAATTCGCCCAAAGGAAGTTTAAAATCTGATAAAAATAACTTTCAATGTGATCACCTTAGTTGTACCAATAATACACTAACAAAAAAGTCAAAAACCCAGGTGGGTTTTAAGATGGGTTTTTTCAGGTGGGTCCAACCCGAAAAAACCCGGTGGGTTTTTTCGGGCTGGGCCCACTTGGGCAAACCCTGGTAAGACTTAAAGGACAACACTTGCAACTTTTGCGATTTTGTTATAGTTTCTTAGAACAAACATTTGTGCAATATTTTTATCCACAATTTCGATTATCCTATATCATTTTCCTTTATGCTCTAATGAAACGAGGAGGTGGACTACGACAGGTAAAACTCAACCAAAATAGGAGTGCAGATTTTGGCTTGGGGCGCCAGTGTTCTGTTTATCGTAGATATTGGGCGAATACACAATAACACACTGAACAAGGCTATGTGATAATATGAAAAAAAAAAACCATTTTTTTGCATATTATCACATAGCCTTGCTCAGTGTGTTATTGTGTATTAGTACAAAATGGAAACAAGGCCTGATAGAATAGTTATATTGGGCGAGCGCAGCGGTATTGCGAAGTGGAAAGCAAAGCTTGCGCTAGATTCAAATTGACTCTTAATACAGAAATTTGCAAATCAACAAATTCACAACAAAAATGCACAGTACTTACCTACTACATAAGCATCACACTGTTTCTATGTTAAATTTTTATACATAGTTTTCAGAAAAGAATTTGGCAGTTTTTCTTTCAATAAGGGTGACACTACATTCTTTTGTAACATACAGACAAGAACCTGGCTTTATTATTATTATTATTATTATTATTATTATTATTATTATTATTATTATTATTATTATTATTATTATTATTATTATTATCAGGATAACAGCGCATTTCTTCTTTAACTATTTACACTATATACAAACAAATTTGAGAAGTTATTTTCGTCTTTGTTTCATCTTCTCAAAAGCGGCTACAGCTTTCCAATATGGAAATCCGCTACAGGTGGTCCATTGGTGCTTAACATACGTGTATTCAAGCTTTAGTCTTTCAGTGAACTTCTGTGACTGCGTTTACTTCTGTTTCGAGTACTGAATGCTCTTTCATAAGGAACACTGCTTAGTGGCAAAACCAAAACACAAGAAGCCAAAAGTGAATAATCAGGGAAAATTTCTTTCACTTATGAATTGTCTTCCACAAACATGCAACACAATTCTTTGAGAGAGATTCTTCAAGCCACTCAAGCTTGAACATTGTAAATTCACCATACATTCTTTCCTTATTTACAACAGAGGCAAATCCATCAACCATCATCTCCAGTTAGGAATTTCCATAGGTAGCAAGTTTTTCTAGGGATGTAGGGTAATTCTTGGAATTGAAGGTGACATCAAACGAGTTTAAAATTTCTAAGGAATCATTTGGTAATGTTGTCTCCAAATTGTAAAGTATAAAAAATTCAAACATGTATTTTGGCTATTGTAAAATAAGGAAGCGATAATAAAACTATTTGTTTAAGGAAATAAAAACATAACGTAGGCATCATACCACAGTTAAAGAAAGTTTTCCTATAAGGAAATAACACAGTAAGGCATTCCATAAGGAGACCTGAGCTACGCTCTACGCTACAACCAGGAAGCGCCGAATTCCGGAAAAGGGTTGTGCTGGTTGGGTACGGAGAGTTGATTGGAAGTTTGAATTAAGATATGAGAGTGAAAAGACGAGGATAGGAGATCATCAAAGCTGAATTAGCCAGTGAGTATTACATCTAATTACGATGTTGGATAATCATAATGATTAAGTTTCTGTGCCATTGCAGTTTAGTACATTTCTAGTCCTGATAGCTTGTGATGTGATTTCGAAAATATCCAAAAGAAATGTATTTATATTATTTCATTGTCAATTAGATTAGCAATGAACTTGTTCCTTACATCTTCAACTTGCAGTTGATAGATTTTCGATGAAAAACGCTGCAATTGCATTTTTGGACGATTTGTCTTGTTCAAGTTCACTTCCTAGCGCTTCCCAACATTTGTCCACAGCCTCCACTGCTGAATAAAGTGACAGGCAACGTATAGGTTTTGGTTTCTTTAATGACACAGCTTCACATTTTAGTACTTCCTCAAATTCCGGAAGCCTATTATATATCACTGCTGAACTGGAATAGTACTTGAACAGCTGATCAATAGTTCTTTGATGTTTCTTTAACCTTTCGGCAGTCGCGCTGTTGTAAAAAGTACAACAGTGTTGTTGTTTTTGTTGTAAGTCACTAACTGACTGAACTGACTGAATTGTAACTGACCGAATTTATTGCATGTGTCGTTTGTATTTTTATTTATTTTTACTATTTTGAATGTGACAATGGGATCACAATGTGAATATAAGTCAATAACATTTTTACTGTTAAGTGTTGTAAAAAGTACAACGCGCGACTGCCCGTGTTACATAGACAGACGCGACTACCGAAAGGTTAAGTCTTAAACACCCTTAGAAGTTTGAGAAGCTTCTAAAGCTACTCTTTGTGCAATGCAGTGAGCTTGTACTAAAATTGGTGACACATCTCGAAGTTCAGCACCAACACCATTAACTTTTTCCACCATTACTGCAGCACCATCAGAAGCCAAACCACACACTTTGTTTCAGAGCTTGCGCTAGACTTCTATTCATCAGTACACCAAATTTGTTCCGCTTATAATGATAAATAACTCGCAACAGATGAAACTACATTTAGGATATGAAGAATACAAAGTTCAGCTGTTCGTTTTAGTATTTCGTAGTAATTATTATTGATAATATTTAGTATTGGTAATTTTTGTCCTTGCGTATTCTTTTCTTTGTTCTAAAAATATATCCAAATAAATGCCACCATAATTACTCTTATTTTGAATGTAAACGCCACTTACAATTGATGAAGAACAAAAATTTAAAAGTTCCGACGTAGCTGCAAAAAAGTAAAAAACGAAAGTGGAAGTATTGGGGTTCGAACCTATACCCATAAGCATCAAAAGTATTTCAACCACCTGCCTGAAACCGCTTGACATTGATGATTAAGCTTAGTAACATTCAATGTATTCAAGTACTGTATTGCAACTATTGGGAGTATGGGCATGATTCTAGTTGTGTCTCGGAACTCTACAGTTTCACCGGAAAGTGAGTATTTAATTTGACAACCAAGTTAATTCATGTTGAAAGCACCTAATGAATTTTTCAAGCTTTCTCTATGTATTCGAATAGTTCTGAAAAAAAAAAATAAATAAATAAATAAAAAAAACCAAACATTTCTGTATTACTGTTTGATTTTTGGAAATGGAACTTTATAATGTTAGGTTCTTTTCTTACTACGTTTAAATCCAATATTTTTATCTGCTTTTTTTTCTATCTCTGTCTCACTTCCTACCTCTAATAGATATCTATTGGTTTCAGTTTTTCGTTGAGATATGTTTAAGTTTTTTCCTACATCGACTTATGAATCTCGTTTCGTTTCATTTTTATTCTTTCATTTTATTGACACTTATACATGTACATTTTGAAATTAGAATTGTGCTCATGTTGTTGTTGATTTTAATATGGGAGAGAGGAAAGTTCTCTCTTTCTCTCTACCAGACACAATTGTGGACAAGAATGTGAATTAGATGGCCTAGTTGCGAGGTGTTACCTGTCGCTTTTTTATGCGGAGTATATAAGTTCAGTAATTCACCATGAATATAGTCAACCAGAAGTGTTTTTGTAACGAAGAAATAATAACATGAATTGTGAAATCTCTTTTAACGAACTGTTAAGATTTGAGAATCGACAAACTTTACTCTTTCCGGTACCGATTACCTTGAAACCCCGGTAGGCAGTATTACCCCAGGATAGGGACTTATATTTAAAAAAAAAATGACAATCTCAGCAAAACACAAAAGTCTTTTAACCTGAAAGAGGAAAAAGAATTAAATCTCATTTCTAGTTCTATTAGTTTTGTACTTCTGAGAATGTGTCAAAATTACTGACAGAAATAAGAACAATGAATTAATATTATTTTGCTGAACATTCCACTTTAATATCACAGGAATTTCATCTTCCGATTTGCTTAGTTGTGAAAAATTACAATATGCTATACTATGTAAAGTATGTGTACTGTCGCTGATTTCTGATAACAATCAGAAACAGAAGTAAAAGATAAATTACAGTAATAGTTCTCTATTAAAGGGGAAGTATAACTACTTTAGCAATTTTTCTTTTGGCTTAAAATATTCGGGTTCACCCCCTTCCGCTCAACCTTGGGTACGGAAATGCAAGAACATTTAGATTTTGATTCCAGTATATTTCAAACATCATTTCTCGCATCTAGGCCTGTGCGATATGTCGATATATCGATATCAATATTAGCACATATCAACATTCGATATCGCATATATATCAACATCGATATATTTATATCCTAAATTTTCGATATCAATCTTTGGGGAGGGGACGAGGCATAGGGAGCCCATAAGACTTGCGATGGATGAAGAAACAAAACTTAATTTTTACAATAATGTCTTCTATTGACGGTTTCTTGATTACCACAAATTACAATATAAATAAATCTACTTGCAAATTTGCAATATTATATACTGTAATTTCTCGGCCGCCAGAACTTTTCTGTTCCCGAAAAATAATTAAAAAAAAAGACAAAAAAGCACGTCAAAAGCAAGTGTTTCGAACTTTGACCTAAAACCAAAAAGCAGCTGTCAAAAGCAAGTGCTTCGAACTTTGATCCATAATTTATCACAAAATCTTTTTGTTTCTCTCCCTCGGAGATTTGCATCCCTTTTGGCTTTTAGGACCGCTCATTGACCAAATGTGCACACATGACCGCTATAGGCACACATGCTCTTAGGCAGAGTCAGATTTTCAAAAGGAAACGAGTTTATAATAATCATAATGATAATTATTATTATTATAATAACAATGGGTTTACAACTAGGGTCCCATCTTTTTATCTTCCATGGGAGGCCCGCAAGTCTGCTACACCAATGATGTCCCTTAGTCTGTGTTTCTCTCTCTTTCCGTTTCTTGTGGATGTATGTTGTTGTACTGTTAGGCTTTTATATTAAAACTTTACATTATGTAGTGCATGGGGTCCCGGGTTCAAACCCTGCTCCCGCCAAGTGAACTTTGTGGTGGACAAACACCGTGTGCGTAGGTTTTCTCGGGGTTCTCCCGTTTCCTCCCACTTTATTCATTCCACCATTTCATTCATTTCTCATCATCACCGTCTCCTTTAGCCTAACCGGCATAACCGTGGGACGTAAAACTCAAAGATTTCATTTTTTTACATTATGTACCATTTTTTCTTTTTTACGAGTTTTTTTTTAAAAAGGAAAGAAATTGCTTTCCTCTGATATCTATTTCTTACCATTCATCTTGTTTAAACTGCTTAAGTAAGATTATTTTGTAACTTTTTATGTTATCCATTGTCCCCACGATAATAAAATCGTCATTCTTAACAATTTATTTTATTCCCTTATTTGCAGTTTGCCACACTGATTTATTTGTAAAAAAAAAAAAAAAAAAAAAAAAATAGGTTTGATCCAACGCCTTTCTAATTCTCAACCACCCCAAGGAGCCTGGTTTTTGGGTTGCCTACTATTGCAAGAAAAGAAGTGCAGATGGTAATGCACTTTTGGAGTTGTCCATACATCTTAAGTATCCGGCAAGAATCATGACTCTATGTAAAACTTTCTCTGCACTGACAGTAACCTCGGTACGTCCCGTGCCAGAGTGGTCATGGTACATAATGGCTCCAATACTACCCTTACGCGTGATAGATGTAGGCCTCATCCAAAACCGGCTCAGGGATGTACGACACCCTTAGACCAAATCTTCACCTTGCGCCCTAAAAACTGAGGACTAAAATAACAGATTACGGCAGCTGCTGAAAATTTTTCTGCAATCAATATGAAAAAAAAAAAAAAAAAAAAAAAAAGTGAAATTCTGGAAATGGCTTTAGTTTTTCAAAGTACTCACCTTTAAGACCGATACACTCTTGCATAAGCTCAAACCAATTGTGAGACCCCCCCTTTTTTTAAACTTTGAGACCCACTGTTCGGAATGTATCAACAGGTGTTTCAGGCGAGACAAATAGACCCATCTTATTTTTCATATGTGGGAACAAAAAAGGTCGTTAGGAGATAAATCAGGTGAGTATGGATACTGACTTATTAATTCGATGTTTTTACAGGACAAAAAGTCAACAATTTGGTGTATTGAAGTTGAATTGGCGTTGAAGATTACGACGATTGGGTTTGTTTTACACAATCCATTGATGATCTCTGGCAAACAAACTGTTGTATATCACACAACATTTACTGAACTTTAAACTTCTAAAGGTATGGTCGCCACATGTCTGGTATAACCGAAGAAAAAAGCAATCACTTGCTTGGCAACACTTCTCGAATGAACAACTTTTGTTGGTTTCGGCTCACTTTGAAAGACTCAAACAGGAGATTCTATTTAGTTTCGGGTTCGTACGAATAGATCAGTTTTGCCCCTGTAACGATGTAGTACACCAAATTTGACTTACCTGAATTGAATTCAGCATTTCTTTACACCAATTAACGTAAGTCCGTTTTTAAGCTTCGGTCAAGTTATGTGGTATATGTTTAGGTGAAGACGCAATATAATATATATTGCTTTCATGTTAATTCAAGGATGCCTGAATCTCACGGTATGTCACATGCCGATCTTTATAAGTCATTTTACGCACAGTTTCAACATTACTGGCAACAAAGACGTGGATGTACGGCCTTCACAAAATAAATCACTGAGAAATGTGTGACCCCGCTGGAATTTGAGAAACCAATTGTACACAGTCCTATTGGATGGTGCTTCATCTTCAAAAGCTAAATGAAGCCACTTGGTGCATTGTTTCATTGTTAAACTACATTTGAAATGATTTTTAAAAATTACTGCCCGAAAATGTTCATGAGAAATTTCCATTTTTCACACAAAGAACTATTTTAACTGCTGTGAAAAATAAACAAATAGGCTTGAACAAAAGAAAATTTAAACACAGAAAGGTATATTCTTTCGAATTTTATAGAAGTGGAATACTAGGACCACTACTGCTAGTAGTAGTTTGGACTACTTCATCTACAGTCAGATCAATTACAGAATTATAACTTTGCGGGCTTTTATGTCAGCGAATGTAGTAATGAAATCTGTCATGTTAATTTCGTGTAGTAAATGCGCCCGATGGAAATTGATGCTAAATCGTTTGACCTGTTCTGAGCCATTGTAGTTCGCAATAGTGTTTCCATTAATGTTAACTTTGAGAAATTTCGCTCTACGTTTGCTACTGATATACAAGCAGTAACGATTTCATAAAGTGGTCTGAGGGGAGGAAATCCCCCTCCCCCGAATTACTCCTCCGTTCGTGTTCAAAGAGGATTACCAATACATTCTAAGTACTACTTTCACTCCCTGTGTTCATAATCCCCCTCCCCATTGGGCGGTATCACTGGTTACAAGTATTCGCAACACACAGATATATATATATATATATATATATATATATATATATAAAATTTGGTTCGTTATAATTTATCCAATAGGCATTTAATTCGAAATCAGACATATATTCTATTTAGAAATTTATTAGTTGTCATATTGTTCCTAAAATAACGGAAATGACATTTGAAAATTCATAACAGACCTAATAAAAATCCAGTAAACACCAACGTCCGATATTTCATGAAAATTTAATAGAAAATCCATTACAATAGAATAAATACATAAAAAAGGAAATTTACAATAAAATATAAATAAATGTAGCTACAAATATACTATAACGTACATTTTCCCTCTTGTGCTCAAGGCGATACAAACAAGAACAGTGCTGTGTGCGAAGTTAAATATCATAATACTATGCGCAAAATATTGAGGCTACTTTTATTTCAAATTATTTGGTAACCCTGGTTTGTGACACACACACAAAGAATGATGTCGTCTAAAATGGTAAAGTTAACAGATTTATAACTCTAGTGATAAGTTCTTTAGCGAAAAGTGCTCTTTTATGGCGCTCCTAGATTGTGTCGTGTGTGTGTGCTGTAGCTTCAGCTGGCCCTGACCTCATCAAATGTGACAACCATCTTTCATTATCGTCGCATGAAAATAAGAGGAACGTAACTCCAAAAATGCGGTTTTTGTTTTCTTCATGTTTGGACATAATTTCGTTAGCCCTACTTGGTGTAAATGGAACGTAACGTCATCTGTTATCCTTGTCGATCATCTGTTGTAATGTAACTCAATTACCATCTTATTAAAAACACATCTTTCTAAGAAAATAATATTTTTGTCCTCTTGCCTGTAAACCTACGAAAATGGAGTTACGTTCCTCTGGTTCTCATGCGACGTTATGACCTCATCAACTGTCCTTCGTACATTTTGCAGCAGTTTGTCTTACGTTTACTTTTACATGACTTCTCTTTGAAACTTTCCTTAGGGATTATTATTATTATTATTATTATTATTATTAGTAGTAGTAGTAGTAGTAGTAGTAGTAGTATTATTATTATTCGTTAATACACTCTCTCCAGTCTTCTTTTTCCAAGCTCTCACCCTTGTCAGTTTTCGAAAATCTCGAAGTCAACAGAACTCTCTCTGATATATTTTTGTTTAAAACACTTGCCGCCAACGAGACCCTCCACATTTGTAATCTCTTCTTCGGAACTCTCTTTTCAGGACTTTCCATATCAATTGCATTCGTCCCTTTGGTATTTCATTCTTCGGGACAATACCCCTTGGTATGCTTTTTCTTGGATTTCACCTTTCGGAACTCTTCCATTGGTAGCTTCTTTCTCGGAATGCTCTCGCCAATGAGAGTCTCTCCCTTGGTACCTCTTAAAAAAAACTGGAGGTAGGCTCAGTGACAGTGAGCTCATCTCTGGTACGAGAGGTCCCTAGGTCGATCCCAGCCCATAAGTTTGTGGTGGACAACATTCTGTCCGGGGCTTTCTTGGGGTTCTCCTATTTCCTCTTACACTCTCATTTCAGCAATACTTTACATCCTTCGTCTCCTTTAGCCTAAAGGGCATAAACGTAGACGTTAGATTAGAAATTTTATTATAATTTCACTTCTATTTCTGCAATTATTTCATATCTCGTAAAACTACGCTCTTGATTCAATTATACTGGTCATTCAATCAGTGAATAGCTCTACTGTTTATCGTATTACTCACTTCCACACAACAGTTATTTCTTCATATAGTACAGAGGTTTCTGTAGCCCTATTATCTTCGTAAAACCACCTAAACATCTTTTAATTCCAATCACCAATAACTTAATAAACCGTTACACAATTCAAACTTTTAACAATAGTAAAAAGATAATAACTGATTTTCTTCTCTTCCTTAAATATGTGTTACTTTCACTAAGGGCTTTCCACCCGTAACTCATATGCTAATTGCCGACTTTATACATTAAATTCTCGTACATTGTGTAAAAAGGTACAGCGATATACCTTTACAAAATACATTCGTCAGAAATATTATTCGAGAAACGTTATATTAAACACCTTCAGCGTAAGTTATCCTACTAGACTATGTAACACAATACATATAAAATGAATTTTGATAGAATTTCTTTAGTTTTTTAGGTACATTTCATGAGCACTACGTATAATTAACCCACCATAACAGCATTTTGATAACACGTACATTGCATTCCTTTCATTTTCTTCTGTTACTTTCGAACTAGTTACATCTTATGAACACTTTCGATCCATACTTAATCTTCTACCTTAACAATAGATTTGCTATAAGGTCAAATATTATTTTTGCAAAAGTGTTTATTATGTAACGGCTACAGGCTCTGTTTGTTCTTCACACACTTCATACTGATCAAAATCATTCTGACTTGGATTGTTGATCGCAGCTATGTTTTGCTCCGTATGACACTTTGCATGATTCATTAAACTTGATTTCGACGTGTAAACTTTAGAACATACAACACAAGTGTACGGTTTAATCCCCGAATGGGTACGCATATGAACATTATACGGAGTCTTCTGAGCAAATCCTTTGCCACAAACAGCACACTGGTATGGTTTTTCGCCAGTATGTCGACGAATATGTTCCACCATGGTCCGCTTTCGAGCAAATGCTTGACCACAAGTTTCACACACAAAAGGTTTGTCGCCTAAATGAACTTTCTCATGTACCGACAACAATCGTAGACTCACGAAATTTTTATCACAGAGACTGCACTGGAATGGCTTCTCTCCTGTATGTGCTCGTCGATGAACGGTCAACCTACATTTCTTTGTAAAACTTTTCCCGCAGAACTCACAAGTGTACGATCTCAGACTTTCATCATGAATACCTTTGTGATGTTTAAGAGACGACTGATAAGTGAAACTTCGACCACATATTTCACATGTATAGGGCTTAATGCCCGCGTGCATATTTTCATGTTCCACTAATCGACTTTTGATTATGAAGCGATAATTACAAAATTTACATATGTAGTTTCTATTATTTTTATGAAGTTCAATGTGCATTCTCAACGACGCACGGTGTTTAAAGGTTGCTCCGCATATTTCACAAACTAATGATCGAACTGTATCATGAAGTCTTATATGACTAGTCATTTCATCTTTGGTTTTAAATCGTTTTCCACAATCTGAGCACTCGAATTTGCGTTCGTATTCGTGAACACGCTTTATATGTCGATTAAGATATCGCTGATGTGGAAAGCTCTTGCCACAATGACTGCAATGCAAATCATCTCGTTTTCCGTGAATAGTTACGTGTCTTCGGAGACTGCTTTTGTTGGTACACAGTTTCTTACATATCTCGCAAGCAAAAACTTCTGAGTCTACTTTTTCTTCCTGACATGAATGATTTTGTGTATCCCTTAATGTGGGGTTTTCTTCCGTCTTAATGCTGCAAGAAAGAGCAGAAAACACTTATTTGAAACTAGAATTGTACAACGGAAAGCTATTATGTATATAGCATGACAATACTTTTATTCCTATGAAGGAGAGCCTTTAAAATTGTGTCTACATGACTAAATGGTTGATATGAATCTAATACACGTTTTCACCAAGGCTACCATGAAACGGGACTTACTGTTTAAAGTGGAATCCGAACCATTCCACTTGGTTTTGTATTTGAGGCAAGTGCCACTACCAGGAATCCAAACTGGGACCACGTGCATTATCCACTAGGCCACAATGGTATATGCAAGTCATTTGAGTCAACATGCCTTGCGTTACTCATCTTTTACTATAAGGTTGATGCGTTGGTTTGTAACGTTTGTATTTGGTATGGAAACAATGCAGTGTTGGGAACCTGTTTAACCTTTAACGTTCGCCATTTAATATAATGGCATTATTGTGCCTATGAATAAGTATTGGATTTTGTAAAGACGAAATAAATCAGTTATTATTTGTGGGTTAAAGAAAAATAAGTGTCACGTGGAGAAAAGAAACGCTTTCCATATTCTTCTGCTTGATTGGTTGGATTGGGGTTTAGCATCCCTTTCACCATCGTGGCTATATAAGACGTGGATATACAGCTTAACACGGGATCCGAACAACATGAGCTCCCATCTGGGATCGAACTCAGGTCTCCTGTCTTCTATTTGTTTCAGGATTTATGGTTAAAGAATTACTCCTGTCCAGGATTGTTAGCAGCGATGAGAAAATGTATATTTATGAAAAATATATATATAAAAAAGTTCATTCATAGATATATGGTTAGCGTATGTGCCTTTAGCGCGAAAGACTCAGGTTCGATTTCCGGTGGGAGAACATGTAGTTCATTCCAATCCCATGTTAAGTTGTAGATCCACGTCTCATATAGCCTCGCCGCTGAAAAGGGTACTAAACTCCAATCCAATCAACTAATTAATTAATTTAGAATAAAACTGAGCTGTAAGAAAAAGCCATTGCATGTACAAAAATATATTCATCTACGAAAGATATCATGTGCCCGGTGGGGCAAATATGATGTCGTGTACTATGTATTGTTTCTTCGTAATATTATCGAGACGAAGCAGGTGGCATGGTCTGGATGCACAGCTTTCTAGAGACAACATAAGGAACAGCCTATACTGCGAGGATTATCAGATTCAAGTCCTGGTCATGGTTCAGATCCCACGTTATTAGTAGGTCCTATCCTTCGTAACCTCGGTATAAGGATGCAAAACACAAAAGCCCAAACCAAAAATGCTATGCTCTTCTGTTGCAATTCAAGAAAAATGACCACGAATAGAGCATCAAGTGATGCGGCCACACAATAATGAACGTTCACACTCTGCTGTCATGACAAAATCTGCTATCCAGAAGCTTGGCTAAACAGTTATTTCACACACTTCTTATTGTCCCGCTCTTGTGCCCTTCGATTTACATCTTTTTGATTTATATATCAACTAGCCAATAATGTAGACCAGTAGCGGTTCGTGGTCTGTAGAAGCACCGGTTGCAAAGTTACAATATCAAGTGTTCTCCTCCCCCAGCATTCTTGAAATCAGGAAATATGAAGAGGAAAGTTCTTTTAAGCTCCATTTGTATATTTATTGATGAATTGATTTAATATATGTTATTTCCGTTTTTTTTTTCAAACAACCACTATCAATGTACGTTTATAACACTATTTATATACAAAACGTTTACGTTCATGTTATTGAACAAGAGATAAATCGAATATATAGCATGTGTTGAAAGCCATGAATGATATCGTTAACCCAAAAAGAAGAAAATAAGCAAGAAAATTGCATATATTCATGCACAAAGTTAAACAAAATTATTTAATTAAGTAAACTATGCATTATTTTAAAATAGAAGGTCTTTCTTGGTTCTTTTCGAGTTTCAAATTTTTCTATGACTTCACTGAAATCTGAAATGCTGTTCGCCAAGTTTTTCTGAATAGAAAGCATCGCTACTGCAAACATTTTCCGCTTTA
Source organism: Thermobia domestica (assembly GCF_964235325.1). Taxonomy (NCBI): domain Eukaryota; kingdom Metazoa; phylum Arthropoda; class Insecta; order Zygentoma; family Lepismatidae; genus Thermobia; species Thermobia domestica. Next base: position 202,724,904 of record NC_137463.1, on the reverse strand, counting down.
TTTTCTTTAGGGTACTGAAACACCTATCTCCTCCGACAATATGCATTTTGTTAGCATTTCTTTGTATGAATATAAGGGACAAAAAGTTCATTTTCAGTAATTACATATTTTTGTCTGCTGTTCTACTATAAAGAAGCATGAAATATAAGGTTTTTTCCTTCGAAAATTATTATTATTATTATTATTATTATTAATAATAATAATAATAATAATAATAATAATAATAATAATAATAATAATAATAATAATAATAATAATAATAATAATAATAATAATAATAATAATAGTAGTAGTTGTTGTTGTTGTTGTTGTTGATTAATTTTTTATGCTCTCCACCGGAAATCGAACACGGGATCACGTGCACGAACGACACAGAGCTAAGACATTTTCTTCTTCGAGACTCGATCCCTCCCCACCAGAATAGGATATTTTTTATTTTAAAAATAAAATCTATCCCAAGGATTTTTACCTTTGTATTATAAATGTAAGATAAAATCTATTGACTTCGAATGACCGCCCTGCCCCAAACATTCAGCCTCTATCCGCCCCTGCTAGCACCAGACGCGTATTTGTTCTTTGCGAGTTTATGTTTGGTGAATAACTTCTTTCTTCCAAGCATCTATATCTCACTCAATCTATCAATTGAGTCAAGCGCTGCCAAGCGGAGGAATTCGTAACTACTACAGAAGTTGACTATATACCAGTGGCAGAAAAAGGTGCAACTGGAAAGGAGCAATACGGGAGGATAGCAGCGACGCAGGAATAAATCCACTTCATCATATTAAGAGACAGGAGCTCGCTGCCATATGCTCAATGTTACTGCTTCCAGTGGCAACGCTCCCTGCAACTGGATTTGTAAATCACTCTCTTTCTTTCAGTTTTTTAAATTTAATTTTTTAAAAATGCATCAATACTGTTTTGCGCTCAAGAGCAAAGGTTTATTTTTACCGATACACTACTTTAATACTTAAAAATATCCTTCGTATTAAAAAAATATCCGGTTGCACAACCATGCAACATATGGTACCAGCCGCCGCTGATGTAGACCCCATCATTTTAAGGGCTTCCATTCCTAAACAGTAATAGGAATAAAAAATAAATCTCAATCTCTAAAAGAAAGCCATGACAAGAAATGCTCTTCAAACTTGGGTTGGTAACTTCTTTTGACTGTTGATTCATTTAGATATGGAACCGAAAAACTGCCCATCGTTATCACACAGACAAAATGCAGAAGAACTCATTAGTGATTAGTTTTTGTTAACTGCAGCACTCGATGCTGTATTCCTGGTCTTAATCGTCAGTGAGATCAAATAAATTTTGCTACACTGAAAAAGCACTAATGAACTTAAGCACTAATCTAATATAAAATATAGGTTACAGTAAGGAAAATTTATAAACTTATGTCTTTCACTGTATCAGAGTTAGGTTATTACAGTAGAAGCAAATTGAATCCCAGTGTATTTTTCTAATGTAGACAAAAGTGCTACTAGGTTCTCCTAATTATTTAGAGACGAACGACAGCAATAGTAAAATAAATAGACGGGGAAGTGTTCCGAAAAAACAGACGTATGGAGTACTGTTTTCTATAAACTGTACATAATGTCATTGAAATCTATTTCGCGGTTCTGTGGTCTGCAAGTGAGACTTTATCATTAAGTTGTTGCAACCTAATTAGTACTGACTATAATCTAAAAAAACTAAGTAAAAATTTTATGTCCCCGCTGTTGTATTATATTAAAATTTTCGCAGGTTTATTTTTAGAATTTTCCTTTTTTCAGTACTAAAAATTTAGACGATGGAATTATTATATTATTACAATATATATATATATATATATATATATATATATATATATATATATTTATCTTTTAAACTTCTCTCTTACGTTCATGTACTATTATTTATTACTCATTACTTACTGGTTTGGCCAGAAACTTCATGCGGCTTTTGCGTACGACGGCTATAAAAGCGCTTAGTTGTCTTTAACATTAGTCGAATCACGTTTGTGAAAGTGGGTTTGGCTGGTCGGATTGGAGTTTAGCGTCTCTTTTCAGCACCGAAGCTGAATATACAATTTAAGGTGCAATCCGAACCACTGTGATGCGTTCACATATCAACATAATCCCATCAGAACCGAACCTAGAACCCCGTGCACCAAAGGAGTGCACTCTAGCCACTAGACCAGCAACGAGTGGGGTATGACATCAGACATATCGGATGGATGAAGTTATACCCTGGAAATTATTGAAGATAGAAAAAATAAGCAACATTTTCAGTATTGTACCTCATTATTTCAGGAAAAATACGAACACAACTGAAAAAAAGGTATGTTTTGCAAAAGTGCTGTGATTGATCGACATATTAAAGTAGTTTGTAAAGTTTCGTGCTGGAAATTTCTTAACGAAGACACTACACGATCCGAAAAATCAGTATTATTTGAGATTAATAATCTTTGAAACCCCATCTATTGTAATATTTCGTATAAACAACGAATTATGTTTTGTTTCCAGTGCACTAGGGCCTTATCCACTTAGAATAAGTGTCCACCATAATGAAAAATAAAATAAACCAAACAACAGTCTATGCCACACTCCCACTGACTGAGGCCACGATTGAAATTTACTTTTCGGTGGACAGTTGACTATCGATTGACAAATTTCACGATCACACACCAAGTGTTTCATGTCCCTCAACAAGTCACTACCTGGTCACTAATTAAATTATACATGGCGTCGAATCTTAAATGTTGCTCATGCAGCCTGTTTATACACCTCAATTTGCGAAGTACTACTATGGTCCTTACAGAAAGTACAGTTATTGTTCAGCTCCAATTAAAATCTTTTATTGAAGAAAGCTTTATAATCCCCCTTCAAAACGCTATGGACAACTTTTTAGGCCAATTTCCCCATCCATTCTTCTTATGTTATTCAACATGATGTTCTCTTTAGACTATGCTATCCCCTCTGTGGACAAAACATTAGTAGCAATAACACTTAAAAGCTTTGAAGCTACCTCTTGATCTACTGTAGATACATTTACAGGAAAAATGGGACACGAGTTAGCCACATTACCATTCTTACTGTACACTAGCTCAAAATCATACATAAATAACAATAAAAACCAACGTTGCATATCCAATGATGCTTTCACACTGAATATCCATTAGAACTGTTGCGAATCCGTCAGCACTTCTTCCATTGCGCATAGCTAAAATAATCGCCAGCTTCTCACTCGTATTGAGAATATTTGTTTTTTCCCGACTGACAACGATGCCGAAGTGCATGTGATTTTTCTTAGTTGGACCCTAACCTAACCTCCCATCGCGATGGGTATACTACCTGTTGCTTATTATCAAAAGAAGGACGAATTTCAACATTAATAATTTCTTTTAGCAACTGAATTGTAGATGATTATGCAACTATTCCCAACGACTTTCTTTTTTTAGCAACTTAAACAATGACGGAGTTTTGGACGGTAAAGTGGGTAAGTATCAATGATAAAAATGGTACATCCATAAATGATTTCAACTACAAAAGATTCCGAGGAGCTTGCGTATTCAAAATAAAACGTATATGTCTTCAGCAGGCGTTATTCCTTGGTTAAACATTTCACATTCGAGATACCTAATTTGTTCCTTGAAAAATACAGATTTCTCTGCGTGCAAATGTATTTTGAACTCTTGAAATTTCTTTAAATCTTCATTGTTCTCGAAAAATATTCTCTAATCGTCGAATCCTGAACCAATACATCGTCTAAATTACAACATATCCCCACCATATCCTTTAATACATGATCCACAAAACATTGGAAAATTTGGGCGGAAAAATCCACTCCAAAGGAAAGCTCTTCCGCTTGTACAGGTCCCGGCGTGTTTATTACTTTAAATTTTTGTGCCTTTTTCTTAACTTCCAATTGTAGGTATGCTTGTTTCAAATCCAACAACATAAACCGCTCCTGTAATTTATATAGCAAATCTTATGTTTGTGGTAAAGGATAACATACTTTTTCCGTTACCAGACTGAGCACCCTCTTGAAACCAAAGCAGAGCCTGACACTGATGTTTTTCTTCTGAACAACTACCATGGGAGTCGCCCAACCTGAAAATTCATTTTGTTCATGACGTCAGCTTTACGAAGTTGTATCTGTTGCTTTACTTTTTCCTTCCACGTATAAGGAATCTGATAAGCCGTTGTGAATATGAGTGTAGCATTCTGTTTAAGAGGAATGTGTACTTTGTACCCATTTATAGGCGTATTAATGGACTTATTAAAGATTTTCCCAAATCTGTTGCATATAGCTTGCTTAAACTTTCTCTGGACTAAACTGAACTTGCTCCACACACCGTATCGTCTTCGAAATATACTGTAGTTCTCCTCCACTCGGGGTATTGTTATAGAACCTGAAGGGTTAGAATCGGGTGCGAATCTCTCTTTTTCAATATTACATTTGGGAGAACAAAACTTTCTGAACTGATCTATATTCCCTACAAGATAACTGCCCTTGAATATTATTACACGAACCGTCTGCATTCCTTAAGACTCCTTCATACGGTTGGAAAAAATTATCCCCATAAATTCTGCACTACAATTAACTGCGGATACACCTACTCCAGTGTCAATTAGGAATGTAACTACTTCGTTATGACAACTCAATAAAACTAATTCTAGTGTTCTACTTATGACCATTAAGTGCATAAAAATTAACTTAAACCAGAAACACAATTCACTAACAAAGCAACGTTTACTTTAAAATAATAAATGCGTACCAGTTTCGCCAACTAACTGAACATATTGGATGGAGTAACTATGTTCAGTTAGAAACTGTTACGCATTTATTATTTTTAAATAAACGTTGCTTTGTTAGTGAATTGTGCTTTTAACTTAGTTTAAGTTATTTAAGATAACAAAGCTAGTACGAACCAGTTAGTTATAAAAATTAAACGCAGATTTTAATCTCAAACTAGGCCAGAATTGTGCCTTCTGTGTGCAGATCGTACCTTATATATATACAGGGTGTATCAAAATGATCACAGCATGTTTAAGAACTATCGCATTTTGGTATGAACACTGTCAGAGAAATGGATGGAGGAAGAATCGACCACAATATCCTGTCTTAAGGTAAAAATAAGCATTTAACTTATTCTGTGTACATCGTAAAATACGTAAGAAAAACCAGCTTAACCAAGACTGAAACTTGCTCGAACACTGGTTCCCTTCATAGCACTTTTGTGAACATAAGAGATATGCTGCCATAATACTCTACTATCAAAATTTTGTTCAGCAAGACACCGAGCTTCGACAAGGTAAAGAACACCTTACAACTCATTCCGCTACTTCAGAGAAAAACTTTTTGAATATAATATGCTAAAAATCTAATTTTGGTAGAGAGCAGTTACTAACGAAATTAAGAAATATTCGTACAGTGCGAAATTACCTTATTCTCTTTAGTACTTGCCTTAACAATGTGACGTTCTGCTCTTCCAATGGTGCTTCCACACAATGCTCATATCCTGTCGTTTCTTCTTCCTCTTTTAAAAAGACTTCGGGTGCTAGCAAATCAAGTTCTTCTTCTTCTTCATTTTCCACTTTTATTATACACTGTCAAATAATAATAATAATAATAATAAAGGAGCTTACTCATAGAATATAACGAAAATAATATTGTAATCAAATCATGAAATACGTATGAAGATGCATGACTAAATTTAATTTATTTCATATGTATTATATTGCTCAAAGACCAAAAAAATTTAAAACTCCAACACCTGGTCTTCTGCTGCAGCCATCATTCAATCAACGATTGGATTTAAAACGAAAGAAATCTGGAGACTGCGCTGCCGTGTCGTGACAAAACGCTGTAACTTTGGCGAAGAAGTTTTGCGAAAATGAGCCTTAAAGTTTTCATCCGAAAATGTGATCTGTATCGTGTAGAAATAGTGTATCTTGACTTTGGAAACACGTGGTTACATGTAATGTTACGTAAATGCATGTTGTGTGATTAAATTTGGTAAAAATTGATTGGTTGACCATTATTGCCTAGTTACACTGGTTCTACACGATACAGATCACATTTTCGGATGAAAACTTTAAGGCTCATTTTCGCAAAGCTTCTTCGCCAAAGTTACAGCGTTTTGTCACGACACGGCAGTGCGATACCTAGAACTTCTCAACCAAATGTTGAACGTCCTGATCATTTTCCTCTACCAAGGAGTGATGGACATGCGGATGATAATAATGAGCGAAAATGGTAGAATGAAGAAAGCTAGGGTCGAAAGAGAGACCACAGGCGAGCGCTCTACCATTGAGCCAATTCAGCCCCATATATATACATATAATGTGCGCAGTGTTATTTTACAAATGACACATCACCTAACAGTATTTAATCGGATATAAACTATGAAATTATGACAAATGTAAAGTGTATACAGAATATATTACATATTTTATTGAACACCGTAGTGCAGTGAATATCAAAACCAGAAAAGCTGCAAACATCTTTATGTGCATTAGTTGTTGTAATTTTCGGGATGATAATAATAATAATAATAATAATAATAATAATAATAATAATAATAATAATAATAATAATAATAATAATAATAATAATAATAATGCAATTCCTAAGAGGAAAGTTGATTTCTCTGGAAAACTTGAAACGAAAACCCCTTTTCTTGAAACACACTGATGTAGAACAGAGCTTCTAACTACCTGTACTTACTCGCACTTTAGCGTGTTATATAGTACCTCTAGAATAATGTCAAAAACTTGGTTAAAGTTACCTTGAACCTGAACAATATAAAGGGGATTGAGTTCGATACTTGCTTGTATCAATTCACGATGCTACCTATAATATTATCGGGATCCGAACCTTGGATCTCTTTAGAAATCTTCTTTATAACATCATTCAATTGCAAAAATTAATGGGATCAAGTAGGAAACTAGTAACAAAACAAATAACTCCACTCTCACGGTCTTAGGATTGGGGCGTTATAAATACCAGAGGCAAATGCCGTGTGCCCACCGTCATTGTTGGGTCAACCCAAAGGTATACTCTTTAATACCTGTAAAAGAATAAAAGGTGAAACGGACATGCGTGGTTAACACCAGACGAGTAGTGGGAGACGAAAGTAAACATTTGTACTCCATTGCCTTGAAGATATCTTACCTCGTGATGTCCTACTTTGAGCTGCACATATATTTAGAATTTAGTATTCTTGATTCACTAAGAAAGAAAAATGTAAAATCACACACTTTGATGTAATTAAATATTATTTTCAACGAATATTAAAAAGAAAAAAGAAATATTGTGCAAAACACTTATATTTTGAATTTACTTCTATGAAAACGAAATATTTACATATAAGCACCAACACAGAAACACCTTTGACTTATTATTAGAATTTTCATTTTTAAACACACTGGCCCATTCATTTTACGGGACGAGACCGTTGACGCGCACGATATTCGCGATCGGCGGATCCGATGACTTGGACAATGATAAATGTTTATGGGAGATATTTCACTTCCACTGCTGAATAAAAATGAGTTTGTGTGACGTTTCCATTTCTGGAGTACAGTAGATCTCTTCTATGAGTTTCTTCATTCACTTTAAATTCAAAAGATGTTAACTACGAGTGTACGATGAAAAAACGTTGTTTATGTCACAATATCACAACTATTAAAAATATACAAATTTGTCGTTGCACCATTAGAAAAAATATTTAGTTGAATTTAAACTAATTTTACAAATATTTTCATTTTTGTGTTCTCTGCTGCGTTTTCTTTGACGAGAGCAAGACTCCTTTACATTTTAGCTTTTTGGAGTTTTGAAAATGCTCTGACGCATGGCTTGAGGCGTCACATCGTTGCCAGTTAAGTAGCGTAAGAATACACTAGCAAATGAAAATATAGTTCATAGAAAACATTAAGTTTTTGCTTCATTGTTTTACTAATAATGTATAATAGATAATCCATAGGTAATTGAAACCACTATAAAGGCACTGATAATTCTAATAAATCATGCAATTAATGATTATAACTAAATTTTACATTATTACGTAAAATCTGTCGTCATCACATGAGTCTTTGCTGCGTGGGTGTGGAGCATGAGAGAAGCGAAATTTTTCGCTTTCTTTGGGCTGACGGGAGGAGGCATGGCTGTCTGGAAAAGTGAGGCACCTTTTGGGTGACAAATTCCTATGCTTCGTTTTCCTCCAAATGTTAGCTGATTGCGTTTTATTTCTAAGAATCGGAGTTGAGGAATACGAGGGTTGATTTAAAAGTTCATGTCTATCCATATTGTTACAACAAAATGTGCGATGAAAAGCTAGTAGTAACAAGTTTTGTACTACATCGGTTTTTTTTTTTTTTTTTTTTAAGTAGAATACCACATCAACACTGGACATAGTAAAGGATAAGTGCGAAACTTATTTTATTTTATCATTAATATAGACATTTGTCAATTCATCTCGTTGGACACTTAGGTTTCTCATTGTTGGCGCGCTGTTTCTCAATTTTAGCTCACTTTCAATGTCTTCAATTGACTTTCCCTTGCACTAACTACTGAAATATATGACATAAAGAAATCTAAAGACTTATTATCGCGAAAGTAAATAAAACCTTATCCTAGTAAGGAAGAGCGCGAAACTGACCATTGCTGTTAAATTAAGAAAAAGATTGGTCACATACTGAGTCACCGTCTTTATTTTGTACCAAGAGAATTTCGGAGGATGCTAATGTGAGATATTTAAAGAAGGAACTGGAAGGAATTGGTTTGGCAGGCTCATCGCTTAGATATTGCACAGAAAATACTGATTCAAAGTTACATTTAAATTCCCAATGAATCTTCAGAAATCACCAACAGATTACAAAAAATTATAACGTGGATGAGGAGGTAAATTTGAGCGTAGAAGAAGTATTTTGTGACTACAACCTAACTATGTCGGTGTGTCAAGAAGGAATACAGGAACAAAAATTTAGGAACACATTAGGGACGCTAGAAATACTAATCAAACAGATGTAGAATTATCAAAACACTTAAGCGACTCCAACCATTTCATCAAAGAAGTAAAAATATTACACAATACATCTTAAATGTATATGGATCGTATTCATCAGAAAGAATCCAAAATTGAATTTTGAAAAAGGCAAACTAAATAGACAATGGTACTTTATAATACGGTATACAATTTAAAGTATTTGATAAAAATTTCGGGAATTATTATTTGGCGTCGAGGTATTCACAGGAAACATTAGAAGAAGAAAAAAAAAACTACAATCACGAAGAAATTTTTTACAAATTCAATGTATGGCAACTTTGGAAGCAAGCGTTAAGTTAACACGACAGCTACTCTTTGTAGTTACTTATAGTGTGTTTAACATTTCCTTGCAAACTTTGAGTTTTACAGAAACAAAAACTTACCATTGGTGCTCTACAAATATACTTTATTATTCAAGAAAAGAAAACATTTAGCACGAGGTAACAAAGTAGTGTTCAATAACACCTGAAAACTGTCCCGAGGATGTTTGTAACTTTGCACCAACGAAATATAGAAAAAAAAGTAGTAACTACTCTTATTTTCCTTCCTAATACACAGGATATGTGAATTTTATAAACCTAGTTACGTCAAATTACCAATGAGTACGTTTCGATAGGCATTATTCGTATCATGAATTCAAAAGAAAATAAGTAACAAATACGAGCATGTGGAGATAGTAGCAGCCTTCACTAACGGAAGAAGAAAAAGCAAGTAATTTTCGAAATATCATAGAAGTTTATGCAGATTATCTGACTTCAGAGAACACAGAGTTTAGTACGATAAATTTTAATAAGTATTCTTTACGTTCATTAAACATTATACTTACAATACAATTTGTCTTATTTTTACATCGAACTTAACGACAGAAATATCCTGTTTTTCTGGTTGAACCTAAGTACTTCTAGCTACTATTTACAATATTAATAAAATAATTGAATACACTTGTCTCACCTGTTCTATATCGTAAGAATCTTCATGCATTATGCCTATGAGAGTGATCTCAATATGCAAATAAAGCCTTTATTCAACAATATCTCTCAAAATCAGCAGAGTACCAACTCTTCTTCTTTTACTGACTCAGCTGGAAGAACAAAATATAACTTTAGCTTAAGATTGCAATTATTTATGGAAATGTTGCAACTAAATTCACCAGCCACATTACTATCTGTGTGTAATACAATAGTCATTAACAAAGTTGTAGCGATTCTTTGTTGTCACGTCTTTCGCAATTCTCTAATAATAAATAAAATAAAATATATACCAGTTGAAATAAAAGGGGCAGTCAAAAAAATCCTGGAATTTTGTTCTAGTTTTTGCATTTGAGGTGCAATTACAATGTATCTTGTGCAGTACAGTCCTTAGGTTGCCTAATTATGAATTTGACAAGTATTAACACATCAAAACAGGCAATGTACGAGTAATGTAGCTGAACGAAGGAGTGCGTGGTGATCAGCTGCTGCAATTTTACAGATCGAGCAACGCGCCAACATCACGTTCATGTGCAAATTGGGGAAAATCTACTTCAGAGACTTTTATAGCCTTAAAAACAGTTTAGCACCATCAGATGTTTGGCTCTTTCCAAAGCTAAAAATGGGGCTTTTCTGTTTCGCCAACGCAGAAGAGATCAAAACCAATGTGATGCCTGAACTCTGGAAGATCCATAAGAGGACTTTAGTCGGTGTTTCCAGCAATCGCATGATCGCTGAATCAAGTGTGTGTTTTCCGAAGGTACTTCCTTTGAAGGCGATTAAGTAAATTTGTACTTATATTGTGGTAATAACGAGCTACAACAGAATTCCGGGAACTTTTTGATTATCCCTTCTATGTACTCAATTTTAATTTTATTATAGACGAAACTTCTGAATGAAGTGTGTTTAAGTTACTTTACTAAGACATAACTATTCATTGTTGTTAGGATATCCTCTTGGAATACAATTAGAACTGTAACTCCTTGTTTTACGTTTATTATTGACAGTGGCGATATCATTGGCACAGCGGTAAAGCTTTTGCTTCCACTGGAAAATCTTGAAATGAAATCTTTGAGTTTTACGTCCCAAGTTTATGTCAGTTAGGCTAAAGGAGACTGTGATTATGAGAAATGAATGAAATGGTGGAATGAAGAAAGTGGGAGAACCCCGAGAAAACCCACGAGCACGGTGTTTGTCCACCACAAAGTCCATTGCTTCCACTGGAATCAAGGGTGATATTCTTACTGTTTAGTTGATTACTATATAGATATCACCAATGAAATCACTAGCATTTCCACAGTAACTTCCACACTGGATAACTATAGTCTAAATTTCTTATTCTGTAAGGATCAACATTCATAAATGACTAACAATTATTAAATCAAATCAACTATTTACATAATACATTAATGTACGCATCGTATCGCATTAATTTGTACAGAAGACAGCGAATATTATTACGTATGTAGTGCATCTTGAATTATTATTTTTCTACAATATATAACAAACCCGACTGTTTGCTTAGTCAACTAGTTCACATCTTCTCACGTAGATCAGATTAATTCTTGAACTTCTTACAAATTTTAACTTTAGTACTCTAGGTTGAAATTTAGTAGATTTTGTATGTCCTTTTTCTCCGACATCTCGTGTTCAAAATAAATTGTTCAGTGTACAGTTATCCATTCTAAGAAGAGGAGAAAAAAATAATATAAATATACCGAATTTCAACCTAAAGTGTTGAAATTATATTGTTATATAACAGAAAATTCTTATCGAACACAGGAAAAAAACTTGAATTAAGCGCTTCAAGAAGTAATATATGAATAAGCAACAAGCGTGGTTTGTGAAATATTGTAGAAAAATAATACTCTAAGACGCACTATACAGGTAATATATTATCTAGGGTAAATAGAAATCAAACGAGTTTTAAATCAGTATCAGCAAACAACGGCTATTTCTACATTAAACATATATCCTCCTATGATGATACCATTTAATAAATTATACAATACTAAGCCATACTAAATTGGCCAAAAATCAGAGTTTTGTATTATTTAAAAATCTTATTTATGTATATATTAACAAATATTTGTACAGAAATCAATTTCGTTACATAAAATTGGAATATCTCATTTACATACATGTTACATAAAAACGTAATATAACAAATTTTATGATAAATTTCTCGACAGACAAAACCGTTACTTTTTAAATAAATAAATAAGAAAATAACATTGAAATTAATAAAATACAGTTATCACAATTATATATCCTTTGAGATTCTGAAGAGAATTTTAGCACTTTGGAATATTCTTTAGTTAAATATAAATTTATTAACTTATGCGTACGTTTTTAAGTTACACGTCGATGAAAGGTGTTTTAAAGCAGCAAAATCTCATCCAGTTCTTTACCTGTGGTATGGCTTCCAATACAGAGGCTACATTACCTCTTTGTAATCCAAACTTATTCTTTGAATTAGGAAAATACTTGCTCTATCATTTCCGGATAAATATGTGATGCGTTTACCTATATCCTTTATAAAGTTGAGACCATCTTTGCCCCACGATCCACTGGATTCAATGACAATAGTTACAAAATTTGTACTTCTCCGTTAGGTTACAGTATTTTTTCCTTTTTCTGTTTCTTTTCGAATAGTTTCATTGCCCGGATGGAGTGAGGAGAAAAGAAGGTTGGAAGGGGCGAAAGTGTCTGTGCATGTGATATCCAAAATTAATGATTGCCTCTCTTCCAAAATATAAGGGTTATTCCATCTGGTCTTTTACCATCTGTTTCACTACATCCATTTGGTTCCCTTATTGCCGGTATACCTGCTGAAATGAGTGCTCTCATTACAAAGTCATTGACATTTGAGTATCGGAGGTGTCTACTTGTACTTTTTGTGCAAGGGAGTCCAAGCAGTCCTTCTTTTTCTAGTGTCATTCATGAAGTTTACAAATATTTGCTCCCAACGATAACGCAACTGCTATTTGGAAACTCTCATTATTGAGATGGAGGTCTATAGGGAGCGAAGGTAAAACTTTAAGCCAAGCTCTTGCTGCTATGGATGATGCAACGATTAGTTTAGCCTTGTCTATACTGTCTGAAGATTGTAGTAAGTAGTATGATTTGATAACAGATTCTTCCCATGTGGATTGCTTTGCTTTAGTACTAAATTCGAATAATTCAGAGGAAAATAATAACGTCCAAGTGGAAGAGCAACCTTTAATTTTAGAAAGTATGTGGAAATAACATCCTGTTGGAGAAGTGATTCTATTGGGACATCAGGAACCATATAATGATACCAAGAAGGCGGGAATAGCCAAATCTATGGCTCGTCAGTTGTCTAATCCACCAAAACCAATTGGAAGAGAAGCCTGAAGCCATGTGTTGTCCTGAAGGAAGCAATTTAGGATAGTTCTTTAGCCTATTTGTGAGTATTATTCGTAGTTAAATTGTTCTTATTTGTTTCTGTAGAATTAAACAATAAGAATAAAAAAAGAAACAGTTGCTCGTATTGTCTGGCGTTTTTATCCATAACTTCCTCATAAATAAGGGTCACGATGGCTCAGTGGTAGAGCGTTTACCTCTGATGCTTGGGGTTCCGGGTTCGATCCCAGCTCCCGCCAAGTGAACTTTCTGGTGGACAAACACCGTGTGCGTGGGTTCTCCCGTTTCCTCCTACTTTCTTCATTCCACCATTTCATTCATTACTCATCATCATCGTCTCCTTGAGCCTAACCGGCATAACGTGGGACGTAAAACTCAAAGATTTCATTTAATTTTTTTTTCCTTATAAATAGAGGTACAAGACATTTAAAGTACCATTTTGAATGGCCAAAACAGACCTATGCTATAATCTTTCCCAAAGTTAGTGCATTGTAAATACAACAGAAGCTAGGAAACTTTCTCATAATTCCTCCAGGATTGAGGCAATTCTGGGAATTGGAAGTTCAAAAAACAAACCTCGATCTCCTCCTAAAGGAGTTTGAGATTTTTTTCTTAATTTATACAAAGTAACATAAAATCGCTTTGATGTTTATCAAAGTTACGAAAAAAATTACTTTCTAATATAAGAAGTTAAGATTTAAGTTTACTTGCCACAATTACTCTACACCACCCTATGTTCTTCCATAATCTATGCATTGGAGGCTACTCATAGTGTGAAATGTTCAGCAGCTTAACTTTTAAGTTTCAATCTACATTGACACAAACGACGAAGGTTCCTTGAAACAGTTTGCCTCTAGCTACACTATTATAGGATGTTTATGGGTGAGTTTTTATTTAAATAACTAAATTCATATTTCCTTTTAAATTACTTATACGAAGAAAAAGTTCAAATAAGTAATTAAGAAGGATGAACTCCATCATTCAACTAAGTGTAGGGTTAGTAAACGTCTGTTATTATACGGGATTGTCCGTTGTTACGGAACTGTATTCGGGACCTCGACAAAATTCTTTCGGAACGCAGACTTGTACCCTAATTTGTGATCAACGACGTAGTATGTTCTCATAGTAAGTGCCAAGAAATTGGTAACTATCGTCATAAAAATGTCTTACCAATTTGAAACTCTCTTAAGTTGCAAAATTAGTGCCACTAGTGGAGACGGTAATAACTAAGCACGACTTAACATGATACTGATCTGCTAAGATTAGAAATTAGTTTTATTATTTCCAGTACAGTCAAAATGTCGAAGACAATGTTTGTTCTCACAGAAAATGTAAGAACTAAATACCATTTATTATACCATGTAACTGTGACGGAAAAGTGTCTCTGTTTATTTTTATTTTATTTATTTATTTTAAAACATACGAACTCTAAGTAGTGTAACTTTAATTTTCATCTGAGCAGTGCTTGTAAATAGTTAAGATTACATTGTTCTGTCACAAGACGCGATGTAATTTTACACTACGAATTTCAAATCCGCCGACGAAGACCAAGACGACTTAATGAAAAATTTCGCAGTTACGTTTTGAGGTCAGATTTTACCACTTAGTATATGACCAGTAATATACCAAAAAATGCAAGAAAATTCAAATATATCATTAACAGTAACATAAACAATCACGGCTGAACTTTGCTCATTGGTCAATGTCAACCAATTAAAATTAGATTTCATAAGAGGAAAAAATATAAGCCGAAATAAAGGATAAGTTTAACTACTTAAATCACAATAGCTATTCATTAGTATATATATATATATATATATATATATATATATATATATATATATATATATCTTTTTGTTTAATATTGGAAACTACAAGATTTAGCAAAAGTATATTATTGTGGCACATAATATAATAAAGGACAGATATGTAAACAGAATTATTAACTGTAAATTAACATTTTAATTATTATATCTTAAAGGTTGTCATTCTCATGCTTACTTCAAAATTTCCAAATTCTAATGCACTTCTAGCTTTAAAAACTCGGAGAAGGTGGCAGCTGCGACCATCGAAAATTCTGTATTAATTATATTATACAAAACATACAGCATTAGGAAAGGTTACTAGTTTTGTAAGGCACTGTTTTCTGCACAATATTAGGAAATATATTAATCTGCAAAGGGTGAAAAAGTATCAGACTTAGCCTGAAATCGAATTAGGGATTTTGCTTACCATACCGGAGATCAGGGTCAGATTCCCAGCTCAGTTCCCCACTTTTTCAGCGGTTTCATTGAATTCATAGTTGCAGAAGTAGAACCCTCACGGTAGCCTATTGGTTAGTGTAAGCGCCTTTAATGCATGTGGTTCAGTGTTCGATTACCAGTGAGAGAGCATTAAAAAATCTTAACGCACAACGGTAATTTGGATTCTGCCTTAAAACTGCAGGTTCACATCTCATATAGCCTCGATGTGAAAAGGGACACTAAATTTCAACAAACAAAAAATCGTAGCTACAGATAGTATGGGATAATGAAAATCAGTTCATTCCCACCATTTCCTCAGGGAATATAACAAAGTACGCCTACCTGAAAATGTGTACATAATAAAGGTCGCAAAATTTCCAAGTCAGACGCACTCGCCAATCCAAAAATGACGGTCGCCAGTATCTCTCGCATACAAATTATGAGGCAAACCATTTCGATTGAGGGTGGGAAAGGAGAATTACAACGTTGTGAAGACTTCACTTTCCATATCCGTTATGAAGACTTCAAATTCCGTGTTTTCTCTCACTCAGTGACAATTATTTTCGTGCGAAAGAGACACTGCGCAGAACTGTTAGTTTAGGCAGAAACCATTCCTACTGCACACTGGTCGCCAGCTCTAAATTTCTAGTCGCCAATGGCGACCGGAAATTTTGCGCCCTGCATAATAGAATGGTAAATTGTCTAGATTCTAGCTACAAATTATTTTCATTAATCAACATAGTTTTACTAAAACAGAGTACGCTGACACTCATTTTGAAGAAGCCTTTTTCCTTCATCTGAACAAACCATTTGCATTGCTTAAACGTACAAATACTAGAGAATAAGGATAAGAAGCATGCATCTTATTTTATTATTAATGTATGTTAAAGCATCTACGTTTAACAGATAGAGCAAATTTATTTGCTGATTCTAGCGCTGTCTATATAAATAAAAATACGTATGGGCACTTATGCACTCAAAGGGAACAGAAAAATCATACTGCTGAAAAGATCCTCCTGCAATAAGTAGATCGATGTTCTCCACAATGTGGCCAGAATAAGAATGTAAAATAGTACAATGCCCATATGGTGATTTCAAAGTGAGAGTCGAGAATGGTGATTTCAAAGTGAGAGTCGAGAAAGCAGCGGTTTCTTTTACAGTAGTAACCAATAAAATGTCCGTGACATAATACTTTCCACCGTTTATAACTTCATACGGTGGAAATATTAACATTCGAGTACTCCGTCAGTGAATGCGAATCAATAATGTTAAGGAAACTAGATATCTCTAAAATCACTTAAACTTAGATTTTTACAGCGCTACTCTTAATAATGAGCAGAAACAACTGTCTTAAGAAAGTTTTGTAACTCACACAATAATAAAGTCACGAAGATATACAATAATAATTCACTGTTGTAGCTGTTGTTAAAAAATGCAATAATTATTGTTACTCGTAGAATAATTCGTTGTTTGGTACATGGCTAGTGCGAACTTCCTTTCTTTCATCCTGAAATCTTATTTGTGTTTCTTTACGTATTCCACTGACATCGTTTTCAAATAACTTCCAATTAATCACAATTAATTAATAAAAATGGAGGGAGAGAGAGAGAATGAAAATCTAGCATCCACCTTTTCTCACATGAAAATCTCGAATCAACGTACGTCGATGGATTCTCCTCCGGACATAATCTGTGCAATAGAAAGTAGCATTTGTGTGTCTACCCTCAGTTAATTACAACTAACTATAATTACAATGGAGGGGAGAGAATATGTGGAAATCTAGGGTTATTCATTAGGTATACTCTAATTCAATGGGGTACATTTTTAAGATACGGGATTTTCATATTTTTTTCTTTCTTCAGTGGGGCTACTCTTTAATGATAGAGGCTATGACTTCATGGGACTACGTTCTAATGATATGGGCTATTTATAAATGCGCTATATTTCACGGCCAGGGCAAATTTGAAGATTCTGCGCGGCAGCGTGTCTGTAGAAAAATCTTCAATGTTAATGTGAATCAAGATTTCTGCATACGCAGAAATATCATATCCTTGTATTATTTGTTTCTTTTAATATAGGGGATGGAACATGATGTACTGTTGGTAATTAACACGTTATGTTACCACTCTAACACAATAAGGTACCGATAATACACATACGAGGATATGGTATCTCCATGTTTGCACATATCATCACATTAACGTTACAAATAAACTTTCGTTTATGTGCCTGCTCCTGACAACTTACCTCTGCACGCACCCTTCAACTCTAGCCTGCTCTGAACCAGACTAATTGCAAAACCTGCTTGTATTAACTGTCTCGTACAAGTTAACGAGTAAATTTCACAGAAGAGGTGCAGATCTAAGATACTAAACTCTATCTTTACCTTACTCTACATTTTACACCATTAACGTGCGAATCCCTTCAGTGAACCTAATAACTAAAAGGTTAAGTGGAGCAGAGTAGGTCCTAAAATATTAAATCTAACAACGAAACCAACCCAATCTGAACTTAATTACTAATCTAACCTACTATACCCTACGTTGACCTAAGCCATAAAATACTAGATCTGTTCTGCAGTACAAAGGCCTTTATCACAGCGCGACAAATGTCTTATTATTCGTGGATTATTTCGTTAAGTTTTTGGTCACCACCACATTTTCTTGTACAACTTGATATTTAATTAGTCTTACAAAAAATACTTGTTTTTTTTTTTTCTTCTTCCAGATAGCTATTTTTGTGGTTTCACATTTATCTTATAGGGAACAACACTAATAATCACTAAGTAAGTGACAAGTTATACAAGCGGATGTGTTAGTGATCAAGATTACAGAGATGATCGAAATAATTCACAAATAATGATATTCATTGTGGTAGAAGGTACGTCGGGTTCACTCGAGCAGAGATTCATCCAAATATAAAATTTATAGGTAAAATACGATGTGAAACATTTTTCGTGAAGGAATGAGAATAGTAAGTTTTGTCAGTGCACGCAGACTGAAATGAATTTTGAATGGTGTTGAAAGTATTGCATACTATTTACTGAAGCGAAAGGGACAGAATATACGAGTATGAATTGGATAGAAACAGACGGCAGAAATTTTCGGTTCGTACGTTAGTAATGGACGTTTGCGATGGATGTAACACAAACATACGGTTGCTCTAATCTAACCTGAACATGTAAAAAATCTGTCAAAATTTGATAGAACTGTCTGTTCGAGTAACGCCGGTAGCTCTACTGGTATTTAAGTAGTACGTACTCTATATCTTCAACCAGGAAATAATAGCTAAACAATTACCGAAATTTCTTTGGTTCTGACAATAGGGCTTACTATGACAATCACTGACACCAAACGTTCATAATACACATAGTGATGGTACGGGAGAATAGTTGTAGTAGATTAAAAAGAAAATAAAAAATGCTGGAGTCCTATATTATCCTAGGATTGAGTATATATAGCCCGCTCCCCCCAGTGATTTTTAACGAATCATAGTGATTCTAACGGTTCATATTAGGGCTTGTGTATAGCCCGCTCCCCCCAGTTCTTTGTCACCGGAACTGGAAGAGTCAGTACTACTACTACTTATATCGAGAACAGAACCAAACCAACCCCTGCGGGGCTTCTAACCCGTTCCTACTACTATTGCTACTAACTACCACCACCACTACTACTATTGCTACTAACTACTACTACTACTGCTACTATTACTACTACCGCTACTAAAGCTACTACTACTACTTATACTAAAGCTTCCTTACCGCAAGATTTACATCTTAAATCTTTATAACATGCGATTCCGATTCATTATGAACTAGTATGAATCGTTAGAATCACTATGATTCGTTAAAAATCACTGGGGGGAGCGGGCTATACTAAATCCGCTACTACTACTACTACTGCTGCTGCTACTGCTACTACACTACTACTACTACTACTATTACTACTACTCCGTATCCGTATTAGTTCATAATGAATCGGAATCACATGTTATAAAGATTTAAGATGTAAATCTTGTGGTAAGGAGGCTTTAGTATAAGTAGTAGTAGCGGTAGTAGTAGTAGTAGCAGTAGTAGTGGTAGTAGCAGTAGCAGTAGTAGAAGTAGTAGTGGTGGTAGTTAGTAGCAATACTAGTAATACTAGTAGTAGGAACGGGTTAGAAGCCCCGCGGGGTTTTGGTTGGGTTCTGTTCTCGATATAAGTAGTAATAGTAGTCGGAGTAGTAGTAATAGTAGTAGTAGTAGTAGTGTAGTAGCAGTAGCAGCAGCAGTAGTAGTAGTAGTAGCAGTAATAGCAGTAGTAGTAGTAGTAGTGACTCTTCCAGTTCCGGTGACAAAGAACTGGTGGGAGCGGGCTATACACAAGCCGTAGTAGCAGTAATAGCAGTAGTAGTAGTAGTAGTGACTCTTCCAGTTCCGGTGACAAAGAACTGGTGGGAGCGGGCTATACACAAGCCTTACCCTATATCACCACACAAAAAGAAAACTATTAGAATAAAAAAAGAAGTATTTCGAGAAGTATAGTGTGTGTTTGTGACAAACTACATTTTACGCATTTCCATTTTTAAGAGTTTATGTTGTACATCAGGACACAAATCCCAATTGCAGACTATTATTATTATGACTTATCATGTATATCATAATTCTTTATACTATTATAAACAGATATCGTATAAATACATACCCACAGGCAGACACCACAATAAACAACAGACCAAAGGTGCGTGTCGCAGGGTTGCCAACGAACAATCAACATTTAGTACTAGGTTAGAGGGTGGAAAATCACTAAAAATCACTAAATGTTAACACCATTATATATATATATATATATATATATATATATATATATATATATATATATATATATATATATATGTGTGTGTGTGTGTGTGTGTGTGTGTGTGTGTGTGTGTGTGTGTGGAGAGGAAGAGAATCTGAATTACTTTTGTCAAACTATAATGGCTAGATACTATTCCTACTCCCTAGTGTCCCGGAAAATTTCCCGTATCCAGAACAGGACAATGGGGGAGAGGGTCGAAAAGATTTCGGGAGAATAATTCAGTGGCGGCTATAGAGAGGAGTCACATTGGTAACAATTAAAATTTTATTGCTACAAGCTAAGAAAGAAAGCTTATCTCATGCGCTAATTCCTTATAATGCATACAAGAATAAATACATTATGTATTTCTTCCCTTAGCTTAGCGATAAAATTTAAACATTTACCATGTGACCTCCCTCGAGAGCCACTATGTATTTCTTCCCTTAGCTTAGCGATAAAATTTAAACATTTACCATGTGACCTCCCTCAAGAGCTGCTATGTATTTCTTCCCTTAGCTTAGCGATAAAATTTAAACATTTACCATGTGACCTCCCTCGAGAGCCGCTATGTATTTCTTCCCTTAGCTTAGCGATAAAATTTAAACATTTACCATGTGACCTCCCTCAAGAGCCGCTATGTATTTCTTCCCTTAGCTTAGCGATAAAATTTAAACATTTACCATGTGACCTCCCTCGAGAGCCGCTTCTGGATTACTTGAGTTAACTTTACATCTGTAGCTCTTAGTACAGAAATACTATTATTATTTACTACAGGGTTATTCCATTATAAATCGTCAAACACTCCCCAGGTGACCATTTGGGATTTTGATGAAATTTGGCACACAAGTACCTACATCCTTCGTAAGAAAGTCTGTAATGTTTTATTTTCCTGTCGCTACCAGTTCCTGAGAAATCGACTAAGAAGTGAGGCAGTCCACATCGTGACTTGCTGAACACACTGATTTTTGTAAGTTTGCAATGAGCAAGAACTCGGTTACTAATTACGTTACATGGGTCAAACTTTTTCTGCAAAAAATATATACATCGTTGTAATGAAGTAATATGTTGAAAGCGGCATGACCATTTTATATTCGGATATATAAAATGTCAAAATCAGCATTTTTTTACATCACCGTTTATAAACCTCATTCTTTAACGTGTCACAGATTTCCTAGATAAAGCAACAAATGCCTGTGTTTATGTGCAGTACCTTACTGGGTAATGAACTATATGCACCAGTAATGCAGAGCCGTTTACACTTTATTTACAGGATTTATGGGAGATTAAAGTTGGTATCATTGTAAAAAAACAGACTTTTTGCTTATTTTCACAGCCCTATTTAACTATGTTGACAGTTGAATATGAGCATGATATTTTCGACGAATATTTCTACTTACGTAATAAACAACTCATGTAAATTTCAAAACCCTGACGTATTTCCTTCCATTGTAAATCATCGTCTTTGTCAACAGGTGTCGGTAGGCTATTAGGTTCAGAACGGATATGTAACATGGAAATAAAGAAGTGCATGTGCGCTAGGTGAAATCATTTACACTGATTGTGCACTTGACAGGATATATTCTAAAAGTGTAAGGAGAAACAACCAGCCATGGACAGAAATCAATTCTTACAAAATAGTACAGTTCTGTAGGTCAAAATTACAGTTCAGTATTAGTAATAAGAATTTGAGCGTTCAAATAAATAAAGAAAAAGATGCACGCAATGTGAAAAGGAACATAATAAACCTGTGAAATAGGTTACGTAACCAAATGATTCATGCATATTGTGAAACAAATGATTTCAAATTGTGGACACTTACATGAACTAACACTTCACGAAACAACATATCTTTCTTTACTTTTTAAGACATGTTAATACTTTTTGGTAACTATTATCATCCAGTCTATATGTTGGTCCACTGCTACCTTGTAATAAAGGTACTTTCAGGGTACAGATAACATCA
This sequence comes from Thermobia domestica, assembly GCF_964235325.1. Lineage (NCBI taxonomy): Eukaryota > Metazoa > Arthropoda > Insecta > Zygentoma > Lepismatidae > Thermobia > Thermobia domestica. Next base: position 202,702,489 of record NC_137463.1, on the reverse strand, counting down.
TGGAATGGTATCCAGACTTCATCTTTCCGCAGTGGCCATGACAGCACAGAGGACTCAGCTGGTACCATGAAAGTCACACGTACATCTTTATTTTCACACGACACTTCGTTGACCATACCAACGTACCACCTACTGTCATACATGCATGCAACGTACCAGGGTTGGCTGGTTTAAACCAAGGTGGTTTAAACCATGGTTTAAACCAAGGTTTAAACCAGCTGGTTTTTTCAAAAAAACCAAGTGGTTTAAACCAAAAAACAAAAAAATGTCCGTAAAAGTGTGTGTTTGTAAAATCTTGATGAACACATTTGTGGGTTATCACGTTTTCACTCCCGTATATTATTCGTATTATATTCAGACCTAAATTCCCCATTCATTACTCAAAAGATTAATACTACAAAAGCAACTTTTTTTTTTACAAGTTTATAAATGTTTATTTTGTAGTTATTATTGTTATATAATTGCAATCGAAGAAAAATTCTAAATATTGTTTCGTTTCAATGTTTACTATTGATAAAATACATCGAAAATGCCGTACTTTGTGTGTGTGTGGGGGGGGGGGGTCATACAGACCCCACGAGAGGCATTTAGTGAAATAAGTATCTTTGGTATCTATTTACGTATAAATGAGTCTGAGCCAAAGTGGACTCAAATAATTCGTATCTTTATTCACTTTTGTTATTGATATGCAGATTAAGTCGGTGTATTTCTTTAATTTGGACCAATAAAAGTCGTTGTTAACTAACTTGAACGAAATTAGTTCTTCTGTACTCCGTAGTACTTTGAAATTGTTCATATGTAATTCTGTGTAATGGTTTCACTTGTGCAACTGTTTGTCTTTTTGTCCTTCTGAAATGACTCTTGACAGTTATATTAAGAAGCATGTAAAGATCAGTACAACGTTTTTTTTTTTTTTTCGTTTTTTTTATTATCAGGATTCCTTCGTGAGTGAGTCGGCAGACATATCGCATTTGTGGCCAATTAGTCCTGGTTCTGAGTTCAAATGGAGGACAATTTCTCTCGGATGTAACTCGAGAAGCGGTTTTTATTCCGCTTTAAGCTTATGTGACCCCCTTCCAGCATAACCCGGTTGTTGCATAATAATATCAAGGCGAAACAAACTTATTTCTGTCCATATATGATATGAATATATAGAGCAAATCATTTAAACCATAAAAACCTGGTTTAAACCAAAAAAACCTGGTTTAAACCAAAAAAACCGGTTTTTTTGGTTTTTTTAATAAAAACCATGGTTTTTGCCAACCCTGCAACGTACACACCACTGTGAAGCTTATGTTGCCATTCTTCTCTTGCTTCCACCAGACACACCTTCGTACCAAACTCGTCTGCAGAAATTATCTTCATAAGGACTGTGTTTGCCTCAGTTGGTATAATTGCATGATGAGAGCGAGTTCCAGGAATGGTCTTCAACTTTGTGTATTGCTTTTCTATGCATTCACTTTCCTTCGAGATATCTTCAGCAGATACATAAAAATAGTGTATACCTTTGATGTTGCTGTCAGCCCATTCGTACATCCCCTGTGCAGTAACAATTGGTCTTGTAGGTGACTGAAGGCTGGCTCTGGCTATCAATCTTTTTGTAGTTGCTCCTACACCATCACATGGGCTTTTGCCGTGGGATGTTGCAAAATAGTGCCATTCTGCTTTGATTCCGAAGACAGTTTCGTGCTGACATACATTGTAAATGTCCTTGTAATTTTTATATTGTGATCCAGCACCATCACTGAAATAAATTATCTTATCAATCTGCCTATCTTGAAGGATTTGTGTCAGGTGTGTCATGAAATGCCTTAGGAATATACAGACAGTAGTAGCATTATGCTGCAAATTGTCTGATATGCAACAGAAATTGATACATTGCAGGGTTCCACTATCATTATAGTACACCACGAAAGGATGCACAGTAGCCTGGGATTTTTCCCAATGGTACCCCTGAACCTCGTCCTGTATAACGAATGTGTAATTTTCGGCAAAATCCAGTAAAACAATTAGCTCTGCTTTAGGAAGTGAAGTTTTTATGTTACTCAGGTATGCAGCTTGAGCCTTGGCTATGTAATGGTGCTGTCTAAGACTATCAATTCCCTGAGCCAATGTGTCACAAAACTCATTCACAGAAAGCTGTAGGGTTTGTAATGTCAACCGGTCTGTGTGAACCCAGTTTTTAAATTTAACACAGTCATCACCTTCAAGTAAGTGATCATCAAAACGGTTTACTAGATAATCTTGCACAGCCTCCTTCCTTCCACAATTATCACAGTAATGTAACATACACTGTCTCTTCGTTGCATCACACACTGCAATGTTTAGCAGCGTCTTGTAGTTGTGTTCTGATCCAGGAAGAGCATCGACCATCAGTTTCATGTTTTGGTGATACTGACACACACATACTGAATGAGTGCCTTTTGCCCCAACTGTAATGCACCACTTCGGCCTTAAGGTACAAAATTTTGCAAACCCTATTTTAAACTGTGGTTTCTGTTTGCAGAATTCAACATATATTTCATGTATATTCATTAGTAGTAGTCTTTTTTGAACTTGAACTTTACCTTCATCTGTATGCACATACATACACTCTTTCATTCCAGGACAGATTCTGGAACACCCATCGCTTTCATAAAATGAAACTACTTCATTCACTGCCTCCTGGGGAATTATTTTCCGAGGCTTCTGTTCTTGAAGTGATAGGATTCCTTTCTTATTTTTTAAGTTCTTTGCTTTTCGCACTAAATACTCTGAGGCCCCAAAACTCTGTGCAGTCTTTCTGATACTCCAAGATGCAGGAGCAAGTGTTAAGATTTGGACTCTCTCTTTATAGGAAAAGGTTTTGCGATATTTTTCTACAAGCTGCTGTATAAGCATAGAGAAATCAGCACACCTGTCACATGTCTTCAGTAGCGAAACTAGTGCCCGGTATTCCAAGAACATTTACTATTTTCTCCTGTACGACATTTGTTATCTGCTTCACTTTTCTCTTGCTGTATCCTTCTCTGTCTCTCTTACTTACATTCTTCAGTGGTGAGCACCCTACAGATTTAAGAGACATGTTCAGTTGCTCCTGATGAACAGTGTGTGGTGTGTAGCTGGGATCATACTTATCATCATCATCATCATCACTGTTGTTTCTGGCACTGGCACATCTAATACATGTTGAGCACAACTTCTGTCCTGGCACGAGGTTAACACGAAGCTCATTGATTTTGTCCTGATCCAGAGTGGAGAGGGACTCTGAAAGTAAAGAACGCAGGCATGAACCAAGGATCAAAATAAATATCATCCACAGTACATATTATATCGTAGTTATCAAAGAGACTGGCTGGATAATGAATGAATTAGAGGCACATGGTACATTGAGTGGAGAGAATAAATAATATACATGTTCGCATATGATGTCTCTGTAATTATTTATGCAGAAACAGTCACCATGTAGCATTTGTATGCAAATTATTTTCCCCCCAAGCTATGAGAATGACTGAAACTACTGAAGATAAAATTTATAATTTGAAATGTATGTTGAAAGTGAAATGCTGCATACTAACAAACTTTACCATGTCCATCATCTGCTTAGCTGTTATAATTGTAAGAAAGCATCATACATCACGGTATCATAATAAAATGATTGTATTTTAAATTTCCAAAAGTAATGCAGTTAAAGAAGATAACTGGTGCTAGCAACAGTAAGGTACCTTACTAAAAATGATAACTACTTGTGTAGCACACATTTTGATGTTTTACAGATTACAAAGTTTCATTGTAATCAGCCAAAGAAGAAGTCTGTAGATCAAAGGTACACATACCCTGCCTACGTTAACACAGCATTGCAATAGAAAAGAAAAGGTTCGTGTGAACATAGTTAGTATATTGGCAAAGTAAAAATAGCAATCTACATCTTCAGACCTCACACCACGAGAAAACTCTATATAGAGGGGTGACAGGGTAAAGAGAGGCACGAAAGTCAACTCTATTTTCAGAATCTGGGGTTGGACAATGGTTTAGGCTTGGCCTTTCCGCGTGGGAAAGAAGGGGTATCAAGGGTTACCAGCATGGTGAAGTGAATTTACAGTACACTGATCTTCTAAAATTTACCCAGGAAGTTACTAATCGGGAACCGCAACCATAGTTTCAAATAATGAGCTACCGTTTTATTTTTCGTAGGGTGTTCTTTACTTACGTAATTCAGAAACTATGCATGACTGAAGTAAGAGAACATAGTTCGAAACAATTGTTGCTGAAAAATAAATAATTCGGTACACAAAATGTTGTGCTACTGATTTCCAACGATGGCAAGTTCGAAGAGAAGGTTTTGAGAGGGACATGCGATTAAAAATGTAGTATTTGCTGTCGCAGAAAGTTGTCAGTTCGACATTTTAGGGCTTGTGGTGTGTCGGGTGTGGAATTGTTATTTTAGTTTGTGTTTTATTGTTCGTGTTTTTGTTATTGCTGTTAGTTGTTGATTAGTTGTTGTTGTTGGTATATATAATTTTCTTAAAATTAATTTGAATTTGGTTTAGCGTAGTCAAGTAGATAACATGTCCTGAGTGCGAGAAGGCAAATACATTCTCTCCCCCGTAGAACGTTTTTTAAAGATCAGAATCAACATGTGTGCCACTTCCTCAAATCAACAAGTTTTCTCTCAAATATAAAAATACCATACAAAGGAGTTTCTGAAAGAAACTCGAAAAGTAGCCATTTTTCAGGTTTATTTCTCAGGTATGTATCAGTGAAAATCTCGCGAAAATGCACTCAATGGTTCTCTGTTAAGTGCAATATTATTTCGTACAGATGTTTTCTTTTTCCAAATCTTAACAATTGCTCATGACAACCCTGAATCTAGTTCTGAGTACAGCATGTTCGCCACACGGTGTCTTGCGCCCGAATGAAACGGCCTCCCCCGAACCTGTATAATCTACAGCGAGGACACATGTGATACAACTACGTCAGAGTTTTTCTCGTGGCGCGAGGACAGTACTCTACAGCAGACTATTAATATGCTATTAATCTAAATTAATTTCATTCTGTGCAATAATGTACATTGCATTTCACTGATTTACATTTAACAGATACTTACTTGTTACCCGTTTCTTGTGTCTTCTAAACGGGTCTGTGCAGTACTTCTGCAGCCTTTCATATGATGTAATCCACAGGTGCTCATGGTGAGAACAGATACTGTCATTTTCATTTAAATCACTGAATCCACTTCTTAATTTAAGCAAGTGAAAATCTGGCTCTTCAAGGTCTTTCAGTTTCTTCAATTCTGATTTCCTGCAGAATGATAATTTGTGGCACTTGTCACCATTCCTAACACCTAAACTACAAGGTTCCATTTCTCTGATGTAGTTCACAAAATGCAAATGGTTACTTGAGTGAATTCCATCTAGTGGACAGGTATAAGAAGTATGTAATGAATCATTCTCTAGCAATACCATCTGTCGAGAATCTCTCTAATTACTCCCATTCTCCATACCCGTTCTAAACCTGAAAGACTACCGACATCTGTTGACAAAGACGATGATTTACAATGGAAGGAAATACGTCAGGGTTTTGAAATTTACATGAGTTGTTTATTACGTAAGTAGAAATATTCGTCGAAAATATCATGCTCATATTCAACTGTCAACATAGTTAAATAGGGCTGTGAAAATAAGCAAAAAGTCTGTTTTTTTTACAATGATACCAACTTTAATCTCCCATAAATCCTGTAAATAAAGTGTAAACGGCTCTGCATTACTGGTGCATATAGTTCATTACCCAGTAAGGTACTGCACATAAACACAGGCATTTGTTGCTTTATCTAGGAAATCTGTGACACGTTAAAGAATGAGGTTTATAAACGGTGATGTAAAAAAATGCTGATTTTGACATTTTATATATCCGAATATAAAATGGTCATGCCGCTTTCAACATATTACTTCATTACAACGATGTATATATTTTTTGCAGAAAAAGTATGACCCATGTAACGTAATTAGTAACCGAGTTCTTGCTCATTGCAAACTTACAAAAATCAGCGTGTTCAGCAAGTCACGATGCGGACTGCCTCACTTCTTAGTCGATTTCTCAGGAACTGGTAGCGACAGGAAAATAAAACATTACAGACTTTCTTACGATGGATGTAGGTACTTGTGTGCCAAATTTCATCAAAATCCCAAATGGTCGACTGGGGACTTTTTTCTAATCTCGATGATTATATATGGACTGACCCTACATAGAAGCAGATCATTTGGAATACATTAGCAGATCATTAGCACAAATGTGACTTAATAACTTCTCAAAATTAAGAACTGATTACAAAAATACGTAATTCTCTCAAGTGAATATAAAGCCTGCCTACCTACAGAAGGCAAATCCATTTTTTTTATGAAAGAAAACTGAAAGTTCTGGGAAATCACTATTCAAATTATGAACAACGAGAACAACCTATGAAGGATTCGCACTCCACAAGATACCGAACGAAATTGCTAACTAAACTAATATAAGACTCCAACGGACTATTTTGAAAATGTACGTATATCTATTGTTTATCTTACTTTGTGAAAATGTACCAATCGGCGGCGGTTAGCATTATAGACTTTCCTGTTTATTGATGTCTTTCCTAGAAACCTAAATTAGTTTACTCATTAGCGCAAGAAGAAAGTACAAGTGTCCAGACTTCAAATCCCGTGTGCCAAAAATTTTCTCGTGAGAAATTAGTGAGGTTAAAACTTGTACGGGTAATACGAAAAGATAGGACAAGTTTAGAGTGCTTGTACGTGACAATATTAAAAGATTTATGCTCAACACGTGTGACAGATGAAACTTTCATCGGTACTGCACATATTTCCGGGTACATTTTATTAATACTTATATTAGTATGGTTTCCTCCTCCTTTAAAATTATTGGGAACAAGCAAAGTGAATGATACTGCCAGCGCCTCCGTACGTGACAAAACATAGAAGCAGAGAATTATTATTTCTCTACTTACTTCAGAAAGCTACCTGCTCACGATAAGTAAATCTCATCCTATATCGGCGAACATAAAGAGGCAGAGGGACAAAGATATTCTCTATTTACCCCTGGTAATTTCACGGCAGGGTTTGCTCTCCGAGTGGAACAAAAGATTCTGAACTGAAACATATTTTTCCTTGTTATTTCAAAATTCATTTCCTTGTCATTTATCTGCACGAGAAATGAAACGCCAAAAATCACTAGATTGTGCAGATTTACGCGAAGTACGTACTAGATCACTAGCTCAATGATAAAATCACTAAATCTAGTACGAAATCACTAAAAGTGGCATCCCTGGCGTGTCGTCTGTCACCGCACAATGCTACCAGCTCCTCACACAAACACATGCTATATGTCATCAAGAAAACACTATAGTTTAAATACACAAAAGTTTCTGAATGGCCATTCTCGTTTACATTTTTTATTTTGGGTTCTTGGAAGCATTTATCGTAGCAAAAATCGTATCATCGATATCCTACCGTGTAAAGTAGCAAATGCTATAGCACTTCCCATGCCATGGCATTTATTGTCGATAGAACCTGCACTATTTCGTAGCATTTTCGCCAAAATTTCCTGGTCCGATTGCAGCGCCAAGGTGTGTTAAAAGGTAGCGAAAGATTGTGTGGGAATTATCCATGCTCTTATTTTTGTGTGGAAAATTGAGTTGTAGTAAAGAAAAATGAGTTGGAGTAGTGATGCTCTTTGAACAGATACTTCTTCGTGGTTTTCGTTTTTTAATTTAACCGGCGAGAATTGTTGTTACAACTACTATAGATAGCTTTAGCTACGTACTTCACGCTTTAGTTTCGGAGCCATAATTGCGCTTTTCTCCAGTGATTTGCTTGCTACTTCACGACAAGATTCTTATCAAAATGCTACCATGTAAAAGCACCATGTAGTTTTGATACCATAGAATATTATACGAGTTTTCTTGCAGTACATCTGCTACGAGAAATGCTTCCGTCTAAAACTAGCTTTAGCCATCATTTTCTTTCACATTCGCATATTCTTCTGAGGCGCCATTGCGCAAGAGTTTGCGTCAACGCAATGCACAATTTGCATTTTAGTTTGCGGTAATCGGGTAGGGTAGCTATATCTGCAAATATTGCGAAGACTGTTATGAAATTAGGTCCCTGTAGTTTTCAAGATGAATGAATGTTGTTCTCTTCCCCTTAGGTGCATGAGCTCATGTATATGAACTAATTGCAAGTTTTTACTTTGGTGATTTCATTCATATCATTCGATTTAGTGATTTTGACATGAATGTTATGAATAGAGGATCTGCTCATATGTATCTTCATCCTATTAAATCGATTAAGCCGAAAAGCAATCGAGCATCGGCACGTCTGATTGGCTACTCTCGTTTCTACCATCGTCTGATTGGCTACTTTCGTTTCTGCCATGATTGTTGGCTCAAAACATTGCGATCTTATTGGGCGGAGTGGGCAGAGTAGGGGTGGCGAAACTGTGACGTATGGCTTCAAGATTTTGTAGTAAGGGCAGATCCTCTATCTTATAAGATCCCTGAATTTGGACCTTTTGGTTAATTAATTTGTAACAATACAATTTATAAATAACAATACAATTGATATTTACAAATCACTAACAATATATTTACAGTAATGTTAAAAGGTAAAGAGATTACAAACGGTAAAGTACATAAACTAGGTACTAGATTAGTAGCGAAAAAATATTTTAATGATTCTGGTATAGAACATCTAAATTTTCGTTTGCTCAACGACGCTTGGGAGCAGATATATACGGCTAAAAACCTGAACAATGCGTGGGATGGCTTTTACAATGTATTTGTTAATTATTTCAACTAAGCGTTTCCAAAAACATGTCCCAGATAGCACGAATACTTACGGCAAATTTTTGCTTCGTTTAGTGGAGCAAACAATCTGAAAGTTTGCGAAGGCAAAATTTCTTAATATTTATTAAAAGCTTTCAATATGATCTGAAAATTTTCGCTGATTTGTAAAAATGAATTCACCACTGCAATTAACTTGAATCTTTTTTGAAAATATAGCGTTGAACGTTTGCCGTCGCAAACAGTTTGCAACTCTGTAAAAAAAGGTTGTTTCGAAAAACTTTCTGAAAGCAAATATGTGATGATATTACCGAGTGCACGCGCATCGTACGCAGAATTCACTGCCTACATCAACTGTGACAAAACAAGCGGGAAGTGAGAATCGAGAAAAACCAATGCACCAGAGGACTCCAGAATAAACTCACTGATCTCTTATCAGATGTTTTTATTGACCCAGGCAGCCTGACGTTATTTTGTGAATGTGTGTGAGAGATATGATCGTTGAGTAAGTAGTTAAATTGCGATATCCTTTGTCTGTGCGTTTATCGTTCATAAGTTTCTTATCTTTGGCAAGTAGCTAAAGATGTTTAATGCTTGCCACTAAGAAGAGACGGATCCACATTATAAAAATTTTGATGTTTCATAAAGTTAGGTTTCACTTTATAAATTTGCAGCAAACATTACCTGATACATTTGCAGCAAACATGATCTTGCGATCGTGAAAACACTTTCTGCAATGTTGCTGCAAACTTTTTAATATTTTCACCAAATTTATCAGTTCATTTTAGGAAGTTTCGTCAAAGAAAATTTCCGCAAAATATTTGCAGCAAAGTCCTGGCAAACTTTATTGCTGTGCAATCGCAAACATTTCGTTTGTATTGGCAGATGTTTTCATTTTCTGAGGCAATTTTGCTGCAAACTCAGCCAGCGTCAACCTCGTTATTTGCATTGAACTTTCGGCAAATTTTCTCATTTGTAAAGGCAAGTTTTTGGCAAACTTTTTAGTTTGCCTTTGCAAATTTTTAAACATTTTTAAAAACTTTTCTGTGCTATCTGGGGTACACTGTTCCTACTTCTACGTGTAATAAGAAAACATGGGTAACAACCGGTATTAAAACATCAAGTAAGACACTAAGGTCTCTAAATATGGCGTATAAAAAGGGAAGTTATCTCAAGAAATGCAAGAATATTATCAACACTACAAAAGCATTTATAGAAAGCTACTTAAATTTGCCAAGAAATCCCATTACTCAAATTTTATAGACAATACTGAAAACAAACCCTCAGCTGTGTGGAAGGTAGTAAACATAGAGGTAAGCATAACACCAAAACGAAAAATGAAATTACTGAAGTAGATGTGAAAGGAGAAAAAGTCACAAACCCCGACCATATTGTCAAAGCCTTCAATAACTATTACACAGGTTCACATTACAAGCACATTCCTAATGTATATCGCATTCAAACATTTGCAAGTTAAATACCACTATCAGTACCATGCTTTTAAGACCCACTTCGGCGAGAGAGGTACATAATATAATAACTCTGAAACCAAAATGGGGCCCCCTGTTGTAAACCAATATTTGTGTTAAGAGCATGACGTATTCCAATCGCTATTTTCTCCGCCCCACGGAGAACATTTCTCAGATGACCTTGCTCTTAGTGTCGTGCGCACACCAATCAGCTTTCTTTTCAGGCTGCTGACTTCCCTTCGGTTCCTCCTCAGGGAAGTTTCAGACTACCATGCATGTCCAACCTCTGACCTCACGGTCCGAGTGCAATGTCTGCACACGACACGTAAATTGGTGCCGTTTGCAACGCCGATCGAGCCATTTAAAAGCTCGCGTTTTCGCCTCGATCGTCGGACAACGTCCCTTCCTGTAGCCTCAAAGTCGTGCTATCTAGACGGAGTCCGCAATGTCTTAAGTACGACTTAGCCCAGGATTTCTGAGCAAGTTCCTAGTTGTCCTCGCTGTCACTCTGCCTCTCACTCTCTCGGCTTCTCCGGAGGCCTCCCACTCTCTTGGTTACCATCCATACCTTATCCCAGTGGCTAACTTGGCACTCTGTTTTAGTAAAGCTTGACGACAGTCAGGGGTCTACCCATAATTGCTGGTCGGCTTAGGAAACTGACGGTCAAGGTTACCTCCCTCGAACTTGGCAATCTACTTCTGCAAGCTTAGCTCCAGCCGGGACCTGTGGGCCCGAAACTGATGGTGAGCTTAGGAAGTTGACGGTCTAAGTTCTGTCACTCCCCTATTTGATGTGTGTTGACAGACTGTAGGTTCATTGCTTAGCTGGCCTAAACACACTGGTACGATAATATAGTAACATCTGTACACCTAAACCCTCTCTTGTAAACTCCCCTATTTGATGTTTGTTTAGACTGACTCTAGATTCATTGCCTTGCTGGTAGATCAAATAGTTACACCTGTGCACCTACCTTTCTACTAGGACTGACTCATGCCTTCCCAGTCTAGTGAAGTTTTGTTTTATCTTGTGAGTTCTTCTCTGTGCCATTAGTTAGAGATTGGAACAAGTCACGTAAGTCTTACAAACATTCTCTATAGACACATACCGGTAGTTACACTTAGCGCCTCAGCTCGTGGACTTGTAATATCATTAGGACCAATAAACTGCAGGCTTACTGCAAGGAACTTTGTTTTTTAGTTTTGCTTTCAAGTGATATCCCAAAGAGTTGGTAACTATCAAGTTTTCGTCGAGATAACGAATTCGACCGTTCTCTATTAGAAGTTGTCTTGTCTGAGGGCAACGCCACTTTGTAAAACTAGAATCTTCAGATTGATTGTTAGCTGAGTTCCTGTTCCAGTATAACTTTGCCGCTCGAGTTATAATTGGTGATTTTGCAGAAACTTTGTTGATCAATTAGGAGTATTTTGGTTAATTTTGGTTAATTCTAATTGGTTAATTAAAATTCTTGTGTGGGCCGGTCTACGCAAACACTTACCGCCGGTCCGCTACAAAAATTTGGTGGCAGCGGTGGGATATCTTGAGCAACCCTAGGATATCTTGAACAACCTTAGGATATCTTGAACAACCCTAGGATATCTTGTACAAACTTATGACATTTGGAACGATCGTGAGGGTGTAAACTTAGGGTGATAACAGTTTAAGTTGTTTTTAGTGAACTGTGTTGTGCATGTGTGGAATTTATTCTGTGCTGAAAGTTTTCCATGTATTTAACTTTCATTCCATCCTCGTTGGCGGTAGCGAGAAAGGGAAAAGGACGTTTTTGTTGTTTGACTGCCATCAAGCAGCAAAACATCCTGCTGACTGTTCGTAACGCCACACGCACATTAGTGAATCCAGTTCATTAAGTGATATTAGTGTTTATTAGGTGCAGTGCATATTAGTATTGGAAAATTAGGTATTAAAAGCCCCATACATGTGATTAACTCGTTGTGAATATAAATTTAGAGATAGATTTTAGTAAGACTTTCCTCAGAGAAACCATTGTTGCTCAAACCTTACGAGTTTTCGCTAAAATCCAAGAGGTTCATTTGTTTAATTTGTAGTTTTCACCTAGGCACGTATATTTGAATTTTTAAACATGGCAGAAGCCGGTGGCAATCCAGATCAACGGGAATACGTTAAAGTTTCTGAGGCCATTCAAGTTATTGCAGAACCATTTACAGGAGATTGTTCTAAGTTAAGACAATTTATTGATAGTTATGAAATTGCTTTAGTGATAAGCCTGTATTGTTGAAGTTTATTAAGTCGAAACTTTTATGAGAACCTAGAAATCGTATTTTAGTCTTATTGAACACACATTCTCGGGAAGCAATTAAGGAAATTTTAGAAGAGAATTATGCTATACATAGGTATATTGATTATTATGCTTGTTTATTGTTTTCTGCCAGGCAATGCAAAAATGAGAGTATTAGCTCATGAGCTAGCAAATTAAATATAATTTGAGCAGTTGTGAAAGCTGCTGTTTCGAAAATCTTTTGTGAAATGGAGAAAGCCGGTGCTCACGCACTCATTGATCATTCGACAAAGCATCTTTTGTCCAGGGAATTAGCGATTCTCGCATTCAAACAGTAATTCGTGGTAAAAGTACAGAAGAAGATAAATTCGCGCAATTATTTGATTTTGCTCTAGTTGAAGAGTCACATATTTTGACGCAGAGACGGAAGCCATTAGAAACCAGAAATGAAGATAGGGCAACTTCTTAAAATCGTAGTCGTGACAAGTCAGAGAAGAAAGGAAATTTTCCCATAATAAGAGTTCTGAAAGTAAACCCAGAGATTCCATAAATTTTGTCGTTCTCGTAACGATAGAGCTAAAATTAAGAAAAAGGTTCATTGTTTAGAAGATTGTGAACATTCAGTAGATTCTCATGAAGATGAGCATGATAAACATTGTAGTGAAAGTAGTAATAGAATTGAGGATTCCAATTCTTGTTGTGCTTTACGATGTACGCACTGTTATCATTGTCGTGAAAAGCGTACCCTTACTTGTGCTAAGAAATGCACCCATTTTTGTACCAGAAAGAACAGTTCTGAGCATCGCCAAACGCGAAGCCCTTCTCCGCGTTGTTCTCATCACCGCCAAACGCTCAGTACTTCTCCGGGTAGTTCTCGTCACCGCAAAACGCGTAGCCGTTCTCTGCGTCGCCCAACGCGAAGTTCTTCTCCGCGCCGTCCTCAGTGTCATCGCCCAGTGCGTAGTCCTTCTCCACGTCGTCCAGTGTATGTTTGTCCTCAGCGCCGCACACAGCGCAAACATTCTCCGCGACCTAAACCGAAAACAGTTTCGCCGCATCGTCATCCTGTCATTGACACGCATGAATTTAATTTAAGAGATAAATGTCGTGGTGAACACAGCACCAAGCCACATTTTTGTAGTCAGAATAAATCTTTGTGTTGTTTATCGAAACAGTTCTTCAAAAGGCAAAATTAAAAACGTTTTGACCATAGCAAAAATCAGTGATAGGGTTAAGATTTTCCGTTGTTCCTCAGAACAAACAAGTAATAGCTGTACCTCAGCAATCTGATCATGTTGATAGAAATTCTTTTAAGTCTGGAACAATTGGACGTTATGACAATTATGTCAATGTTCTACCAAGAGTATAATTGATAAAAAGGGTAAAATAAAAGTACAAATGATGGATTTGAATAAAAATTATGAGATGTTATTACATTCAGGTTCAGATCTTTCGCTCATCAAGTATAGCCATTTATGTAGTCGATGTTTAAAAAGATTCATAAATGTGAATCCACTCCGGTGCATGGATTCAATAATTTTCATGCCCATACTTTAGGTACATTAGATCTTAGGTTAGAAATAGGTGAGAATAGTGACTCATAATTTTCATGTGATGCGTAGTGACTTGTTACCTCCTAACATAGCCGGTATAATAGATAGATTTTTTCAAACACAATTGTCTGATTTCATAGGACGGACAAGCTGAATTGAAACTAGATGTAGGCAGTCGAGTTAAAGTCTCTGCACGTACTGAAAAACTAATTGAATTTAAGACAGAGAATAATGGAATAGGATTTTTCTCAAAACGTACTTTAGCAGGTGTATTCCTGCCTGACGCTATAGTGAAAACATCCAATAACAAATGTATTACTAGTATTTTGAATTTGACTGAAAATGAAGTAGACGTACAAATTCCTCCGGTTTCTTTAGATTTTGAACCAGTATACAGCATGACGAATTGTCCTAGTGTTTATGTATTGAACAAGTCTGACAATGTAAATGAAACTAAAGAATTAAAATCGTGTTTAAAATTACTTAGGAAAAACTTGCAATTAGATCATTTGAATGCTGAAGAGAAACCTTTAATATTATCGCTTTGCGAGGAATATTGTGATTTATTTTTTTAGAGGGAGACAAGCTATTGTGTACTGACATGATTGAACATGACATCCCTATTCATCCAGATAAACGAGGTACAATGGTAACTCAGAAACCGTACCGCATTCCTGAGGTAAATAAAGCAGAAGTACAAAATCAAATCGATAAGATTTTAGATGAAGGTACAATATCCCCAAGTAAGAGTCCTTGGAATTTTCCGATATTGATAGTGCCGAAAAAGATGGATGCATCAGGAAAACCTAAGATTCGTATATGTTTAAAATTTTTGTAGATTAAATCAGATTACAATTGAATCACAATAGCTTTGCTTTACAGAATATTACTGAGATTTTAGAACAGTTACGCCAATCTACGTACTTTATGACATTGGACTTAGCCAGTTGTTACCAACAAATTAGATCAGATCTGAAGACAGTAGCAAGACCGCCTTCAGTACCTCATATGGTCATTATGAGTATAACGGAATGAGTTTTGGATTATGTGGGGCCCCCGCAACTTTTCAGAGAATGATGAATATTGTTCTATCCGGATTACAAGGATTGAAGTGCTTTTCTTATTTGAACGAATGTTTTATATATAGTAGAGATTTAAAGAAACATATGTCGCGATTGAAACTTGTATTTGATAGGTTTCGAACTTACAGCCTCAAACTTCAGCCTGATAAGTGTGAATTCCTCAGAAAAGAAGTAACGTATTTAGGACATCAAAAACAAATCAAGGTGCGCACACCAATCAGCTTTCTTTTCAGGCTGCTGACTCCCCTTTGGTTCCTCCTCAGGGAAGTTTCAGACTACCATGCATGTTCAACCTCTGACCTCACGGTCCGAGTGCAATGTCTGCACACGACACGTAAATTGGTGCCGTTTGCAACGCCGATCGAGCCCCTTAAAAGCTCGCGTTTTCGCCTCGATCGTCGGACAACGTCCCTTCCTGTAGCCTCAAAGTCGTGCTATCTAGACGGAGTCCGCAATGTCTTAAGTACGACTTAGCCCAGGATTTCTGAGCAAGTTCCTAGTTGTCCTCGCTGTCACTCTGCCTCTCACTCTCTCGGCTTCTCCGGAGGCCTCCCACTCTCTTGGTTACCATCCATACCTTATCCCAGTGGCTAACTTGGCACTCTGTTTCTGAAAGCTTGACGACAGTCAGGGGTCTACCCATAATTGCTGGTCGGCTTAGGAAACTGACGGTCAAGGTTACCTCCCTCGAACTTGGCAATCTACTTCTGCAAGCTTAGCTCCAGCCGGGACCTGTGGGCCCGAAACTGATGGCGGGCTTAGGAAGTTGACGGTCTAAGTTCTGTCACTCCCCTATTTGATGTGTGTTTTGACAGACTGTAGGTTCATTGCTTAGCTGGCCTAAACACACTGGTACGATAATATAGTAACATCTGTACACCTAAACCCTCTCTTGTAAACTCCCTTATTTGATGTTTGTTTAGACAGACTCTAGATTCATTGCCTTGCTGGTAGATCAAATAGTTACACCTGTGCACCTACCCTTCTACTAGGACTGACTCGTGCCTTCCCAGTCTAGTGAAGTTTTGTTTTATCTTGTGAGTTCTTCTCTGTGCCATTAGTTAGAGATTGGAACAAGTCACGTAAGTCTTATAAACATTCCCTATAGACAGGGTGCGAATTACCGGGGGGGATGAGGGGGATTTTCCCCCTCAATCACATTTTGTTTCCCCCCCAAAGAAGTCAGCTGAAGTATCCCCACCGGGAATGCTCGCTTTCCCCCTCAAACTATGCTTAGTATAACTCCAAATTTCACTGATTTTTGTTATTTCTTGTAAATTTAATCTTCTAGCTGTATTTCGAAATGATCAATGTAAACTGTTCAGTTTTGGTCATTTCTACTTACCACCTAATTACCCACTATCTTCAACGTTGTTTAGTAGAACTATATTATTATGACTACGGTTGTTACTTGCAACTGTACCTTCGTACCCTTCAGTTCGTCATCGTTTGTGAATTTGAATGTACTAATTGCGTATAACAAAGCCACATATAGATTTATAAATGTTCTTAGCGGTTGGCCAAGAAGAAGTAAACAAATAGCTTCTTCTACCATACTTGGCGAAGTTCGGATATGTCATATTCATCCTCTATATTTGTATCGATTATCATCTTATTTTAATTTTTGTTATAACATGTTATTTCATTTTCCAGTGTACTCTTTGTTAGCACATGGTCTTCATTTCCTAGTAGGTTGTGTGTATGCAACTCAAAAGTTGCATTTAAATTGTGATAATTAGCATAGTAATCACTGCTTTTACAGTTTACGGAAATGAACTTTTGAAACTGTACTCAAAATCTGAGATACGGTATAGGTATTCTCTCGTAAGTATATGTTAACGTACACGCTAGGGGATACGCTCCTAGTGAGCAGACATGTTAATGAAGGTCATTTTTAGGTGAATAAGCGAATAATTCAAGATTTGTTTCACCATTTGTTAATACGACTGGTTCTCCGTGTCATTGTCCGTGTCTGTATAAGCATTTCAACTGGAGCGTGTTTTTTTAAAGTTAACCCTTCATTTTTCCATCTTTTCGCTGTACAGTTTGCTGTCCACGCAATTAATGTTGTCTGAAAAACTTCAGTGTAATGTTTTACTTTATTTGAATAACGTAGCCCATAGTGAATCAACTCATCTTCAACCTAACAGTGAAGTAATTTTTAAGTGTTGACTTTCCGTGCCCATCACGGAATCGATATTTGGAGGAAAAAAGTCGTGATGAGCACAGCTTTAGCGGGAAGTAGAAGCACAAGCTCGAAATTTGAATTGAGAGATTTTAAATATCTGGCCTTCGATTTGACCTTGATGTGAGAGATCGGGACCAGCAACAATCCATTTCTTATTTGATAGGCTAATATCTAGATGTTCTTAAAAAAAATGTCCGGTAATGATAATTTTAGTGGTTTTCACAAGACTGAAGTAGGTTTCTTTTCGCAACCTGTATATATTAATGCAAAGTGGAAGCTTTCAACATGAGTGGAAAAATTAATATATGCTTGTGATCATGGCTATCGCTCGAGCCAAGTTATTAACTAAATAAACCTTAGAGAGCTACGGGGACAAGAGTGAGTGCAACATTAAAACACGTTCAGAAAGGTTTAGTGGGGTGTGTGTATGTCAGACAATATATATGTGCATAGTTATTGTGGGTAGATTTATTAAATTAATAAATCTCTTATTTATTACAGATGTCACACACACACACACACACACACACATATATATATATATATATGGGGGGTAAGGCATTTATTGTCTCATTTTGAAATTTGAACCTTCAGACTATGTCCTTTGGCCTAATTTTATCCCTCCCCAATATAGATTATCTAATTCGCACACTGCCTATAGACACATACCGGTAGTTACACTTAGCGCCTCAGCTCGTGGACTTGTAATATCATTAGGACCAATAAACTGCAGGCTTACTTTAAGGAACTTTATTTTTTAGTTTTGCTTTCAAGTGATATCCCAAAGGGTTGGTAACTATCAAGTTTTCGTCGAGATAACGAATTCCACCGTTCTCTATTAGAAAATAAGTCTTGTCCGAGGTCAACGCTACTTTGTAAAACTAGAATCTTCAGATTGGTTGTTAGCTGAGTTCCCGTTCCAGTATAACTTTGCTGCTCGAGTTATAATTGGTGATTTTGCAGAAACTTTGTTGACCAATTAGGAGTATTTTGGTTAATTACTAAACTCTCTTGCGTGGGTGCCGGACTACGCAAACGCATACCACCGGCCCGCCACACTAAATATAAAACCATTTCTACCGGTGTTCCTCAGGGATCGATATTAGGACCCATATTGTTTTTACTATATGTAAATGATTTGCCAAAAACGTAACATTAGCAAATACAACTATGTACGCTGATGACATGAGTCTAACTATAACATGTTTAAGTCATGATATTATCTGTGATAAAATTGAGAAGACAACCCTTAGTTTAGAAAACTGGTTTCCCCAAAACCAACAAAAATTATACACAGACAAATTTATAGCACTAAATTTTCATCACATTCAAAATAAGCATTGCCTAGAAACTGATATAATGTTAAATAATCAAAAAATAATGTATTCAAACTCAACTAAATTTCTGGGACTTTGGCTACACCACAATCTTTCCTGGAAAGCGCATATATTTTCACTAGCATAAAAGCCCAATAAAATGCTCTATGCATTAAAATCAATCAAACATGTTTTAAAATTAGATACGATTCGTAACTTTTATTTCGGACTCTTTCAGTCTTTACTTTCATATGGTATAATCTTCTGGGGAAACATGTTGTTCGTAATATGTTGTTCGTTATTCAAAAAAAGGGTTTTAAGAACTATGGCTGGGGCCAAAATAAACGATTCGTGTACGCCAATATTTAAGGAACTTAAAATATTGCCTTTACCCTCGCTATACGTACTTCGTATGCTACTGTTTGTTAAAACCAACATTGAGGTATTTAACGCACCAGCAAACCATAAGTACGATACCAGGCGTAAGGATAAAATCCCCAGCAAACAGCACTGCACTAAATTATACGAAAGAAATCCAACGTGTATGGGTACGTTACTATATAATAAGCTGCTACTATATCTTCGAAAGACAGAACAAAGAGGAGAATTTAAGCGATTACTGAGAACCTACCTATTAAGCACTGCTTTTATTCCGTGAATGAATTCCTAGGTGTGTAAATGAATTTGATTATTGGTAATATTTAAACTGTCTATTTTTTGTGTTTCTTTTATATAGTAGACGTAGCGTAGTATTTTAATTAATTCGTATGTATATGTTAGAACTATGTATGTTTATGTATTTTTATACCCTGACGAGTCTTTTCATAGGCACGAATATGTATGATCATAAAGACGAAGTAATATGAATATGAATATTAACAATCGTTCAAAAACATTTTTTGAATACTAATAACAAAATTAGTATGATTGTTGGGAATGTTTGAAACTGCTACGAAACGAACTTTAAAATACCTTAATTAAAATAAATTTTTAAAAAGAAAATACACAGAGCCTAGCCAATTGTAAACTGAAGAGCTTAGGCCTACTTCGTATTTTTTGTGCTGATGGTTTACACACTAGCTTTTTACTTTTCGGGTTTGAAGATGCACAGAAATTAGAAATTAAAGTCGGACCGAAAATTATGGAGTCAAGAAGGTATTAAACTAAATCTTTTGTGAATTTTACTACTAAATGACAAAGTTTGTTTAGTATACCAGGCTTGTAGCGAGGACGCTATAGGGCAGGAAAGAGGACATTTTTGGAGGGGCTAACTTGAGTTATTCTCTCTCTCATTCATTCATACATGACGATAGAAATTTAAGTAGGATATACGAAAAATTAAAAGTTTTGGAGTTTTATAACGAATATCATGATATATGACATCAAACACATTACTGAGGTCTGTATAAATTTCTCTGTTTCATTTTTATCATCATTCTTTGTTGCTACTGAGTGACTGAACTCAGCAACATTAATGTTGATTTTCTGGATAGAAAATCTTGCTGACTGTGAAATAATATATATATATATATATATATATATATATATATATATATATATATATATATATATATATATATATATATATATATATATATATATATATATATTACAATATTTCTCCCATGATTGCCAACTGCTGTGTATGATATAAAGAAGAAGAAGGAGACAACACATTGTTACCAGGGCATTGACATATGGCTAGAAGAATTAGTGATGTGTGAGGTGGAAAATTTTCCGCTATATTTTTCCGGAAAATTTTCCGTTCTAAAAAATATCAGAAATCAAGGTAGAATTCCTCAGCAATTATGAAATTGATTGCATTCATGTATAGAAATGTTGAAAAGTGAAAGATCGTTTAAAGAATCTGAAAATTTTCATGGCTCAGACAATTTTCAGTACTATGTAGGAACAAGTTAAACCATTTTTCATGAATCGAAATATTTTCTGCCTTATATGGAAAAATTAAAGAACTTTTTATGAGTCGGAAAGTTTTCATCATTTTGAAGCAATGTGAATCGGAAAGTTTTATTGCTCTGTAGAAACAAGTGAAAGGAATTTTCATAGATCGAAAAATTTTCATCACGATGTAGAAACAAGTGGAAAACACTTTTCATAGGCCGGACAATTTTGGATATTATGTATAGTGATGTTAGGTGGAAAATTTTCCACTATATTTAACTGCACATTCAGCTACAAAATTGAATTTCGGTAGAGGAAAGTTAGTCAGAACAAATTATAATTTTCCAATTAGGAACCGGAAAATTTTCTAACATTTCAAGTTGGGAAATAAAATTTTACACAGTGTTTCTCTCTCTCTCTTGTTCTGCGAGTTCCTTCGTTGCTAAGCGGTTAGCATACGCGCCTTTGGCATGGAAAACCTGGCTTCGATTCCCAGCGGGAGCTCATGTAGTTCGGATACCACGTTAATCAGTTGGTCCCTTTTTATATAGTCTCGCTGCTGAAGGGGACGTTAAACTCAAAATCAACTCAATTCAACTCCTCTCTTTCTCTCTCTCTCTCTGTGTATGTGTGTGTATGCAAAGTGCAGAGAACACACATCCAGTTCGTAGAGTATAAATATCCCATTCTATTATTTAAAATTTCAATTTATTAAAAGTCATGAATATTTTCCGATTCATAAAAACATACTCCACTTATTCATTCGATTCATGAAAAATTGTTCCACTTGTTCCTACATAGTACTGAAAATTGTCTAAGCCATGAACATTTTCACATTCTTTAAACAATATTTCACTTTTTAACATATCTATATATGATTTCAATCAATTTTATGATTGCTGAGGAATTGTTACTTGATTGCTGATATTATTTAGAACGGAAAATTTTCAGGAAAAATATAGAAGAAAATTTTCCACCTCATATCACGGCTAAACAAGGATGTCGGAATAAGTGGAGTGTTTTTACGAATCGGAAAATTTTCCGTTTCAAAATTGCCCGGAAAATTTTCATTACTGTACATGAGAGAGAATTTTTCGATTCATGAAAAATTGTTCCACTTGTTCCTACATAGTACTGAAAATTGTCTAAGCTATGAAAATTTTCAGATTCTTTAAACGATCTTTCACTTTTTAACATTTCTATATATGAATTCAATCAATTTTATGAATACTGACAAATTGTTACTTGATCACTGATATTTGTTAAGAACGGAAAACTTTCCGGAAAAAATATAGAGGAAAATTTTCCACCTCACACCACGGCTAAACAACGATGTAGGAATAAGTGGAGTATGTTTTTATGAATCGGAAAATTTTCCGGAAAAATATAGAAGAAAATTTTCCAGCTCACATCTCGACTAAACAACGATGTAGGAATAAGTGGAGTATGTTTTTATGAATCGGAAAATTTTCATCACTACAGGGGAGATAATTTTTCGGTTCATGAAAAATTTTAAAATTGTCTAATCTATGAAAATTTTCAGATTCTTTAAACGATCTTTCACTTCTTAACATTTCTATATGTGAATTCAATCAATTTTATGAATACTGACGAATTGTTACTTAATCACTGATATTTGTTAAGAACGGAAAACTTTCCGGAAAAATATAGAAGATAATTTTCCACCTCACATCTCGACTAAACAACGGTGTAGGAATAAGTAGAGTATATTTTTATGAATCGGAAAATTTTCATCACTGGGAAGAATACCATTGCCACTGATGAAGACGATATAAAAGATGCCACAACACCTCCGAAGGCATCAGTCTGCTTCTGACTGGTCAACTTCACTTGCTCTTTTCCAGCTGCAACAGGCGGGAGAAAAATCCTTATCTCTTCTCTAGGTGTAACAGACAGGAGAAATATCCTCACCTCTTTCCCAACTGTTATGGGCAGGAGAAATCCCGAGCACTTCACCAAGAAACATTATATATATATATATATATATATATATATATATATATATATATATATATATATATATATATATATATATATATATATATATATATATATATATATATATATATAGGGGAATGCCTGAGATTTCCCCTCCTCTGGAAGAATCCCGGCTTCTGGTTTAGCTAATGTCGTTCCAACCAGGGATAGTGGTTTTCCCCTCTCTGTACATAGTTCCTTTATCATGGAAAATATTTAAAATTCACACTTTTAGAGTATTATGTTTTTTAAGTTTGGATGTCGCTTCTTCTGTCTCACTTCCCTTTTCTTCTTTCCCGTACATGAGACTGTATTTGTTCGTGCTAGCTACTCGCATAAAAATACCGTTTTGGGGAGTTTTAAACGAATCCTACAAGAAAACAAAACCAAAGATACGTGTTGTTTCAAGGTCTGTAGTATATTTCCAAGGTTCCCTTCCTCTTTGTCAGCAAAGATAAAGGGGAAGATTTGATGTTTAAGCTCACCATTGAAACTCGGGGCACCAGCATCAATAATGCGTTTCTTCTTCCGTCGACAAGAAAAGAAACAATTGAAGAAGTACTAGCAAAAGCACAAATGGATCAGAGTTTTCCGCATGCATCACATTACAGAAGGAAGAAATGTTTATTGCTCTTGCGGACAACGTATGTTTGAAATTTTGGATCCTACAGCCTCCCCAACCAAAGGCAAAATTGACTATAAGTCTGTGTTGTTATCCACAGTAGTCTTTTTTTTTTTTTTAAAATAGCTAATAAAGGAATAGAACTGGAAAATTTGATCTCAGGAGAACACTGGAAACCTACACTATCACTAGAATGGAATGGTTGTTGAGAAGGAATAAAAGCAATGAAGAAAATTACAAGTATGGAACGCGTCGTATCGACAATGCGTTTATAGACGGTGTTTCTGCAACTAATCCCAAGAAACTTATTGACAAAATTGCTGATCATGGAAGATGCAAGTCCCCACCTCAAGTGCATGGAAATAATGGACAATCGGAAGAAACAGCACATTGACGAATCCATACAAAAAAGCACGAGTCTATAGCAACTCCAAAATGAAGAAAAAATTAGAACAGCAGCAGCACTCATGCGTACTGCATCATATTCTTGGTTAGTTAAAACACCATTTTATTCATAATGAACAAACTCCATGGCTCTGGATAAGTAGAGTAACAAATAAAACAGTTCTGACCAGAGCAGAATGAAATATATTAAAAACAATACTTACAATGTGTTACAGTTTCAAGGACCTAACGTCCTCTTCATCAGACACAAACAAACACACATTTTATTCAATAGATGAGTTTTTGAATACGATAATATTTAATTTTTGTAAGGTAATAATATTTAAGATGTTATGGTGGTGAACTTTAGTACTTTAGCACTTATTGTAGATAATGAACAATCACTATTGCTGTACATTATTGTAGTAAGTTATAATTTGACGTTGTCTATGGCTATGTAGCTGATTCGACAATAAAATTTATTATTATTATTATTATTGCTAAAGAAAATCTGTCTTTCTTGACACGTTGTTCTTTGGTTGAACTCCAGAGATTAAATGGGGTTTCCGTGGGAAATACGTTATACTTCGATCATGCGCGCAAAAACTTGATAATGTTTATTGTCGAGGAGATGAAAAAAAGTCTTGCTAAGTTTATTGTGGAGTCAGGAGAAAATTTCAATATTTAATTAATGAGAGCACAACAACATCTAATAAATCTTGTATGATAAATTTATTTTCGTATAGTTTCTGAAGGTGTTGCGTGTAACAATTTTTTTGAAATTGTCGAACTTGACAACACTACACCAGAAGCTATATTAGTAAGCTTGTTAGAGACTTTATCTAACCATGGCATAGCGGAAAACGTTCTAAAGAATCACCTTGTTGGCTTAGGAACAGATGGCGAGGCAGTGATGCAGGGTTATTTCAATGGAGTTGCAACAAGATCACGTGAACTGTTGAACAATGACAATTGTGGTTCACTTGTATGGATCATAAACTTGAGCTCACCTTTCAAGATGTGATTAAATCTGTCTGTGATGTGTATCATATGCAAGCTTTATATTGTGTTTTCTCATAGCCCAAAACAGCAGAGACTATTTAAACAATTATCAGACGAACTGTCAACAAATATTCTGAAATTGGGTCGTGTGTTTGGAGTACGGTGGATTGCATCTTCATTCAATTCTGTGCGGTCACTGTGGGAAAGTTACATTGCATTGTGCAGTCTTTTGTCTAAATACAAAGACTGCAAGTAGTAAAGATACATTCCGTCCGGTGCGTGAGAGATCGATATTCGAGGGTTTAGTAAAGAAGCTAACTAGTTGGTTATTCATCAGGGAATTTATATTAAATTATGATGTTCTTGAAATTTTAAAAGGTCTTTCGCGCTATCTGCAGAACAGAAGTGCATTTGCAGTTGAAGCCAAACGAGAAATTGATTTGGTATATAAATAAATTTGAGCGTTAAAGACTGTTGATCTCCCGAGACCAAGAAATGCTCTTAATGAATTAGAGCAAAGAAACACATTCAAAGGAGTGTCCATCACTAAGCCTACTGCTAGTGATAAAACAGAATTTGACACTTTCCGATTGAAATTTCTTCAATCCCATTTAGACAATATAAACTCCCGTTTTCCAAATAAAGACTTTTTCGTTGATGCTTCAGTGTTAAACCGTGCTTCTTGGCCTGTTGATCAAAATGAATTAGTGCTTTTCGGAGACGATCCCATCCCTCGATTATCCAAATTGTTGAAACAGTGAATGAATGGTGTTTCCTACGTAGTGAATTTCGTTTGTACAAGAACAATCCTTCCTATATGCCTCCAGCTGTTCAGGAACTTAAGAAAGCTGTGGAAGTAATACCGATATCAACTGCAGAATGTGAACGTGGGTTTAGTGCTATAAATCAAACATTGAATGACCTGAGGAATTGTATGCATATTGTAATACTTAGAAAGCTCCTTTTTTTGTATCTATACATGGGTCCACCTGTGCGTTTCTGTAATGCCGAAAAATATGCAACAATGTGGATAAAATTGAAGCATCATAGTGCTACAAACAATCCTACCGGGAAAGCAAGAAATGTCGAAGAATGTTCACATGCATCTCGCCTTTTCAACTAAAACGTAACTAATGTTTTTCTTAAAAATAAAAAAGACAACTTTAGTTTGTTGTGTGTACGTACTTTTTGTATTACTCTATCTTTACTACATTTTCTGTTATTTTATTACTTTTGATAATTGAATGTTTTGTTTAGCTAGATTTTGAATTTCAACATAAAATAACGGTATTACTCTGATTATAGGAGGCTCCAGGAAATATTTTTGGCCATCTCAAACTTTCAAGCCCCACTACCCCTAAGGTATATGCAAATACACTACACATTGTGATCCACCTATCCCCCACTGGTAAATTAACAAATTGAACCCTGGTATATATTGTAATGTCCCACGTAGTATTGTGTACAAGCAACTCTTTACGCTTATGTTTATAAACACCACCACACGGTTTTACGAGAGGATACTACACACCACGTGGACCTACTACGAACTTCTGGCTCCTCCCACGAAGCAGACGACGACATCGAAGCAACAGCGCTACCTCCGTCTGGGGATCTATAAATTCGACAGCCGACAGCAGATCTGTACCAGTTCACTGATGTCCCTCCATCTGTTTGCTTTGGAACAGCGAGTAACCTAACCCCAAACCTCTAGTCTGCTTCGGGACTCGGCTTTTCCTTTCTCCTGGCTTAGCCTGCTTCGGGGCTCTGTTAAGAATCCTAAACTCAATCACTTAGCCTGCTTCGGGGCTCTGTGACCACCTAACCTCCTCACTGTTTGCCACGGATCATTGAGGAACCCTATCACCACTCTGCCTATCCTCCTACGGGGCTTTGTGGAGATCCTGTCTGCGACCTCTTGGTCAAAGACTACCTATATCTAACCTTACAAGCATAGAGAAATTATGTAGTATTTTTTTTTTTTTGTAAAATACTGTTTTTAGTGATTTTTTTATAATAAAAGCCGGTAGTGGGAGTCAATTCCGGACACTATTTTCAATACCTCGCTCTACCTACATCATATAGGGTGAGTAAAATGTACTTCGAAACCTTTATAATTTGATGCCAGAAGGAAACAAGTAAAAAGTAAGTATTTCAACTGATATTGGGCGAGGGGCTGGAACTTTCGGGGTGCATCTTTGAAATTTTGAGTTTAACGTCCCACAATTATGCCTTTTAGGCTAAGGAAGACAATGGTTAAAGCAAGTGAATAATGATAGAAGAATCAATGGAATGATAATGTAGGAAGGAACGGAAGTACTCCGAGAAAATCCACGAGCACGGTGTTGTCCACCACAAATTAACTTGGTCGGGGATCGAACCAGGGACCCCACGCATCAGAAGTAGGCGCTCTATCATTGAGCCCCCGTTTAGGGTGTATGTCGATCATGGCTACGATCTTGGATCCAAGTCATTTTTTTTTAAATGGGAAGAGGGACATGTGGCGTTATAAATAACACTAGCTCAAGTTCACGAATACAATGGTGTAACTTTCTTTGTCAGTGTTAGAGGATTCGGGAGTTGTGAAGAACCAAATTTGGCAAATTACCTCAAGCATGCTACAACACAGGGTGTCCATCCTGTGCAATGCATAACTGTAGTCGCGGCATCCACTCTGAAAGCACACGGAGGAGAATGTTGAATGGAATTTGATCACAGGATCCATGCCTTAAGGAAATGATCTCAACATACAAAATCTGCTTAAAATATCCCCATAGATCAAAATTAAGGCGTTGTCAGAGGATATGGGCGGCCACTCTATGGGACCACGGGGACCAATTCACTTCAATGGAAGTTGTGGATTTAACCTTCACGCACACCAACTCCATAGTGCGTGTGGGGCTTTATCGTGCTGCAAATAAGATGGAAAGTCACTGTCTGCGTTCAATATGGAAGGAAACACAAAGTCCTGAAGCAGCATTAGGTACAGTTACGCCGTTAAAATGCTGGTAATGAAAAAGGATCCAATGATTCAGGTGTAGCATATTCCACAACGCACCATTGCCTTTTCTGGACTATGTTCTCTACGCGTGTTAACCCAGTATGGATTTGGGTCACATCAGTATTGACAGTTATGCCGATTGACTTTCCCGTTCAATGTACGTCTCATCGCTGAACAGTATGCCCATGGAAAACGAGGGATCCCGTTCCTGTTGTTCTGCAACCCACATGCAGTACTCCAATTGGCTATCGGGGTCATCCGCATTAAGTTACATCTCCAGCTTCTAAGGATGCCACTCATAGGGTGCAATATCTGGATCACGGATTCGATGACTCCACATTCCAAAAGACACACGACGGGTATGGCGTTTAGGACTTTTCACAAATGCTACCATCACAGCCGTTGCTGTTTCTTCAGTGACAATTAGAGACCGGATGTTTAGGCATTAAAACCCTGCAAATTAGACAGGCAATAGGCACTTAAAATCTGAAAATAGGCACTAAAATCCACGTGCTGTAATAACAGCTTTACAGACTTTGGGCATTTGTCGTATTAGTTTTTGTAGTTTCGGGCTTGATTCCTATCCACGCTTTGCGAAGACACTCAAATAAGTGTTTCTCGCTAGAGGGGCGCATCTTTCGAACTTTCCTATCATGCTCATCCCTCAGTAACTCAACTGGATTACAATCCGGTGATTGCGGGGGCCACACCATATTCTTTAAATCTCCCTGTTGCTCTTTTGCTGACAAATACCCTCTACAAAGTCGGGATGTGTGTTTTGGGTCATTGTCTTGCTGCATGATGAACCCATGACCAATGAGCCTCTTCCCAGATGGCACTGCGTGTCTGATCAAAATCTGATGGTACTGTTCATTCTGCATTGCACCCTGTATTTGCACTAAATCCCCCCACTTGATTGTTACCAAAGCAACCCCACACCATCACAGAACCACCCCCGTGCTTTACCGTTGGCAAAATACACGACGGAAGCAGTCTTTCGCCTTTGGAGCGACGCACAAAAACCCTGCGTCTATGACTGAAGAGCTCAAACTTTGATTCGTCAGTAAATAAGCACTTGTTCTACTGCTCTGGCCCCCAGCTTGCAAATTTTCTTGCCCACAGCAATCTCTTCTTTTTGTTTTGAGGGCGTAAGAGCGGTTTCCTAGTTGCCACACGACCGTTTAGTCCTGCATTAACTAACCGTTACCGGACAATTTCATAGCTGTTCGGCTTTTCGCGATTTTCGTTCACTTCAGCTTGTATTTGGGGCACTGTTTTCAACCTGTCGCGTTTGCTTGTCACTATAATGTACTTGTCCTCTCTTGCAGTAGTAGCTCTAGGCCTTCCAGATCTTGCTCGAGAGCGATTTTCCCCTGTTTCAGCAAATCGTTTTAAGGTATCATACACTGTAGTATGGGGTATTTTCACTTTTGCGGCTATTTCCCATATTGTATAGCCAACACCCTCATTATAAGAGGGTGTTGGTATAGCCTTCTTCTCGTAAAGTAACTATTTTTGCTCTCGCTTCAATGCCCAATTCCCTTTACGTACGGGGCATTATGCTGACTAATAGGGAACACTTTACACCCAGTGATGAAAATTTTCCAGAAAATTTTCCGGGAAAATTTTCCGATTCATAGAAACATACTCCACTTATTCCTACATCGTTGTATAGCCGTGATGTGAGGTGGAAAATTTTCTTCTATACTTTTCCGGTAAATTTTCCGTTCTTAACATATATCAGTGATCAAGTAACAATTCCTCAGTATTCATACAATTGATTGAATTTATGTATAGAAATGTTAAAAAGGGAAAGATCGTTTAAAGAATCTGAAATTTTCATGCCTCACACAATTTTCAGTATTATGTAGGAACAAGTGAAACAATGTTTCATAAATCGAAACATTTTGTGTCTTGTATGGAAAAATTGAAGAACTTTTTATGTCGGAAAATTTTCATAATTTTGAAGCAAAAAGTAAAACAACTTTTTGTGAATCGGAAAGTTTTATTGCTCTGTAGAAACAAATGTAAGGAATTTTCATGAATCGGAAAATTTTCATCACGTTGTAGAAACAAGTGAAAACACTTTTCATAATCCGGACAGTTTTGGATATTATGTATAATGATGTTAGGTGGAAAATTGTCCACTATATTTAACTGCACATTCAGCGATAAAATTCGATTCCTGTAGAGGAAAATTAGACAGCAACAAATTATAATTTTCCAATTAGATTTCGGGAACCAGAAAATTTTCTAATATTTCAAGTTGTGAAGTAAAAATTTACATAGTGTTTCTCTCTCTCTCTTTATTATATCTACTTATTTATAAATGTTGCAGAATGTAAATCTATGAAAGTAGTAAAGCTATGAGAAAACCGACTTATCCGTATTAAACTGACGAAATCTAATATTGTAAGATCAAAGGTGGATTCTGAGGGAAGAACGCATTGAAGTTTTTCGAACATTCTTGAAATAATTGGTTAGATTTTCACTTAATGAAACTATGTAAGACAATACTTATTACCAATAAATTATACGGCTAAACAACGATGTAGGAATAAGTGGAGTATGTTTTTATGAATCGGAAAACATTCATGACTTTTAATAAATTGAAATTTTAAATAATAGAATTGGATATTTGTACTCTACGAACTCATGTTCTCTGCACTTTGCATACACACACACAGAAGAGTTGAATTGAGTTGATTTTGAGTTTAAAGTCCCTTTCAGCAGCGAGACTATATAAGACGAGACCAACTGATTAACGTGAAATCCGAACTACATGAGCTCCCGCTGGAAATCGAAGCCGGTCTTCCATGCCAAAGGCGCGTATGCTAACTGCTTAGCAACGAAGGAACTCGCAGATGAAGAGAGAGAGAGAAACACTGTGTAAAAGTTTATTTCCCAACTTGAAATATTAGAAAATTTTCCGGTTCCCGAAACCTAATTGGAAAATTATAATTTGTTGCTGATTAATTGTCCTCTACAGAAATTCAATTTTGTAGCTGAATGTGCAGTTAAATATAGTGGAAAATTTTCCACCTAACATCACTATACATAATATACAAAATTGTCCGGCTTATGAAAAGTCTTTTTCCGCTTGTTTCTACATCGTGATGAAAATTTTCCGATCTATAAAAATTCCTTTCACTCGTTTCTACACAGCAATAAAACTTTCCGATTCACAAGAAGTTGTTTTACTTTTTGCATCAAAATGATGAAGATTTTCCGACTCATAAAAAGTTCTTCAATTTTTCCATATGAGAAAATATTTCGATTCATGAAAAATGGTTTAACTTGTTCTTACATAGTACTGAAAATTGTCTGAGCCATGGAAACTTTCAGATTCTTTAAACGATCTTTCACTTTTTTTATATTTCTGCACACGAATTCAACCAATTTTATGATTGCTGAGGAATTGTTACTCGATTACTGACATTTTTTTAGAACGGAAAATTTTCCGGAAAAATATAGCGGAAACTTTTCCACCTCACATCACTATTTACACCTCACTTCAACACACACACACACACACACACACACACACACACACACACACACACACACACACACACACACACACACACACACACACACACACACACACACACACACACACACACACACACACACACACACACACACACACACACACACACACACACACACACACACACACACACACACACACACACACACACACACACACACACACACACACACACACACACACACACACACACACACACACACAACTAGCGTGCAATAGACAACTCCCAACAGTGAGATCTGAGAGAGAAGTAGACAGAGCAGCTTGAGAGACACCTATGAGGCATTTATTGTGTGTTCGACCTTCAATTTGCAATGTAATGGCCGTTTTGTTTCGCACGCGTACGTAATGCACGATCACAACGGCGCGATATTTAAGTTCATTTTTCTTAATTCATCCACAATAGGCCAAATCCTTTTCTCCCGACGGATTCTAAAATGTTTCACCTTTCATTTGTAGGCAAATTGTAAGGCATTCTTTTGTTACATTTTGAAAATTTCTTTATTTCGTGTTTGTCCGGAAACTTTTCGGGGGTAGTGTATATATCTTGCCAGTTTTGGTCTAATACCTGTTAACAGACAGACGGACAGCCATTCTATTAGACTTCCGACACTTATGCATAGAATAGTTTGGAAGTTGAATAAACCCAGGTAGAAGAAATATTACTTATCAAATCCATGTTCGTACAGATTAAGAATATGGTAATTTCAAGAATTATTTTACGTTATTATGCCCTAAAGAATAACGGGGACCACGGCGGCTCAGTGGTAGAGTGCTCATCTCTGGTGTGTGGGGTCCCCAGTTCGATCCCAGATCGCACCAAGTGAGCTTTATGGTGGATTAACACTATGTTCGTGGGTTTTCTCGTTTCCTCCCACTTTCTTCATTTCACCATTTCATTCATTCTCATCATCACCGTCTCCATTAGCCTAGCCGGCAAAACCGTGGGACGTAAAACACAAAATTTTATTTCATTTCAAAATAATAATGCATTCTACAGTGTTCTGTTCTTCGCTAATGCCCCAATAATAGCGTACAGATTTATGATATACTTCGAGATTGATGTCATAAAATCGGTTATTCATGCCCAAAAAATGCACCAATATCTGCCAGGTACTCACTACAAGCAAAAATGCTATCTATTTCGTTCAGGTAAGTGTTCCATATGAGACGAGTTGATACGAGGAGTAAGGTTTTCTCGTCTCATCTAATAAATTTAGTAGGTCTCGTCTCGATCCTCAATGACTTATTTCGCTCTTGTCTCGAAATTTTATTGCTCCCTTTTGTTAATTTATGTAAAAAAAAAAAAAAAAAAGTGCCGTATTTTTCTTTAATTTCATGTGGAAGTTAAACCGTTCCGCGTCACGATTGGTTCACGAATAGTGTGATATAACAACATTTAAACCATATTTATTATTGGAATAAATTGTGTAATGACTTGCATATTTTAAATGTAAATACATGCTCTTCACTGCTTTCGTACCATCAATTTATCAATTTGTAGTTTTTTTGCCCCATAGGAATCATGTAACACTAGAACAGTGTTTGAGATCAAGACTTGATTGAATTAGTGTTGCCCACGGGACTCGAGAAATTTCTCGTCACGGAAACGAGACGATAATTGTTGTGTTTCTTGTCTCGTCTCGAATTTAGAAAGGCGCTTCTCATG
This sequence comes from Thermobia domestica, assembly GCF_964235325.1. Classification (NCBI taxonomy): domain Eukaryota; kingdom Metazoa; phylum Arthropoda; class Insecta; order Zygentoma; family Lepismatidae; genus Thermobia; species Thermobia domestica. Next base: position 202,669,686 of record NC_137463.1, on the reverse strand, counting down.
TGGTTTTCGAGATTATAATCAAGACGAGACATTTCTGGTCTCGTGGACACCACTACGTTCAGAATAAGATGAACTGGTGGACCTGCGCGGGGGTGCGTCTATAAGGATCAGCTGAGTTAGCAGCGGTGGGTCTGCGCGTAAACTAGAAGTTTATCCAACCATTATGTGAACTAGAAATAATACATATATATATATATATATATATATATATATAGATATATATATATATATATATATACGTTTCGAATTGCTAAAATTTAAATACATCACGAATATCGACCAATATCAACACCCTCTTATAATGAAAGCCTACGAACTGATTTGTGACGTCACTAATCGAAGTCATATGTCTTCAATGTTAGAAACCAGAAGGATACAAAGGAGCTGAAGGTAAGACACATTTTTATTCGTAAGATAGTTCATTTAATGTCCAGAGAGGTTAGAGTAATGTATAATTGTACTTCATACGTTATTTGAGAGTAATGTATAATTGTACTTCATACGTTATTTGAGAGTTTGCAGTTGAAAACAATCGAAACAACAATACATTCACTATAAATTTTAACTCAAAATGAGACTTATCAATGTTACTTAAGTGTGGATTAAGAAGTACAGCGTAAACTATCAAAATTCACGGTTTTCGTACCGTGCTTGCTTAAAATAATCAGAATAAATGTGTAGCTTCTTGTTGATTATAAGACTATTTTGTAGTAAGCCTCTATGTGTATTAAAAGATTGGAGGGAAATATGAAAACATTATAAGAGGGTGTTGCCAATATCCAGTTTTTGTTTTTCATACGTCATAGTGAAATATTTTCCAGTATAAACTGCCAAATCGTTTGTAGAGATGTTAGTTTCAAATGCAAATTAACAAGTATCTCTGACACTTTCATTCAAGAGGTCAATTCTTTGGGAGTTCGTTCGACAATACGACTACAGTTACGGACATCTTAAGTGTTTTTATTTCTGTGATAATTTAGGTTTGAACTTCCTATAAAGTATTTCTACTTATAATGTCGATAGAAACGTTATCAAAACCAGTGGCGTATTTAGGATCTTGTTTCGCAGGGGGGGGAGGCTTGAGAACCAGTAAGAAGCATTTGTATTGTACGTATAATGCGAAAAAAAAAATAATGAAATTATTTCAGGGAGGGGGATTGAGCTCGATGGCCTCCTAAATGCGCCACTAATCAAAACATATTTGTTATAATTATTAGTGCATAAATGTAAATTAACCTTCATAATATTAATGACTTATGTTCATTGCATTGTTCACATAGAACAATATCATGGTGATGGAGCAAACTTTCAGTGCTGTATCTCAGCTACACGTTATCCAGATTTTCGCCAGGCGAGATTGCACGCCGCGAAATTTCGGTCGAGATGTTTCACCCACAAATCATCAACAGATCAGGTATTAACTCTATTGTGATGGATGGTCAACTACAAAATAGAAGTATGCACGAATGTGGATATATGCACTATGGACTATATAGCTTTCTGTGGATATATTTTTATTAATTCCGTGCGATTTGTGATCATTCCAATTTGAGACAAGGTTCATGTATCGGCCAAATTTGATTGAGTTTGATAAGATTCTTCAACCGAAAATAATTCCAGTTTGCGACCAACCGGTAATTGATTCTTTAAATGAATTAGGAGAGTGGAAATGATACACGTTGCCAGATATTTTCCCTAAACTTATGAAGTGTTATGAACTGCGTAGGCGAAACAAGGATAAACATCTCTTTGTTCAAAAGTGCCGTAATTGTAGATTCCTAAGATGTAACGTAACGTTGGTCAGGATACTGAGTCAAAATAATATATAACACATGTATATATATGTATATATATATATTGTTATATAAGGCGCGTAAGCCTGATGGCCGGCTTTCGACTCCTGGATTATGGTGGGGAACGTGGAGGCATTGAGGGAACGGAGGAGGTTAGAAATGATTGTATCGGGAAACGAATCATTTACTCCTGTTAACCTGGTTAGAATAGGCCTCCAGCCGGCTGAAGCCGACAGAAGGGGTTTCAGGGGTGAGGAAATTATGCATAAATAATTAAAATAAACCATACCTTGTGTAACACAATGGTTACAAACAAGGAAGTGAAAAAAAGAAAGAAAGAAATGTATAAAGTGTGTAATATCAAAAATGTCCTTGGCGAAACATTTCTGTAGCAAATAAAGCCGGCTGGATTAGCCATTTACCCACCAGGTGGAAACACGGCGCTAATGTAGCTTGCTCGAAGCGTCCCACCAACTCCCTCATTTCACTCTTCTTTGTGGTTTCCCCTCCTCTGTTCTGCATTGGGGCTCCTCACCTCCCATCACTGCTTCCTTGACCTTGAACAGGTATTATATAAGGAGTCGGAAGCGGCCTTGATCAATTCCGGTCATCACTTTTTCATCAACCTTCAAGAGAAGTAGACAAGCTCGAGAAGTCTCCGACTTTAGTTAGGTATGTGTGGACTCAGCCTCTGCGCTGAGTTTTTCTGTAAGATGTAGGTTTTGGACTAAGAATCGGCGAACGGCCTCGCCCTTCACATAACCTGGGTCAGACAGACTACTATGTCCCTTCGGTCTAGTTTGAATCGCTTGGCCTCTTTCTACTTGTTTTCTGTTTCTTCTCTCTTTTATGATTTTTACTCTTTTCGCGACTTTGAGCGAATTAAAGAAATAATTGAAGTGTGGACGTATTCTAGAAACTTAGTCGTTTGGAATAGTCAAAGATTAAATGACAGACTCTAACGTTGTTAGACTAGTAGTCGTGACACTTATAAGAATCTAGCGTTTATCCCATTATGTTTCCTCTCTTCCACTGGTTCTGTCCCTTCTCCACCAACTTTTTGAAGATCAGTGAGGAACAACGGTGTGAATGGATCAAGAATCGGCACCTCCACGAACAGGAAAAGAAACCCTGCTTATGTACTTTCCAGCGCTGTCATATTTCCTCATAAAAAGTAATATAAATGAACTATAAGAGCTAGATTAAAAAAAAAAAAAAAAAAAAGTTAACATGTAGTATTGGGGTAGGTTAACATCTGGAGAAATTTTGAACTGCATAAGACAAATAGTTTTCATAGTACTTTGGAAAGAAGTTCACCATGTTATTATATAGGGACTGACGATCTCAGCTGAAAACGTTACACACGACCTTACGATTAATCCCTCTCTTTCACGTAAAATGATAGTGCTTATAATTAGGCTTAAGCTCTTCCTATCATTTTTGATCTCGGTTTTCGTATCATTATACCTTGAATAGAGTATTGAACACCGTAAATTACGCGAAAGTAATATCCAGCTTTCTCTGTACATACTTTGTGGTACAATATACTTACGTGCCAAATGCAATCTTCTGTAATCCTATCAGCTTTGAATTCAGTTTTAACCAACTTTTTTAGTGGCAGACAATAGCGACGTACTTCATTGAAAAGAACGCAAAATTTGCAATAGGTACCATTACTAATTTAGAGAAGCCAAGCCACTGTCAACGTAAAAACCATCTAGTCTGCAATTTCAAATCTATTTTACCCGAATGAAAGGAACGAGACCGCCAAATAAAGCATCCAAAAATCCTTGAAAATATTCACAATTTTATACGGATCACATGTCTTCTTGGGATTGGCTTTTTCGACGGCAATAACATCTATGTCTATACTTGAAGATGCAAGACACTGAGATTCATACGTCAGGAAATTTCAATTACGGCGTGAGCTCTGCACCTCAGAATCTTAAAGTCCCTTAACATCTTTGCTTAAATTAAAAACGCTAGACCCTAAAGACTTTAAAGCTAACATCAGAGACAAAAGTTGTTTAAATTCTTCTGAAAGTACTAGTAAATAAAAATGAAAATTTGTCTGTGACCGTGGTAGTTCAGACAACTTCTTAAAAACTAAAGGAATAGTTAACATAAACTCACACAACCTATATCTATTATCAACAAGCTGTTTTTGCACTAAACACAATTTACATGGAAAATTCTCTTTGTATTCGCCGAATCTACCCCACAAACTAAGAAATTATTATTATTGATTCTACAGTACCCAAACATCAGTAAACAAATTTTAACAATGTGCAAGGTCCTTCTTTATTATATACGGTCCAGAAGTAAAGGATTATGAGAAAAGCTAGTCAGAGAAAATGATGGTCTAACAATAAACTCGCGCTGCTGAAATGAGGTCTCCACTTTTGTGCAAGAGTTGGGAACATTTCAAAGATTCTAGAACTCTAGAAGTACTTTGTGTTATAATTACTGTTTTACTATTTTATTTCTAGTCTTGCCAATTGATCTTTCTTTCATGTGATAACCATCCTCCTTATTTTTCTTCTAGCCGTGTAATGTAATATTTCACTTGGCTTTTTTTTTTCTTCTTTATATCTTGAGTTGAAGTCGACAAAAATATTGTATACAGTGTGTGTTCCGTTTATTTCCTTATACGTTTTTGTGAATTTTTGGTTAGGTTTGCACAATTATATGAACATTCAAATCGTTAGAAACAAGGTGTTTGTCCACCACATAGTCCACTTGGTGCAAGCTGAAATCGAACCAAGCTTTGTCACATGTTACACAAATTACACCATTAGAACGGACAACAATTACATGAAGAAGCAATCAAATTACAGACCAACTGTGCAACGAAATTTACGTTGTTGCAACAAGTATCACATTAGAATACTCAAATGTGATTTTTTAAGATTTTTTTTCCTAGCATTATATTTTGCTTTCTTTATGTTTACGTACTGAAGAAAAAAGAGGAAAAAAATCTGTCATTTGAGATAAGCAGTAAATATTTTTCTTTAGAGTCTTTATACTAATCCTAATTCTGAAACTTCAATCTTTCATTTCATTGGTGGAGGCGCGGTGGCTCAGTGGTAGAGCGTTCACCTCTGGTGCTTGGGGTCCCGGGTTCGATCCCAGCCCCCGCCAAGTGAACTTTGTGGTGGACAAACACCGTGCTCGTGGGTTTTCTCGGGGTACTCCCGTTTCCTCCCACTTTATTCATTCCACCATTTTCACTCATCTCTCATCATCACCGTCTCCTTTAGCCTAACCGGCATAATCGTGGGACGTAAAACTCAAAGATTTCATTTCATTTCATTTCAATCTTTCATTGTATGCACACAATAACTGTACTTTACTTCGCGAAATTTTCAGATTTCTCGAGCGTTCCCCATCACAAATACTGAGGTGCAAACACAAGCAATTCTTCATGCGTGGACACATTTAACGCTCCATAAAACAACAATATTCACTTCTTAGTACCGATACTTCATACAATGTATTCTGGGTGGAGAATAATAGTTTGTCAATACTTGAAGTTTTGGCAGAAGCTAATCCATAGTTTTGAGGCAATTGGGATTCAGGTAGATAAATATTTGTAATATTATATTAAAAGTCACTTTATTATTCTGGTGCTGCATTCTAAGTGTAGATGTAATATGGACATTTTTATCTCTAGTTCAAAAACAATACTTGCATCACAAATTTATGCCTTACATTCAGTGAAATTACGAAGGCCTTGTCCTTATACACAACAATTCGACCGAATATGCGGGGACCGCTAACTTCTTATTGCAGTTGTGACCAATAAAAAGCGGCCTCTCTCCAATGCAACAGACAAGTCTAAAATATTCAAAATCAAATCTAGACAAAATGGCTTAACCACGATCTATTGAAGCTTTACTACAATATTCCTATTTTCCGCACATTACTACCTTCCAATTATTATTTATTTTACTTTATATCACTCTAGCTGAAGCAAATGAAGTCTCGTTGAGGGAAGACATAGACTGTGATTTATCGGCTTTTACTGGAATATAAAGCTGTCAGGAACATGTAAGACAGTGGCTAACATTGACAACCAACCCCTTGATTTCATTTTGTGATCTAATCCCTTGTTTGTAATTTTAGCAATCAATAAATCATTTAACAAAGAAAGATTTGTAACAGCAACAAATGCAATAAAGAACTATTCTTCCTGATTATTCTTTAATTTCCGTTCTATGATTCTTGCTGATTCCATAAAAATACTATAAATTTTAACATAAAATTCTAATAAATACATAAATAAATATAAAAATGTAAATAAAAAATGAATATAAGTATCTACATATTTGTTAAATCTGAATTTGATTGAAAACCAGAAAAGCTCATTGGATAATGTTCAATTATGTTGCTATCCTGATCAGGCGATTCCTGTGCATCAACTGATTCAGGCATATCGTGACCAACAAGTACTTCTTCTTCTTCTTCCTCCTCCTCTTCTTCATATTCTTGAATATCGTGACATTTTGCGTGATTCATAAGGCTCGACTTAGATGTGTATACTTTCATACACACTGTACAACTAAAAGGCTTAACACCTGAATGGGTTCGTTTGTGTACATTGTAGGGCGTCCGCTGTGCAAATCCTTTTCCACAAATGTCACATTCATAAGGTTTCTCTCCAGTATGCCGACGAATATGTTCAACCATCGTGCGTTTCCGTGCGAAAGTTTTCCCGCATGTCTCACATTCATAAGGCTTTTCGCCTAAATGTACTTTCCTATGTACAATTAATAATCGCAAGCTCACAAACGTTCTGCTACATACTTCACACATATATGGCTTCTCGCCAGTATGTAAACGACGGTGAATACTCAAATCAACCTTTTTTGTGTACGATTTTCCACAAAATTCGCATGTGTTTAATCTCAAACTTTCATCGTGAACACCTTTATGATTCTTATAAGATGATTTATAGGTGAAGCCACGTCCACATATTTCGCATACAAATGGCTTTTTACCTACATGCATATTTTCATGCTCAATAAGTCTAGTTTTAGTGCCAAAGCGAACTTTACAATAACTACATTGGAAATTCTTTGTTCCTTTATGGGAATCAATATGCACTTTCAGCGATGTGTTATACTTAAATGCTGCACCACAGATCTCACACACCAAAGACCGATTTGCATCATGAAGTTTCCAATGTTTGCTCATTGAGTCCTTTGTTTTGAACCTTTTTCCGCATTCTTGACATTCAAAATTCTTTTCTGCCTGATGAACGTATTTTGTGTGTCTGTTGAAATCACGTGCGTGGTGGAAACACTTCCCACATTCAGTGCACAGGTAGTCCTTCTTTTCTCCGTGGTACGTTAAATGGACTCGTAGACTGTCCTTTGAGGAATACGTCTTATTACAGATTTTACAAGGATATAATTCAGATTTATCCGACGACGTTTGAATATTTTCGTTATTTTCATTGTTACTTTCTGTCACAACCGAAGCCCCATCATCACAAGGTTTATTTACTGTCTCTGAATTTGGATAGTCATCAGAGGTACTTCTGAAAATAAGTAAATAAATAAATATGTTTAAATAAGCGCAATTATTTAACTTTACAATGATAACATTTCTGAATTTCAGTTAGTTTCGTTGAGAACAGTCAAACAAAAGTTTTAACAGATATAAGAAAAATACAAACCATCATCACAAAGAATGCAATGCACAACTGGACCGAGATTCGAACCCAGGCTTTCGGTTTCTCGATGTATTTACCACTGCAACGACCTACTGTCCTTTCTGAAAGCCATGCATTCTACCACTTTTGAAGTCGGTGCTCAACTATTTAATTCATATGGACTGTACCACTAAGTTATACAAGCACAACAGAACTTTTGTTGCAGTCTATATGGTTTCAGTAGCTGAGCACCGACTTCAAGAGTGGTAGAATATATAGATGTCCAGAGAGCAGACTAGATGGTGTAGTGGTTAACGCACTGCCACAGTTAACAGGAGATGCGGTTCGAATCGCAGTCCAGTCATGAACTTTTTCACTCTTGGTGTATCACTGAATTCGACCTTAAGAGGCAAAATCGATTACTTCCTCTACTTATCAATATACAATAATACAGTAAACCCTATTCATGTTTTACATATTCCTATACCTAAAATCATTTATCTTAAAATTATTTTGTTTTTTAAGACAGCAAAGTATAATCAAATATCTTCAGCTGTTAATACATTCAGCTTTGTGTGTCTGTGTTCCGTGATGTTATTAAAATTAAGAGCAAGATAAGGGATTGTATAGTAGAGTAGGATACCTTTGAGACAATACTGTCTTATTATTGGGCTCTGACATATCTATTATTTATAAAAGCCTCAAAATTTTGAAAATATTTCCTGTGGATATGTGAGACGAAGTGAAAAATATATTCGTTAGATGAAGACAAATTTAAACCTTCGACTTGTTTACACCTTTAAAATTTAAAATGATGATGAGATGGACGATAATGGTGGAATAAAAGAAGTGGAAGGAAACAGGAGTACCCCGAGAAAATTCACGCACACGGTGTTTGTTCACCGCAAACTTCACTTGGCGAAAGCTGCGATCGAATCAGGGAACCCATACACCAAAGATGACTGAGTAACCGCGGCCTCAATTTGTACAACTGACTCCCACAGGACAGTCACTAATACGCATAGTCTCCGGCTTGATTTTTGTTTTGGATTCTTGTCTCTGACACAAACCCGAGTGGACGTTTGGATTCTGCTTTAAGTAATAGGTCCCGTCTCATATAGCAAGAGAACATAATATTTAAAAAGTTATGGAACTTCTTGTATAAAATAACAGACAAATTCTGACCAAAGCATATATTAACTAATAAATAATAGCGTTACAGTTTCGGCAAATTAACTTTGCCTTCATCAGACACATTATGAAATACAATTTCTAAGATTACAGCTTATATACTTCTTAAAGTGAGAGGAGGTATTCCATGAACCAATCATATTCGTCCTTTCCTTTAACAATTTTTAATTAATACAAATGCAACTTTTAATGATCAACTTTCACTTAAGAGGTAAACTTTTAATTGGCACACCTGTGTATGAATAACTTTCACTTTTGAAAAACATAAACTTTTAATTGTCTATCCGTTGTTCAATACACCTGTTTTAACCTCTTCTTTCTTCTCTGTTTTATCCAATATCTTTCTCCATACATCATGTATATTTAGTCCACTATTCCAATTCATAAGTTTCTCGCTTCCTTCCTTTCTTATTCATTCTGCCTCTTTCCATTTTCTTATAATGCTTCTTTTCTCCTTTTCCAGCTCCTCTACGCCTTCCCAGTCTATTTCATGTCCTGTCTCCCTTACATGTTTATATATAGCGTTACTATCTCTCTTCAATCGAACGTCGTCCCTGTGCTGTTTAATCCTTTCTTGTAACCTCTTTCCTGTTTCCCCTATATAACTCAAGAGAAAGAGAAGGCAGAAGGAGGTGAGAGAAGATAGAGAAGAAGAAAAGAAAAGATAATTCGGGATAGAAAGCATAGGAGAAAAAAACGGAAGTCTTAAAAAACTCATTGAGAAAAGGAGGAGTAAGAACGTACAGAAAAGGTAGCAGAAGAATGTTAGATGCGTTGCGAACGAGGAAAAGGAAAGTAAAAGAGATTCAAATAAGTGATGAAGGGGTTGTATATAGAATTAAATGCAAAGAATGTGATATGAGTTATATAGGGGAAACAGGAAAGAGGTTACAAGAAAGGATTAAACAGCACAGGGACGACGTTCGATTGAAGAGAGATAGTAACGCTATATATAAACATGTAAGGGAGACAGGACATGAAATAGACTGGGAAGGCGTAGAGGGGCTGGAAAAGGAGAAAAGAAGCATTATAAGAAAATGGAAAGAGGCAGAATGGATAAGAAAGGAAGGAAGAATTGGAATAGTGGACTAAATATACATGATGTATGGAGAAAGATATTGGATAAAACAGAAGAAAGAAGAGGTTAAAACAGGTGTATTGAACAACGGATAGACAATTAAAAGTTTGTTTTTCAAAAGTGAAAGTTATTCATACACAGGTGTGCCAATTAAAAGTTTACCTCTTAAGTGAAAGTTGATCATTAAAAGTTGCATTTGTATTAATTAAAAATTGTTAAAGGAAAGGACGAATATGATTGGTTCATGGAATACCTCCTCTCACTTTAAGAAGTATATAAGCTGTAATCTTAGAAATTGTATTTCATAATGTGTCTGATGAAGGCAAAGTTAATTTGCCGAAACTGTAACGCAATTATTTATTAGTTAATATATTTGGTCAGAATTTGTCTGTTATTTTAAAAAGTTAATTAATTAATTAGCTATTAAGGAGGATTGTGTGCTACAGTGAAGAGATATAACGGCGGTAGTAGACTACAGGAAGCTCACCCCTACCGAATTTATCTAAATGAAGTAGCCAAACGAAAAGTGTTTTGGGAGAAGCATCCATTCTCCACAAAATCACAGTGATTCGTATAGCAACTTGGAGATTAGTTCCAGGGGTGGTCAGAGTGATTTTAATAGTTGGGATGGAAGGCAACGGAAAACCACCGATCTCTTTCTCCCTAGTTTGCTGACAGCAGAAAGATAACGTATGTACAATAGTCGCAGGTCAAAATATAAATTTCGGAGGGGATGGCTTGGGAAGCACTATTGGACGAGAAAGTAACAAGGTGGGGAAGACAGATAAGGAAAAAAAAAAAAAAGATAAACAAAGAGCAAAAGGTTTAGGATAGTGACATGAAACGTACGTACCGTGTTACAGGGAGGGAAATTAGAAAATCTTAAAGAGGAAATGAAACAAAAATATAGATTTGATAGGAGTTTGTGAAGTTAGATGGGAAGGTAATGGGATGTTGAACATCGAAGGATATAGAATGTTTTACTCAGGTAATGAAAAGGGCAGTCATAATAGTGTAGGAATCATTCTTGGTAGGCGCTTAAAAGCCAAGGTAGTGAAAGTACAATTTGTTGATGATAAAGTTATGAAGTTAAGACTTAAAGGAAGAACGAAGGATCTAGTGGCGATACAGATTTACGCAATAAACGACTTCGCATACAACTGAAAAGCAAAGGAAAATTATGAGAAAATAGAAGAAATTAGGGACAGGGAGAAGAGAGGTCAAGGTGTCCACACAATTTGGCTAAAAAAATTCCCTGACTTCTCCCTGACCAAAGTTCCAGATTTTCCTGACCACTGAATAATTTAAGAAAAAAGAAAGAATCCTCAGTTTTCACCTTCCCCATAGTTGGCCTTGTTTTCTCTCTACTTCTGTTTTTCTTTTCTTTTTTTTCTTTTTTTGTTTTTTAACAATTTTCTTTAGTTCAAAAGAATGTAAATTTATAAACATACGCATTAGGTCGATATCACACTTACTATTTCATAAATTTAATAACTGAACAATGAACCTCAATCGATTTTTCCCTGACCAATCCTCCATTTCCCTGACTTTAGCTGATACATTTTACTTCCCTGACTTTTCACTGACTTTCCAGAATTTGACACCTGAGAGGTGCATGTATAATTTAATGGGAGATTTCAATACAGTTGTGGAAGAAAAAGAGGAAGGTAGTGTCGTAGGCAAATATGGTTTAGGTGAAAGAAATGAAAGGGGAAAGAAATTGATTAATTTCTGTAGACAGAATTCACTAATAATTGGGAACATGTGGTGCAATTAGCACAAGAGAAGAAGATATATATGGAAATCCCCAATAGACGGAGAAAGATATCAGATAGACTATGTTATGATTCAGAACAGATATTGGAATAGCTTTAAGAACGCGAAGACCCTGATCAGGGCTGACATTTTCTCTGATCATAACCTTGTGCTGACCGAAATGGACATTCAACTGAAAAATGTAGGTAAAAGAAAAGTAGGCAACAAGATGTTGAATACTGAAAAGCTGATGTTGAATACTGAAAAGCTGAAATACACGGAAGTAAATATCTTTTTGCTGAAAAATTCGAAGAAAAATACTCAAACGAGAAACGGATAGGTGCAGGTAGTAACAGATGGTAGGAGCACATTAAACTTTACATACAACAAGCTGCAGAAGTAGTAGGTTACCGCGAACACAGAACGGCTAAGAAATGAAGGGTTACAGAACAGATGTTGCAGAAAATGAGGGAAAGGAAGACGTGGCAACAAGTTGATACAGAAGAAGGTAGAAAGATGTGCATGAAGTTAAACCATGAGTTACGAAGTGAAACAGACAGAGTAAGGAAAAAGTTTTACAAAAGAAAATGCAAGGACAGAAGAAAAATGAATTCTTTAAGTTTTACGTCCCACAGTTATGCCGGCTAGACTAAAGGGGATGATCATGAAAAAAGAATGAAATAGTGGAATGAAGAACGTGAAGGAAACGGAAGAACTTCGAGAAAACCCATGCATACTGCGTTTGTCCAACACAAAGCCACTTGACGCGAGCTGGGATGGAACCAAGGACCCCATGCACCAGAGGTAAAAGCTCTACCACTGAGCCTCCGCGGCACCCGCAAGGACATAGAAATTGGGAAATATGAGGAAATGTACAAGGGGAAAAATCTACGGAATCTTGCACGGAACAAAGGGGTATTACGATGGTAGTAGAAAATTAGAATGGGAAGATAACGAAAGAAGTGAAGTCTTAGGAAGATGGAAAAAATATGTTGAAGACTTATATGAGAGTAGGGATAGACTGTGTGACCTAGATGTTGAAGTAGAAAATGAAGTACGTGGGAATGATAAAGGGTTTAGTATTCTTCGCGATGAGTTTGAAAAAGCTACATTCGAGATTAGGAATGGAAAGGCAACCGGGATAGATAATAAACCGATTGAATTCACTAACAATATGGAGGCAAGAATAAGGAATAATTGTTCCAAATGAAATATATGAAACAGGATTATAGAACTACTAGTCTCACATCTCATGCAGCAAATATTTTGCTTCGAATTCTGAACAGAAGGTTGCAGCGAAGAACAAATGAAATAGCTGAGGAGGAACAGTTTGGGTTGAGAAGAAGTAAGGGCACAAGAGATGTAATTGGATTATTAAGGGTAATCAGTGAAAGGCTTATAGAAGAAGAAAAAAAAGAGGTATATGTGGTATTTACTGAAAGCGCTTTTGATAGTGTGAATTGGGAATTGTTATTGGAAGTTCTAAAGAAGGTTGGTTGGAATGGAAAGATCGAAGACTCATAAGGAACTTATATATGGACCAACAAGTAATTATTAGAATAGAGGAGGAAATGACAATGCAATTGGAAGGGAAGTTCGATAGGGATGCTGTCTCTCGTCAACATTATTTAATACCTATCTAGAAGAAACAGTAAAAAAAGAGCCTACATAATAAAGACAACATTTCAGAAGGAAGTAGATTGATTAGGTGTATACTATTTACAGATGACATGGAGCTTGTTGCGGAATCTGAAAAGAAAATCAATAACACGTTAGAAAACTTGAGGAATGGCTGTGAAGAATATGGGATGATAATAAATGTTAGAGGCAAAATCCGTGGTGACTGGAACGAAGCTGTTCGTGTCAAATATAAAAATAGAAGGGTAGAAAATAGAACATGTGACTAGTTTTCGATACCTAGGTAGTATTAGTGAGGATATGAAGTGCGAACGTGAAATAAAAGCAAGGATAGGAATGCCAAAGGAAGCTTTCAGGAAGAAGAAAAGACTATTTTGTGAAACCTTGGATAAAGAATTGAGAAAAAAAAAAACTCAAAATGCATCGTATGAAGTATTATGCTGTATGGGGCAGAAACATGGACATTACGCAAAAAAGATGAAAAACGACTGAAAGTCTTAAAAATGTGTGTAGAGACGAATGGATAGAATTAGCTGGATCGAACGGAAAACGAATGAGAGTGTCTTAGAAATGATGAGGGAGAAAAGAAAATTTTTAGATATTATTAAGAAGACGAAGAGAAACTGGCTGGGCCATTGACTCAGAAGGAACTGTATCATGAGGGACGTGCTAGAGGGTATGGTGGAATGAAAGGGAGGGAATGAAGGAGACTACAATTACTGGACGGTATCAAAACAGAAAAATCGTACGAGAAGACAGAGAGGAGGTTAGAGGAAGACCGTGAAGCATGGAAGCTTCTAAGTTGTGGCAAGTAACTTGCCACTATTGGCAGCATACATATAATGATGATGACAATATTTCGTATAGGGTCTACCTGTTCATATTTTAGGTGAACATTTCTGTTAGATGCAGACCGAGAAATTTCCTAACAGAAAATGAAAGAAGAGCACCTAGCAGGTAAACGTACTTCTAAAACAGATTTTAGAAAGGAAAAAATCAATTTATTTCAATGAAGGTCAATGTAAAATCACATTCTCTAGATGTATGTACTATTACTTCTTTGGGCACATAAGAATAAAATAAGTTAACTCAGTCAACCCGTTTGAAGACATACCAACATTTAATTGATATAAGTTAAGAAAAGATTTTTGAATTGTATCTTGATAAGGTAATATTCAACTTACGAATGATGATTTATGTATTAAATAATAAAAAAATTAAATTAGATATAGCAGATACATATTTAAAGTTACACAAACTGATTCAAGGAAAAAATGTTGTAGTGATGGAATTTGAATTCTCTAGCTTTTTAAAAAATGCATTAACGAAACTTATAACAACTAGAACATTTTTCTGTTCATTACCCACTTGATTGAATGTTCACAAATTATCTTCCCAATGCATGTACACATTGTCTTAGTAAGCTACCACAGGATGTTGATATAAGCTTGTTTTGTAGTCAGTGTGATGTAAACCGCCTGACAAACAATCTTATCACTAAACTCAAAAGGATTCACTTTTGCTCCGCCAACTTATCATAGATAATATTAGACATTGAATTTTCGCTGACAGGTGTCAGTACTGTCAAGACTTAAGTTAAAAAAAAAATCTTTATTTAATATGGATAAATACAATTAAATGTATATATTATACGTACAAACATCTTGCTGCTCCGCATAATTTTATTTATAAATGTAAATATTTAATTCCCATGCAACCTATTTCTACTATAAATACTGTTTCTTCCATGCTGACACTTATAAGTAAAAAAATGCATGGTTAATATAATTTTTAAAACAACGTACAGTAATTTGGAGAAGCAAAAAGTGATACCTTTTGAGTTTATTGTTCTGTACTGCCTTATCCTAGTTAAGCCAAAGAGCGATAATCTATTTGAAAGAATGATATTAGATTAGCATGTACGTATTTAAAGTATTGAATAAATCCTTATTATAAGTTTTAATTTATAAAAATTGTTGCTAAACGTAAAGTTATGGAGTTGTGTATTTTGGTATGAGTAAATATATATAAGATTATCGTGGGATCCGAACTACATGAGCTCAGCCGGGAGCGTACGCTAACGGTTTAGCGACTAAAGAACTCGAAATAAGGAACGAATTTAAAGTGATGTTACATAAGTAATGCAACTAACCTATTCAGCAATGCTTGCAGAACAGTTGCTCTGTTTTCTCCTGTCTCATTGTTTTCAACGGGAACATCCTCTACCTT
Organism: Thermobia domestica; assembly: GCF_964235325.1. Taxonomy (NCBI): domain Eukaryota; kingdom Metazoa; phylum Arthropoda; class Insecta; order Zygentoma; family Lepismatidae; genus Thermobia; species Thermobia domestica. Next base: position 202,654,346 of record NC_137463.1, on the reverse strand, counting down.
ATCTCCATCTATAAGTTCTAGAGATTCTTCCAATGTAACTTCCGGCGAAAATATCTCTAAATTTTCAGGTTCTTCTTTTATTCTTACCACTTGCTGTAAAAATAAGAATATCCCAATAACTACACAAGTAATGGTTAATAATGCTAGTCAGGATCAGTGGTGGCTCTCGAGGGATGTCAAATCATAAACACAAAAAATTTATCGCTACAAGCATGGGGGGAGAAAACTTACATTATAGGCACTACAAGAATTAAAGAATTAGGAAAGCTGCTTCCTTAGATTGTAGCGAAAAAATTTTATATGTAACCGACGTAAATTCCTGCAAGAGCCGTAACTACTCACGATTTTACAAAAGCGTCTTATAAAAGTACCTAACCTTTTTAAATTAGTAATTTTCATTTGTTTGTTTTTCCTTTTTTCTAATAAAGAATTGCTGAATATTCCATGATCAGATCATCTTGTTTCAAGTCTCTTAAACAAGAAGGCTTTCCATACTTTTTTTTTTTTTTTAAGTTACCAAGTGAAGAAACTGATGTAACTTGTGTTTACAAAACGTGTATTAATATCAGGGTTGGCAGAAACCATGATTTTTATTGATAAAACAAAAACAAAAAAAATTTTTTTTTTTTTTTTTGTTTAAACCAGGTTTATTTGGTTTAAATAATTTGCTCTATATATTCATATCATATATGGACAGAAATACGTTTGTTTGGCCTTGATGTTATTATGCAACAGCCGGGTTATGCTGGAAGGGGTCACATAAGCTTAAAGCGGAATAAAAACTGCTTCTCCAGTTACATCCAAGAGAAATTGTTCTCCATTTGAACTCGGAACCAGGACTAATTGGCCACAAATGCGATACGTCTGCCGACTCACTCACGAAGGAATCCTGATAAAAATACGTTGTACTGATTTTTACATGCTTCTTAATATAACTGTCAAGAGTCATTTCAGAAGGACAAAAAGATAAACAGTTGCACAAGTGAAACCATTATACAGAATTACATATGGAAAATTTCAAAGTGCTACGGAGTACAGAAGAACTAATTTAATTCAAGTTAGTTAACAATGACTTTTATTGGTCCAAATTAAAGAAATACGACGACTTAATTTGCATATCAGTAAGAAAAGTAAATAAAGATACGAATTATTTGAGTCCACTTTGGCTCAGACTCATTTATACATAAAATAGATACCAAAGATACTTCTCATTTCACTAAAAGCGTCTCGTGGAGTCTATATGACCCCCCCACCACACACACACACACAAACAAAAAGTACAGCATTTCGATGTATTTTATCAATAGTAAACATTGAAACGAAACAATATTTAGAATTTTTCTTTGATTGCAATTACATAACAATAATAACAACTACCAAAAATTCACAAAACAAACATTTATAAACTTATACAAAAAAAAGTTGCTTTTGCAGCATAATCTTTTTGAGTAATGAATGGGGAATTTAGGTCTGAATATAATACGAATAATATACGGGAGTGAAAGGTAATAACCCACAAATGTGTGTTCATCAAGATTTTACAAACACACTTTTACGAACATTTTTCGTTCCCTTGGTTTACACCAGCCAACCCTGATTAATATATAACTATTAACAAAATTATGAGAATTATATTGAAGTTTTCATACCACTCTATAATCTAATTAGATGTCCTATTTAGGTTATCTTTAACTACCTGTATCCAATGGGGGATGGATACTTTGTGCTATGTGGTAATGTTTATAATTATACATTTCAGTCTGGTATTTTAACAAATGCGTATCTTTAATTTTATGTATATCCGTCCTAAATGTTCTGAAAGGTCGAATATAGCAATATCATTATCTTTAGACTCTATGTTTAGCAACCTTTAATTGTATTCCTTATCATGATCCTAATGTATCTACCTTCGCATTCACGTATTACATGGTCTACTCTACATAAATATCTTTTTCTGTAAAATAATTTTTAATGCCTTTTTATATTTATGTTTATAGTTGTAATTTTAAAAGATGTGTAACAATCTTCGACAAAATTTTAAAAATTGGAGAAGACCAATAATAGTACATTTACAGGCGTTTCGAAATTACTAGTTTATTGCAAGCCATACTTCCGTGTTCGTTTTTCGCCTTTTTCGTAAGGTACAGAGTGTCCAATATACAATGTAACCCGGAGTTTGGGATAGTAGAACTTTTGAGCTGGAAGCGGTACACAAATAATAGTTATACCAAAATAAAGTCTTGTTCATGCATATATTTTTAAACTAGGAAGCAACGATTGAAGTACACTAGGAACCACATAGTGTTGACAGCAGGGACGGATCCAGAACGGACTTCTGGGAGGGGGGGCGGTCGGTAGTAATACTGCTACTTAGAACTACTTTTAAGAGCTCCAAACTTTTCATGGATGGGTTTATTTATATATAAAATAAGAAAATTTCCTCTTCTGGAGGGGAGGGATTGCCCCGATCGGCCTCCTTGGATCCGCCCCTGGTTGACAGATGTAACTGAAGGTGTAAATAAATTTTTTTACAAGTCACGTAAATTGACCTATAACTCATAGGTACGGATGTTCTGTCGTTAATTTTCAGTTTGTATAGTTGGAGTAGCTTGGAAACTATAGAATGAAAAAAAGAATTTTTCATTCCCATCTATAACTAATCGGATGAGGCAGATGTAAGGGGTTACTAGGGAAAACGTTGTTTTCATAAATTAACATTCTGAATTGGCAACAGTGCTGATGTTTCAGTGCATCAAAAGGTATGTTAAGGATATGTCTACATTATGCAATTCCTGAAAACAATGAAAAAGAAACTTGGAAATTATCATGATAAAACTTTTACTTACATGCACCCGGCAACATTGTTATTCATCACGAACTGAATTGTCAGTTCTACGGCAGATTATGGAAGTGCACCCGCTTTGATTCAATGAATAGCAGTGTTGCCGGGTGCATGTAAGTAAAAGTTTTATCACGATAATTTCCTAGTTTCTTTTTCACTATTTTCAGGAATTGCATAATGTAGACAGATCCTTAACACACCTTTTGATGCACTGAAACATCAGTACAGTTTCCAATTCAGAATTTTAATTTATGAAAACCACGTTTTCCCTAATAACCCCTTACAGAGGCCTCATCCGATTAGTTATCGGCGGAAATGAAAAATACTTTTTTTCATTCCATAGTTTCCAAGTTACTCCAACTATACAAACTGAAAATTAACGACAGAACATCCATACCTATGAGTTATGAGTCAATTTACGTGACTTGTAAAAAAATTTATTTACACCTTCGGTTACATCTGTCAACACTGTGTGGTTCCTAGTGAACTTCAATCATTGCTTCCTAGTTTAAAAATATATGCATGAACAAGGCTTCATTTTGGTATAGCCATTATTTCTATACCGCTTCCGGTTCAAAAGTTCTACTATCCCAAACTCCGGGTTGCATTGTATATTGGACACCCTGTATTTTTGTAAAGTGTCATATTCACTGGATTTTCCTGTCATGTATACAGAAGGTTGTTTCAGGTTATGATAACGAATTTGATCGCTAGGTAGTAATACGCATAAACACGAGAAGTTAAAAAATGCTGTGTGTTCACTTCTAAGGAGAACGGACGTTTTTGTGTGTGAGTATTTATATGGCTCTGAAAATTACGGCATTTTGGAAGACCTTTATTTATGCCCTTTTCGACATTGGTTACAGTTATACCTAAATAATTCAACAGTCATTGCAAACAGTTTTCGTGTATCAGAGAAAGCGATCAACGCTGAGTTGAATAGCAACAAAACGAGCACCCTTGCTGCTGTTGGGTCCATCAATATTGGCATCATAGATATCAGAGGCACACGTGAACCCAAGATGTGATACAGATAGTGCGTATCTTGGTGCAATGTGAGAACCCATTGTCTCAAAGAACAATACCAAGAGCAGTACAACCTTTTGTCGCACCCATAAATCGCATAACTGAGCACGATTTACATCTGGTAAAGTATTCATATGGTCGGTCCTTTACGTATCATGGAGAAGACGACGAAGTCGAAAGTTGTACCAACGCCCTCTTGCAGGGGACAGGTGGAAATTTGTAGTGACTTTAGACGAGTCATAGGTGTATCTGTCGAAGTGTAATAACAAGGAGCTCATCTTTTATCGTCTCTGTGATTCAGAGGTATTTTTGACTGGGTACGTGAGTGTATGCAAAGTTGTTCATTTGGCCCATGGAGTTACTTCAGAAGGACAAAAAGATACACAACTGCACCAAGTTATATACGATAATAAAATAAATGGATAATTTCTAAAGACTTCAGAGTAAAAAAGAAATAATCCAGTTTAAGTTGCATCAATGTCAGAAATATAATGACTTAATTCAATCTGCGTATCAATAAAAGAAATGAATAAAGATACGAATCATTTGAGTTCACTCTAGCTCTTAACCATTCATAAGTATACATATACAGAAAATAATTTGCATTTATTCTTCCTGAGTATCCCCAGCCGCCATTTCCGTATGATTCTCCTTTTTTCGGCAACTTTTTAAGAACTTATGTTTTATCTACAATATTTTTTCTATGTTTTTCCTCTTCTTTCTATTCCTTTTTTTTAATAATTCTTCTCTACTGCACCGATGTTCACCAAAACATCTGTGGAAATTCTCTATTAACTCCTCTTTTCTTTTCTAGTTACTTATCATGTCTATTGTCCTTCCTATGTTCTGTTCGGTTTAGTCCCTACACCATACCTTTCACAATAGTATAAACCTGCCGAGAAGTTTTTCTTGTATCACTTCGTTGTAAACCTCCTTGCTTCTTTCCTTATCGTCATATTGAGAATACAGAAAAAGAAATGGAACAAGATTGGGAATAGAAGTGAAAGAAATGGATACAACCAATCACTTGTATGCTATATTGTCTCAAAAATATGAAGCAGGATAACGCTCCACTATATGTGGGATATTCGACCGTACTGACGATCACAAAATATCGAATAATGTCCCACCTAGCATATAGCCCAGTAGTGGCTTTCAGTAATTACCATATTTTCTAGCCCATGGTTCAGTTCCTTCACCACGACCATTTCCAAAAAATGGTGGGAACAGGAGCCCTGGAATTCTTTGCCTCAGAACCAAGGAAACATGCAGGTATTCAAAGCTTGGTCGAACTTAAAACAAAACTCCTGAACATAATGACCTTTACTTTTTGAATTTATTGTAATTTATTGAAGTATATGCACACTCAAGTGCATCAATTTTATGACTCATTTATCATTTTTATAGAAAATAGTATATAACTAAGTATTCTATCCACAATGTAATATTTTCTGATGAATTGAATACTATAGTATTGTATTTTCAAGATCTGGGTGATATTGTGAAAGAGAGAAATTTCTAATATGGCCCCCACTTGTATGCTTGACAGTAGCTTTTCCTTCTTCCCTACTTCTTCTTGAAATTGTAAAAATCAAGACTGCTACACGTCAAAGCATAAAAAGTTTCTTCTGACAAAACCTGTCCATTCATTCACCTTTATCTTCTGTAGTATCTCGAATTCTCAAATCAATCCTTTTTAAATGCTCTGGGCGAAAGTTATCAAAATTATCAGTTATAACTGTTGGAGTGTGAATTCATACACTTACTGCTTATTTAAAATTTTACCCATAAGCAGAATGCTGTGTCAAAGATTAAAGGGGTAGCTTGTTCCCTTTAAATTATTTGTAACTAAATATTACTTAAAAATACGAAAGTAAATGTTTAAATGGGAAACCTATAATGCATATAACCAAAGAAAATTATACATAACTGGTAGGAAAAAAAAAAAAAAAAAACTTGGGAGCAAAAAAACTTTTAGCATCATTGTAATTTGAACGAAAACTAGAAAAAAAAAAGTATCTTTTTCGTTTGCTATTGGAAATTCATAACTTAAATATTAATAGAAAGCTCTTAACTGAAAACTCGATGGCCAAGATTTTTGAATACGCCTGTAAGTGACACTAAACTTTCTGGCATAACAATTCACGAAATAGTGTAGCCAGCCAGATGACTTCTAATTGATTGTACAGTTACCTAGGCCTCGACCTCTTAGTTCAATGCCAATTTATTTATGGCATTCCAGATCGGACTTCGCTACCTTGAATTCAAATAAATCCCCGACTGTTTCATGATGCTGAAGTCAATCCGACAACGTTTTGCTAACAGGAAAATAAATAAATAAATAAATAAATAAATAAATAAATAAATAAATAAATAAATAAATAAATAAAAAAGCGACTGTGAACAATAACGAATATATAAATAAGACACATTACAAAAAATATGTATTTCGATGTATACCTTTGAATATTATTATTTTAATAATGATTAAATAAGGAAAACAGATAGGCCGAAATATTTATACTAATCAATTCTGAGTCACAAATGCGAAAAACAACGAAAAAATACCTCTTCGTCATTGGCTTCACATGATACTGGACTTGGGGGGTTGATGTCATCTTCTTCACTTTTGTCAGATTTATAATCTATTTTGCTACTCATTTCCTTCAGTAGCTCGTCGGCTTTAAGACATTTTTGCCTAAATGAGTGTGTGACTTCCAATTTGTCAAAACAATCGCCACATATGTGTGCTGGAAGTCCATCTTCTTTGGAAACCTGAAACAATAAAATGTATAACTTACAACAAAAATACCTTTATATACGTAACAGACAAAAACGAAGCCAAAAGAAGCCTGTGTCTGTAACAGGTTTCTAGAATGATAATCTTCTGCCAGCAAAAGTCTGAGTAATAGGATATGTAAAAAGGAGTGGCCTGGGAAATTTTAAGCTTTATCCTGACATTTTTATGACGCAATTGGATAGTTTTTTTAGTCAGAATAAAAGAGAAAAGATCATTTTTGAGTATCAGTCAATTGTCAATAGTTTGGGCCTACTATTTCACAATATGTCCACACAAAATCCTATAATTACACGTTTTACAAAATACAGAATATTGTTTACGTGCGGAAACGAAACTAACCTAATCAAAGCGACAAATTTGTGCAAAATTTAAATTTCTGATCACGTTTTTCAAACAAAGCCAGGAAACAGGGACAGATTGCAACCACGAAACGTAAAGATACTACGAGGGTGGATTAGAAAGTTCGTGACCTGACTTACAAAATTAGAAAATGTTTGGATAATTTATGCTATATTTTTCCATGTAATCCCCTCGACCGAGATACATTTACGCCAACTATCCGGTAATGCTTCTACTCAAAAAACCTCATGCCCTGCAAAATATCCCAGTACAGCACTTTCCACCTGTGCATCTGAAGAAAATCGCTGACCCCTTACAATCTTTTTAAGGTTTCTAAACAAGTCCGAGGGGGCGATATCAGGCGAATACGGTGGATGCAGTAACAGTTCGAACTCATAGGATTGAATTTCTGCCATGGATGCAAGAGACGTGTGAACACGTGCACTGTCCTGGTGAAACAACACCTTTCTTCGCAGTATTCCTGGCTTTTTAATTCTGATTTCCTCACGTAAACGTCGCAGAAGGGTGCAGTAATATTCAGAATTGACAGTCTTTCTCTTTTCCAAGAAATCAATCAGGATAATGCCAGTAGTAATGGGGCGACTTGAGGAAACTTTTTGGCCCCTGGGTCCCTGCCTTAGGACCCATGGTCCCTGGCCCAGGGTCAATGACCTAGGGGTACCTAGGACCACCCCCTAAAATTTGGCAGGGGTACATAGGACCACCCCCAGGACCCATGGTCCCTGGCCTGTGTCAATGACCTAGGGTACTTAGGACCACCCCTCTAGATTTTGGCAGGGGTACATAGGACCACCCCCCCTTAAATTTTGGAAATTGCCAAATCTAAAAATTGGGTGTGGTAGCCTAGGACCACAGTATGTACCTCTATCAGTATTGGGTGTCTATGTCGTTCCCTTTCATGGGTAAAAAATTGCCAAAAATTCAAATTTCGGAGGTTTTTGACCTTATTTATCCCCTTGGATGAGGTATTATTACCCTATATGGTTATATGTGCATATACAGGGATTCATTACCTTTCATAAGACATGGGTACATTTGTGCACCCCTTTAAATTTTTGGCAGGGGTGCCTTGGCCCACCCCTTCAATTTTGGAAATTGCCCAATTTAAACATTTTGGTACAATAGTATAGAACCCTAGTATGTATTACTATAAATTTGGGTGGTCCACTTTGTTCCCTTTTAGGGGTACAAAATTGCCAAATTTTTAGTACAACCACATGTTTGGTTTTTTGGCTCATTTTATTCCCTTGGATGAGGTCCTATTACCTTATATGGTTGTATACAGGTGTTTATTTCCTATTGTAAGACATAGGTACATTTGTGCACCCCGGCAGGAGTGCCTTGGCCCACCCCTTCAATTTTGGAAATTGCCCAATTTAAACATTTGGTATAATAGTATAGAACCCTAATATAGATCACTATAAATTTCGGTGGTCTATCTCGTTCCCTTTTAGGGGTACAAAATTGCCAAAATATAAACGTAAGCAATACGTTGTACCACGTGTTTGGTTTTTGACCTAATTCATTTCCTTGGATGAGATCCTATTACCTTATATGGTTATATGGCCATGTATAGGAGTCCATTTCCTATTATGAAACATAAGTACATATGCGCACCCCCGGGAATGGTACCTTGGCCCGCCCCTTAAGTTTTAGAAAATTGCCAAATTTAAACATTTGGTATCATAGTACTGGACCCTAATATATATTACTACAAAATTTGGGTGGTCCACCTCGTTCCCTTTTAGGGGACATTTTGTTCCGCTTTAGGAGTGAACCTTGCAATCGTCCCGAGTTTGATTCTTGGAAATGTTGAATTTAATGTCCCCGCGAAAACGGTGAGAGATGATAGGACGAAACATGAACTTACTTGACTGAGGATTGAAGCAGGGACCTCATACAGTAGAGACAAGCACTGAGCCATCGTACACGTGTGTTGATTACTATGCAATAGTCCCGAGTTTGATTCTTGGTGCTAGTTTCAGGAAAATGTTAACGTCCCACTTGAAACGATGATGAGACATGAGAAAACATCATAAACTTACTTGCTTGCGGATTGAAGCAGAGAACTCACACATCAGAAAAAAAAAACGCTGAGCCACCGTACTCCATTCAGTGCGAGCAGTTTTGCGTATGAAAAGAACATGAACAGATTATGTTACATTACTACACATTTCTGCTTGTTGTTACGCATAGAAGCTTGTTATTGTGAAATTGCAGAATCTGCTTTTACTACATCAGCATTTTTTCTCAGCTGACGGACTTTTAAAGCTCAACTTTACATTTATGTCAAAGACAGTTTCGTAACATATCGATGAGTGTTACATTTTTTCAATCAAGTTTAAGGAAAAATGAATCACATTTTAGATGTGTTAATTTGAATGTCGTAAGAAACTAACGAGTCAACGGTATGATGTCATTATCAAAATTGCGATACTAGATGTCGTAACGATTGATGTGTAAGGAGAAAAAACGTGAATAATGTCACAACCAATCAGATTGCTTCTTACATCACGTTTCGGCTCATGATGAAAGCTGTGTTTTCATTGGTTCTCCGTGATGTCATTGATTCATTTTCCTCGTTTCTGATTGGCTGATAGTGTTGTCACTTTATAGTTGAACCGTTTTAGATCTAAATAAATTTCTTAATTTCATTTTTGAAGTCCTACTTCCACGAAGATCGTGAATGAACGTAGGTGTACCTCTTGTGACAGCGTGACTTTACTCCGTTCCTTGAATTTGAGGTAAGTATCGACTGCGTTTTCTTAACATCAATGGAGTGCTTTTGCATGAGGATAACATTGTTATCACTGTTTTATTTAGCACGAAATATTTAGCAAATGGAAGAATAATCCTCACTTACTTGACCGGGAATCCCACACATTAGAAGTAAGCACGAGAAAATTGTTGATTTTGGTTTAGCGTCCCTTCAGTAGTGGGGTGCTAGGAATACAGCTTAATGTTGAATTTGAGCGCATACTGGGTGTTGAACCCGTGCCAGAGGAACGTAACGCTAACCACTTAGCTCAGTTTCTGAAAGTAAGCAAAGAAACTACGCACGATTTTGTTCCCCTACAACGTGAGACGTGGACTTGCAGTTTAATGTGGGATCTGATCTCCCGCCGAGAAACGAATTCGAGTCTTTCTTGTCTTAGCTCGAGAAAAGCAAGCGCATGAGATTTTGTTTTCGTTTCATGTTCGTCATACGTTTTAAAGTTCAGTGTCAGAGGAAAAATGCTTACTACTACAATGATTCTTTCAGCACAGTTAGAAAAACAATTTCATTCATTCTTTTTATCACTACAGAAACTTAGGTCATTTACATGTTGATGTTGGTCCGGGTTTGATTTCCAGTATGACGACAATAAAACGTTTCAGTAGTAGAACTATTTGAGATATGATCATTCTTTTAGGATTGATCGTGTAGTCATTTTGATAATGTAGTGATCTCTGAATTCAATTTTAATTCGTGCTTTTTTTTCTCTTTTCGTTTTAGATATTTGTTTTTCTTTGCCTATTCCTTTTTTTGCTTACCTTACCATTTTCCCTATTTGAATATGGCTACTTCTGGCTTTACTGTCTTGCGAGAAATCAATAGACATTATCGGCGTTTTAATCTTGAAGGACGAATGCTGGAAATTCAAATTAATGCTCCGACCAGTGGCACCGATATTGTGGAGTGGGTTCAGGCCTCCTTTCAACAGATGTTGGATTACTTATTGGAAAACGTCGACGAATCATCGATGGTTGGATTATCGATTTTATCCCACGATGAGAAGAACAAGCCATTTTATTTATCTTTCCGGCATGCAAGTAATTTGACACTGGAGACTTTATGGGCTTCCTTTGATCGCATCCTTCAAAGTAACGATAGTTTTCTCATGAACGAACCGTTCATTGTCCATTTTCATCATGTGGATGTGCCCCGTGGATTTGGATTGGTGCGTCGAGGTCTTTTATCAAACGACGAATTATTAAAGTGCAAGAAAGGCATTTTACGTGTAAAAAACACCGACAAGAAATGTTTAGCGTATGCAATTGTGATTGCTATTGGCCTAAAGAAATATAAGGATACAAATAAAAGAGTTTACGATCAATATCGCAAACAGAGCAAGTGTGTTGTTCTCCCTGACGTACATGAACTTTTGTCGAGATCATCAGTGAATTTAGATCATGGGGGATCTGTGGAAGAATTACGACAATTGCAACGCTACTTAACCGATTATAAACTTACCGTATACACCAGTTTTTCCGGAGAAGATATTCTGTATGAAGGGCCTGGTGGCGAAGACAAGATTCCAATCAATTTAATGTGCATCAATTCTCATTATGACATCATCACGTCATTAACGTCTGTTTTTTCTACCAACTACTATTGTGCTGCATGCCACAAAAAATATAATAACAGAAATAGACACGTCAAGAACTGTTCGGCCATGTGTGAAAAATGTTTGCAGAAACCGCCATGCAGTAAGACCAATACGGAGAAGCAGTGCCCAGAATGCAATCGTGAATTTTATGGTGAAACATGCTATACAAATCATCTGACTCTACCATACCATAAGGGCCAACCAATATGCAAGATGGTGAAACAGTGTGCCAAATGTCTACGCATTTATTCGTTTGTCCATACAGGGGAAAGAAAACATGATTGTACTGATTATTTTTGTAATGTGTGCCATAAACACGTTACGTCTACCCACCAATGCTACATGAAGCCTGATACGACTCAATTAAAACCTGGAGTTCCATCAGTGTTACATGCCAAGAAAGCTATGATTGTCTTCTATGATATCGAAGCCACACAGGATACTTTCTTCGATGAAGACACGTTCATTCATAAGCCCAATTTACTGGTGGCCCAACAAGTATGTTACAACTGTGTTCAAGATGAGGATATACATCATCCGTGTGAAGTTTGTGGACAGCGAGAACATATTTTTCAAGATGATCCGATCAATGCCTTTCTTGCGTATTTACGTCAACCACGACCCAACATCAAACTTATTGTATCTTTGGCACATAACTGTAAGGGATATGATGGTCATTTTATTCTTAAATCTTTAGTGGAAGAACATGAATTGAAACCTACTTTGATCTTGAACGGAGCAAAAATTTTAAGCATGAAAGTGAATCACTTATCGTTTATTGACTCCTTAAATTTCATGCCAATGGCTTTAAGTAAATTATCCAAGGCATTTCATTTACCAGCGACCAAAGGATATTTTCCACACTTTTTAAATACTGCTGCAAATCAAACGTATGTGGGAAAATTACCGGACATCCATTATTATGGTGCAGATGAAATGAAAGTGGATGAACGAGAGAAATTCATGACATGGTACAACGAACACCAGAACGATACGTTTATTTTCCAAGAAGAATTGGTAAACTATTGTGTCCAGGACGTCAACGTACTTCGAATGGCTTGTATATCTTTCATGACCACTTTTGAACAAGAAACTCACGTCAATCCTTTCCTGGAGGCTATCACTTTGGCGAGTGCGTGCAATTTAGTATTTCGACGAAATTTCTTAAAACCTAATACTATTAGCATTCTTCCTGCACGAGGATATCGTCACAGAAACAATCAGTCACGGATTGCTTTGCAGTGGCTTGCCTACATGGAGGAAAAAGAGGGTCATTCAATTCAACATGCTGCGAGAGGAAAAGAAGTTTATGTTGCTGGTTTTCATCTGGACGGTTACTACAAAGATCCTGACACTAAAGAGAAACACGTGTATGAATTTGAAGGGTGCAGATTCCACGGCTGTCCTCTATGTGTCCCTACAGGCCGTGATCAACCCATTTATGAGAACTCCGAAGAAACAATGAACTATCGCTACGAGAGAACACAGCGTAAAATGAAGTTATTACGATCCATGGGATATAAAGTACATGAAATGTGGGAATGTGAATTTCGTCAAGTGTTAAAATCCAATCCAGCATTGGCCTCTTCTTTAAGCACACATCCTTATACTAATAAGACACCATTAAATCCAAGAGACAGCTTCTATGGTGGCCGTGTTAATGCCATTAAATTGTACCACGTCGCAAATGAAAATGAAGGCGAAGAAATAAAATTCTTGGATATCGTCTCCCTGTATCCTTATGTGAATAAATGTGGACGGTATCCAATAGGGCATCCACGAATATATCTACAGGGAGATCCAGAAATGCCCGACATTCAAACTGTCAACGGATTGGTCAAGTTGAAGATCTTGCCTAGCAGAAATGTGTTTCATCCAGTGCTGCCATTTCGTTCAAATAAGAAGTTGTTGTTTCCACTTTGTGCTGCCTGTGCCACAGCATTAAATCAAGATTCTGAATGTACACATTCGGACAGTGAACGAAGTCTAACAGGAACATGGGTGTCCTATGAAATTCAAAAAGCCATTGAACTTGGGTATCAAGTCATTGAAATTTACGAAATTTGGGATTACGACATCACCGTATATGATCCAGAAACCAAGACTGGCGGATTATTCAGCGAATACATTAATACATTTTTGAAATCTAAGCTGGAAGCTTCTGGATGGCCTGCCAATTGCGTCACCGAAGAAGAAAAGCAGCAGTATATTCAAGTGGTACAACAACGGGAAGGCATAACTTTAGATGCAGCAAATATAATGACAAATTCAGCACGTCGTAGTCTTGCAAAGCTCTGTTTGAATGCCTTCTGGGGACGACTCGCTATAAGAGACAATTTCAGCCAAACGACCATCATTAACGACCCCAAAGAACTGTATCAAAAATTAACTGCTCCAGATATAAAAGTCAACCAAATTTTACCTGTTAACGATTCGATGTTATACCTTTATTGGCAGTATGAAGATGATGTTCCAGTACAAAATCACAATGCTAATGTTGTCCTTGGAGCATTTACAACGTGTCAAGCTCGTCTGGAACTCTACAAATATTTAGAACTGCTGCAAGAAAGAGTATTATATTTCGATACAGATTCCGTAATATTCACGCAGCGACCATCACAGCCCACAATAGAACCAGAAGTATTTCTTGGTTCAATGTCAAATGAACTTGAATCAATTGGACCAAAAGCATACATTAAAAAATTCGTGTCTGGTGGCCCAAAACAGTACGCCTTGGAAATCTACAACCCCGACACGAAATCAACCAGTTATGTATGCAAAATTCGTGGATTCACACTCAATTATACTGCAAGTCAAAAGCTAAATTTTAACAGTCTGGAGCAAATGATCATAAATCAATCCAGTGAAAAAATCTCCATTAGCACGCCGCACAAAATTTACAGAACCCACGATCATCATCTTGTCACAAAACCTGAAGAAAAGAAGTACAGTTTCAACTATAAAAAACGCCGATTAATACCAGACACATACGAGACATTGCCCTATGGGTATAAAAAAGCCAGAACAGAATAACAGCCATATTTTCCCCTAATCCCACCAACATCACCTCCCAAAGACGGGGCAAAGAATCAACGCAACACGGGACATGCTTCAACGAGGCCACAGCGAAGACAAAAACTCAGATGACATCACCTTGCAGAAACCCGTGGAGAAAAAAAGGAATTCAGGTACGTCACATTTGCGTTTCTTTTCTCACCTCACTCTCTCTTGATCAGTTAGTTCGATGTTAATAATCTGTTTTTCTTCTTTCACAGGAAACAAAATAAATATTACCATGTATATTCATATGTTTTATTTTCTCTTTACAGAATTTGTACCCATCACGGACACGTCTTCCTTTGAAGAAAAAAGAAATTCTGTATTCATTTTCACATGCTAAAAATAAATGTACAAAAACATGATTCTGTGTTTTTATTTCACATCCTAAAATCAAATTCTTTTTCCTGTACTGCGATTTCAATTTCTTTTTTCTGAATCAGTTTACCGATAAAATAAATCAATGTTTTGCGAAAAAAAAAAATCAAACTAAATTTTTGTTTCAGAAAATTTTTTGTGTACGAAAAAAAAAACTGATTCAGAAAATTTTTGTGTACGAAAAAAAAAATGTTTTCAGAAAAAATTTTTTGTGTACGAAAACAAAATTCTGTTTCAGAAAATTTTTTTGTGTGTACAAAACAAAAACTGTTTCAGAAAATTTTTATGTACAAACAAAATTCTGTTTCAGAAAAAAATTTTTATGTACAAACAAAATTCTGTTTCAGAAAAATTTTTGTGTGCAAAACAAAATTCTGTTTTCGTCACGAAACTGCTCCGACTAAATGAATCGATTCATTCTGATAGTGTTGGCAACACTGGAAAAATTTCGGTAAGTATCGCTCAGACCCTGAGTTATAGCGAACACAACTAGATTCGAACCAGCAACCTTACATGTCTGATTCATCTCTAAATACAGCCAACTAAACAATAAGATTGTGTGTATACGTCAATGCTAGCACTGAGTCAACAAGGTTTTCTTCAAGGTCAAAGTTGCACACGAAGTAAAAAGATGACAACGCAGATCTTCTATCTTTCTATATGAAACATAAACCTAGTGTAAACTGCTCGCACTGAAATGTGTAATGTAACATAATCTGCTCGTCTTCTTTTCATACGCGAAACTGTTCGCACTGAATGGAGTACGACGGCTCAGCGCTTCAATCCACAACGAAGTAAGTTCATGTTTCCTCCTATCATTTTTCATCATCGTTTCAAGGGGACGTTAAACTCAACATTTCTTAAACTAACACAAAAATCGAACTCGGGACCATGACATAGTAATCAAAAAACTGAACTTCTCAATGGGCCATAGTGGCTCAAATATGTGAGATCTCTGCTTCAATCCGCAAGCAAGTAAGTTTATGATGTTTTCTCATGTCTCATCATCGTTTCAAGTGGGACGTTAACATTTTCCTGAAACTAGCACCAAGAATCAAACTCGGGACTATTGCATAGTAATCAACACACGTGTACGATGGCTCAGTGCTTGTCTCTACTGTATGAGGTCACTGCTTCAATCCTCAGTCAAGTAAGTTCATGTTTCGTCCTATCATCTCTCACCGTTTTCGCGGGGACGTTAAATTCAACATTTCCAAGAATCAAACTCGGGACGATTGCAAGGTTCACTCCTAAAGCGGAACAAAATGTCCCCTAAAAGGGAACGAGGTGGACCACCCAAATTTTGTAGTAATATATATTAGGGTCCAGTACTATGATACCAAATGTTTAAATTTGGCAATTTCTAAAAACTTAAGGGGCGGGCCAAGGTACCATTCCCGGGGGTGCGCATATGTACTTATGTTTCATAATAGGAAATGGACTCCTATACATGGCCATATAACCATATAAGGTAATAGGATCTCATCCAAGGAAATGAATTAGGTCAAAAACCAAACACGTGGTACAACGTATTGCTTACGTTTATATTTTGGCAATTTTGTACCCCTAAAAGGGAACGAGATAGACCACCGAAATTTATAGTGATCTATATTAGGGTTCTATACTATTATACCAAATGTTTAAATTGGGCAATTTCCAAAATTGAAGGGGTGGGCCAAGGCACTCCTGCCGGGGTGCACAAATGTACCTATGTCTTACAATAGGAAATAAACACCTGTATACAACCATATAAGGTAATAGGACCTCATCCAAGGGAATAAAATGAGCCAAAAAACCAAACATGTGGTTGTACTAAAAATTTGGCAATTTTGTACCCCTAAAAGGGAACAAAGTGGACCACCCAAATTTATAGTAATACATACTAGGGTTCTATACTATTGTACCAAAATGTTTAAATTGGGCAATTTCCAAAATTGAAGGGGTGGGCCAAGGCACCCCTGCCAAAAATTTAAAGGGGTGCACAAATGTACCCATGTCTTATGAAAGGTAATGAATCCCTGTATATGCACATATAACCATATAGGGTAATAATACCTCATCAAAGGGGATAAATAAGGTCAAAAACCTCCGAAATTTGAATTTTTGGCAATTTTTTACCCATGAAAGGGAACGACATAGACACCCAATACTGATAGAGGTACATACTGTGGTCCTAGGCTACCACACCCAATTTTTAGATTTGGCAATTTCCAAAATTTAAGGGGGGGTGGTCCTATGTACCCCTGCCAAAATCTAGAGGGGTGGTCCTAAGTACCCTAGGTCATTGACACAGGCCAGGGACCATGGGTCCTGGGGGTGGTCCTATGTACCCCTGCCAAATTTTAGGGGGTGGTCCTAGGTACCCCTAGGTCATTGACCCTGGGCCAGGGACCATGGGTCCTAAGGCAGGGACCCAGGGGCCAAAAAGTTTCCTCAAGTCGCCCCATTACTACTATGCCCTTAGCATCCCAAAAAATTGATACCATAACTTTGTTTGCATTCGTTTCCATTGCTTCTATTGTTGTTTTGATTCCGGTGTATGAAGGTGTACCCATGTCTCGTACATAGTCACAAATCTGCCAATAAACTCCTCCGGATAACTTTTAAACAGTTCCTAACAATCACGGGAACGGGTGAGTAGATTGCGTTTGTGTTCAACTGAAAGCAACTTGAGTACCTATCTCGCGGACATCTTAGAAAACCTTAATTCGTTTATGATAATGTTTTGTGCTCGTTCATAGGAAATACCCACAGTCTCCGTTATTTATCGGATCTTCTATCAAATCACCATTCAAAATCAGGTCACAAATTTTATTGACATTTTCTGTAGTGGTCGACGTTGAAGGCATGCCACTACGGGGGGGGGGGGGGGAGAAGCGTCTGTTTCTGCCATGCTTAAATTAAGCAACTCACTTATTTCACATGGAATACAAGGGCGCGGAGTCTCCTACTGTCTCTACCGTGTCCATATGAATTTCCTGTGGTGTTAAGCCCTTTTTATGTAGGTACTTAATGACAGCTAAATGTTTGATTTTCTCCATGTCACAAATTTCCCTCACTTCCGGCGACTTAGCGCCTTATAAACTCCTCACCTGAGAACTGAAATTTTACACAATGACTACCAATGGATATAGCTACGCAGCTAATATATACAAAGATAAAATAATTGCTTCCTTCCTAGTCAGACCACGAACTTTCCAATCCTCCCTCGTATTTTCGAAATGTAACCTTTGGAATACGTTACTATAAACGAAACTCTTCAATGAGTCTAGAAACTAGAGTCGTGCAAGAACACCTGCGCTAAAAGAACAATTATTAAAATCTAAATTGTTATCGAATCTACCGTTTACATGAAACATTTATTTTATACCACAGGTTTATCTTACACAATTATATCCGGCGAATTCATTTTTAGTCGCAACGAGAAAACCTTTTCTTTTGCGTTTTACTAAAAAAAAGATTCGCTACGTCTCCTTGTCGAAATTATTGTTGTTTCACAAAGAATAGTTTTTCAGCACAGGACAATTTATGTATATTTGTACTAGAATCTAACGTACACTCTAAATTTTGGAAGCGAAATTTAACTTAAAGGGTGCGCATTACGTATCAGTAAATACGGTATGTCATCTTCATTGGGACACAAAAGACATTCCATTCACTGAGTATATGTTAAACTTCAATACTTAATGCTAACCGTGACGCAAAAATCCTTATTTCACTAAAAATTTATCTTCCTAGTCCTTACTTTGCTTAAGTTTCACCACTTGGAAAGACAACATTCCATCTACTGTGTATAGGTTAAATTTAGAGGTACCACTACAAAGCCTTCAGCTGAAAACTGATTACGAAGGTATAAAGCAACTTTGGGAGACTCATTCAGTAGCGGTCAGTGAACCGTAAGTTGCGGAGTGTTGCAGTGCGAAAGAGTGAAGATAGAAAGGGAAATTGGATTCACTAACTCAACTTGAAATGAAAACAGAATGTGACATGAAAATAAATAAAATTTTGTATATATATATATATATAAAACTAACGTAACTTTAAACTCAATGTGGCATATGCAAATAAATAAAGTTTCGAAAAAAAATCTAAAAATTAATATATACGTTCTATCTAATTACTCACCTTATTTAAGTAAAGAGTCCATTTTCCTCTCTTTTATTACAGCAAATGTGTCTATTACACGCTGGTTGAAATGTGGTATTCTCATTGTTACGTCTTTTTCGATTGAAAGTATAGTCAATGCTGATAATCTTTTCCTTGCCGCATGAAATTTCTTAAAAACGTCTTTACTCTCTTCAACGTGGGAAAACACCTTTCTCCTTCTGCTGACATCACAACTACAGTTAATATCAATTTCACAAGATTTGATAATTCACTAAATGACTTTCCTGTATTGTTGCGAATAATAAACTTTAGCAAACTCTCAGTTTCTGACAACGACTGAAATTCTTCTACAGCATACACTGAAGAAAGTTTATGGAAGAGCTCAATATTATGAAAAGAACTGTAAAATGAACACACTCACATGATTTCTCTACGAAAATTAGAAGCATACCGGAAAAATATATCTAGTACAAACACATTGCTGCAATAAGTTGTCTTGTGAATTTAAACCGGGCTTTAGTTTCACAAATCAGACCACCACATACTTCTTTTGTTTCTCTATTTCATTTGTGTTATTACTCCTCTTCTTTTTTTATTGTTTTCTCTTCGTAGATTCTATTTTCTTGCTTCTGTTATATTCAACGTGATCCCTTATTGCATTTATATTCTTTTCAAAGTTTGAAATTACCTAATATACAGAAGGATTAATTTTTCTCTTTTGAAGCTGTCCAAACAAAATTTCCTCAAATGGCATTTTGCTGAAGAAAGATAACGAAGTAGCAGTGGCTGACAATTTTTTTAGACTATCATCCTGGGGGATTATATTTGCATTTTATTTTTTTTTTTATGTCACTCATTGTTGGTATCTAATTCATAGACTGGGTAATGCTTTTTTTTTTTTTTTTATTTATTATGATCAAATTAGATATTCACACTTCTAGATTTAAATTCTACGAGTAATTACTGGCCCGAGGTAATTGTTTCTGTACTACTGAATCCAAAAAGGGTTCTTTGTGTGATGCCAGTATATCTCTTTTCAAGCAGTTTTGCTCATAACCAAATTAACCTGATGAGCACAACATTATTATGTGTTCGGCATTAGGAAAAGTGTCTCTGGTTACTGCCTGCAACCCCTCCCACATCATCCTTCCTTCAGAACAACCAGACATAACAAATTCCGTCATAGGTTTGTACAATCCATCTAGATGAATTTTAATAAAGACCTAACTTTTGATTTTTCAATTCGGCAAGCAAATAAGAAACTTACGTTTTAGCATCAGCCGTAGAGGTGAAATAAAATTCCAAAAATGTTATATTGGTTTGCCTTTTACTACGTACCGTAAGACAATAACGATTTGAAACATGTGAGATATAACTTGTTTTATCAGCTATAATGTCTTCCATAATTTCGTATGTTATTTCTTCCCGACATATCTCAAATATCATTTGAAGCAGCTCATTGTAGGTCGTTGTAAACGCCCCTTTTAATATCGTAGCCTTTTCTAAAAAAAATTTTAAAGCACCGTCTAATTCTGAGGGAAAATGTATTAATTATTTAAAGACTCCCTGGTTACAGGACGATTCAATTTTATCGTGTCCTCTGTTATAATTCATATAAGTAAAATAAATTAGTACGTTCTCTTACTACTTGCAATATGCAATTACTATGGCTAATCACAACTACTACCATAAACAATCACAATAAGCCTATCTTCACTCATCTTATTTATTAGCGTAACGTTCTGCATATTTATCATAAGCTTTTTAATTTTACAATGCCATTACATCTATATGTAATTCTGGTACTTTCCTTAGTAGTATACTTCGTAGCCGTTAGTCCCACCTTAACATTTTTTCAATCACTTAATTCTCAATACTTATTTTGTCCTCAAAAGTATGAATCCATAATCAAGTCTATCAAATAGTACTCATTTTCTTCTTTCCAAATAATTAAATCGACTTATTCTAAGAGACATTTTTCGCCGATCTTCGATATTCCTACAGTCTTCTTCCATTCTTTTCCTCTTTTTTTTTTTTTTTTTTTTTTTTTTTTACATTTTACGAGTTTTCTTTTTTTTCTTTCTCGTGAGCATCCTGTTAACTGCATCTTCAAACGCTTAACGACTAACTTTAGTATCAACTTTTTCAACAACCAAATCACCATTTTTTATTTCAGAATCTACTGCAACCTTTCCATAACATTTACAAAACTCTTTTTTTTTTCTTCTGAATTCTGTTTTTAAACAGTTTTTCTCTTGAAACTTCCGCTTTCTATCTGTTTTGTCCTGATACTTCTGTTCGTTTTGACACACACACACACACACACATACTGTCTATGATTCGTTAGGTTCAGTTAAGCCTTGGCTATCTTCCATATTAACGCTACGATGAGCCTACATTAATAGTACTGTATCAATCGCATATAAACAATTCTCCTTTTTCAAAAGCCTGTTAATTGTTGCTTGACCCTCCTTGTCATGCGTAATTGTAGTTTTAAGTATTATTCCTGTTTCATTTGGCATTCACTTTCAAAACTTTACTGTTGACTTTGGACTTCTTACTCATTGATACTTTAGGTAAAAAAAAAAAAAAAAAAACAACTTTAGCTGGTATTCCGTTAATCCTTAGTTCCAGATTATCTTGTTCCACCATCACTGATAGTTGATATCTTTTCAATAAATTTCTGCGGTGTTTCTGGATGGTATATATTTCTTGACAAGTTTAGTTCTGTTTATTTGACTGATGCCATAGGAATGCCAAGCGAAGAGTAGATGTGTGCGAAATGTCCTTGATCCTTGCATTTGAAGCAAACTTTTTGTTTTTGAGGTACAATTCACCCCCGTGACTCGAACAGATAACATACGGGCAACAATTTGAACTCACGCATGATTTCTTGCAACACCGATAACACTCGTAAACCTGTTGTTTCTCCTCAAGAACAATCTTTTAAGGTAATCTACATCTTTCTCCAAGTACCGAATAAGAATAGCTCTTTCAGCGACTTTCGACATAAACCAATTAGCCTTGTTGCCATTTGATCTTCTGTGGAGGAAAAACTGCCAGCTACTTGCTTGTCCTACAAAGAGTATGATATCTTAATGTTGCCTCTGTGGGTTCTGTGAAGATTCGTCACCAGTTGTAATTAATATAAGGGAAAGGGATTAGTAGGTAGTTTAATGACTGCAATGTGTCATTATTAAGACTAATCACAACTTCTGCCGTAAACAATCACAATAAGCCTACTATCTTCACTCATCCTGTTGAATACCATAACGTTCTGCTCACTTATCATAAGCTCTTTCACAATTTCATCATATCTGTATATAATTCCGATATTTTCATCCCGTGACACACCTCGTAGCCGTTAGTCCTACCTTAGTATCTTCTAAATCAATTACTTGATTCCCAACACTTATCTTGTCTTTGAAAGTATGAATCTATAATTTAGTCGAGTAAACAATCATTACATGGCATTATTTTCAGAGACATTATTCGGCAATCTTCATCCTCTTAAAGCTTGTTCAAAAACACCACAAAAGCGAACACAGTTCATCATAATATTCAGTATGTACCTGCTCTATTTAATGTTTTAATTATGTTCTTCAAGTTTTCTCTTATAACCATAAGCATGTTCAATTGCGAAGCGATTTACTTTTCCAAAACGTGTAAAATTTGAAATACTTCTCAAATGTGAAGCCGAAGATTCGTGTTTTTTACGTCTGAGCATAAATAATTTAAAACTGTTATGCCTGCTTTCGTTCACATTTCTTTACCGTCAAATAACTCAGAAAGCAAAACAGTGCACACTTTACTTCACATTCACATGGTCATTTACTACTATATTGTGTATATATATATATATATATATATATATATATTCTAGAAAACTCCCCTAGATTACCTTCTGCCTCTTTTAATGCTCTTCATAATGTCTATGTCTGGCAATGTCCTTCCAAATTCTTTAATTTCAAGTTTTTCCTCAGCAAAGAGTTGGGAAAACGGTTATTTTAGTGTTATTTATAGAATTCATGATAGATATTACAACGCACACATACACAGAAAAAAACAAACAAACAAAAAAAGAAAAGCCTACAAATGAAACACCAAAAAAAGTGACTCAAGACCAAGAACATTATAAAAGAGAGGATCTGCCCATACAACAAAACCGTGAAGCCATACGTCATAGTTTCGTCACACCTACTCCGCCTGCTCCGCGCCATTAAGATCGCAATGTTTCGAGCTAACAATCATGGCGGAAACGAGAGTAGCCAATCAGACGTGCCGGCTCAGACGATGCTCCGTTGTTTTATGGCTTCATGAGCTCATAGGATGAAGAAATTTATGCGCAGATCCTCTATTTTATAACATTCTTGCTCCAGACACACATGTAACCACAAATGTCACATATACACCCATACACACATGTTCGCAAAAGAAACACAACATACCAAACCGTTAGTAAACCAATAATTATCTCAAAATTAACCAGAATCTTTGACTGTAAGCACTACTATTGGCCCAATATATTTCTTCAAGAGGAGAAACAATGTTATCAATATCACAATTCTGAAAAGCAAACTTACAAACCCACCAAATACACGACTTGCAGTCGAAAGAAAAAAAGACGTCAAAATTGCCAACTAATGCTAAACGCATCGTGCGTTTCCAATCACGCTATCTTCTTTGAAGTTGTCAGCAATCAGGTGTATAAAATATATTCATTCTATAAAGGCTAATATACATTCAGAAACAGGGAGAAACTTTACAATTTTTAACATAAACATCTGCTAGAATAACGTTTACAAAATCAGGAATATGTTTTATTATTATTATTATTATTACAGTGACTGAGGTTATACGCCAATTTGTCTTGGCCTGAAAATACCTGTCATAAGCAAAAGTGCGCACGACTGCTAGTTCAATTAATCTTGTTGTTTGTTCGGTAATTAAGGAAACATATTAGTATTTTTTTTATTTCTAAATACTGGCTTATTAGTATCTGGTTTCCTATTGCTGTAAACAAAGCTATATGTACTTCTATAAGCGAATTATTAACTCATAAATGTGTATTTACTTTTAAGTATCATTATATTGATTAGGCTTTAGCACAGTAGGATGGTTACCACGCTTTTCTTTTAGAAATATGATTACATAAAGTGAATTCCATTTCATAACTTATATTATTACAAATTTTTATCTAGTGTGAAAGTCTTCTCTTTTACTGGAAATTCCTCCCGTGTTGCACGAGCATTCCAGCACATAAAACCTAGGGCAGGGGAAAGTAGACTTAACATTCGCTCCAGCAGTCGGTGCTATAGAAATCCAGTCGTTTCATTCGGTAAACTCGTTGATACTATATAAATTAATGATTCCGTGAGAGACTGTTTTCTCATTTTAAAAGATACTACGTATAATTCATTTTACAATTATAGAAGAGCAGAAGAAGACTGTTATTTAAGGTATATATCAGAGTGACAGAAAGTAACTTCAGTTCGTTACTACTACTACTACTGTTAATAATTTTTATTGAAAAACTAATTGGTGCAACACTAACATTAGCGGTCGATAGTGTCACTAAAAGCTAATTTATATCTATGATCTGGTTTCAGACAGAACATAATGAAACGAAATTCAAGGTCCACGTGGTAACGCGTTCGTAGGAGCTGTTGCCTTAGTAATTGTAGGAATGTATGTAAACAAAGAAAGAGATGAGATTCAATATAACATTATGTAGTTCTGAATTAATGCTTTACTTTGCAAATTATTTTATATTTTAGAGAAAAATTCTTTACGAAAGGATACATTTTATTTACCTATTCAGTTATATCTGCGTGAACATTTTCAGGTGATTTTACGTGTTCATTGTACTCTTCTACTTTTTAGTTAAATACCATTTCTTTAAAAAAAGTAAATATCGAATTAGCTTACACACTTGTAATACGTTTACAACACTGATAATATGCTTCTAGAATAACGCATGAAAAACGAAGGCAAAAATAACCATTAACTCATTGCATTATATCGGAAGCGTATGTTTAGCGATGATCATTTGCCATGGCTGCTATCTTATATATTGCAATATTATATCAATAAAAAGTAAATGCTGAAAAATAATGAAAAAGAAGTCCTTTTGTAAATGCCATCTTCACATTATTAAGATGAGCATGCAAATATTTTGTCAATTCTTATTGACTAAAGTGAAATTTTGTTATAGAACTTTTGTGTATGTAAAAATTATGTCACTACATTCGAATAGCAATGATCTAAAATTCATCCTTACCAAAAAAGTTGATGCTCATCTCACAATTACATTTATGTATCACACAGTGTATTCTATTAGCGTTTACACTAGGCACTAGTGTTAATATTTTACATCTTGGATTCCTATTTGTAAAACACGACAGGATACATTCCATATATAAACTGGAAAACACTGTCGTGCTATTTTACAAAAGCATTATGGGAACCCAAAGTTAATATTACATATATCTATATCGTATATCTATATCTATATCTATCTATCTATATATTACTTAGCTACCTTATAGTAGATTGGGTCAGTGGTTCCCCAACTATTTAACGCAGCGTCTTGTTCGGTTTATGGAGCGTTGTAAAGTGACACTGAATTTAAACAAAACTACTTTAAATTAAGTACTCACAAAAGCAGCCGAATAGTAAATCTACACAAACGTTTCAACGGCAAGTTGCAGTCATTCTCAGTATGTACCTGTTAAAAAATGATCCCCGTTGCTTGAAGAACTAGTTTTTAGATTAGTTTCCTCCACTGCAGACATAACGTTTATGGTTCTTGAATTTTCGCTACCTGTGCTATTTTTTCTTTATTTTTATTAAGATTAATCAAATGGAGGAAATAGATCAATAACCGACAAGCTCTCCTTCAGGCAATTTAGATTTCTCAAGGAACATGCACTGAGGATAGGGACAACCTGTCGTTGAAACTCACATCAATTCATTTCCCAATTTTTCAATCCTCTCTGAGTTCGTGTTCACGCGCAGGAGCGACATAAGCCGGAATCACTTTGTGATTAGATTAAATTATAACTTAAAAAAAAAAAAAAATTCCCAAATATTCCGTAATGAACTCTTGCCAAATGGAACATAATGTAATCGTCGAAGAGCTCCTATGTGGCTAAGCAGTTAGTGTACGCGTCTTTGGCGTGAGAGACCTGGGTTCGATTCCCGGCGAAAGCTCATGTGGTTCGGATTCCTTTTTAATCAATAAGTCCCGTCTTATATAGCCCTGCTGCTGAAAGGGACGTTAAACTCAAAATCAACTCAATTCAATCATCTAACCTACTTCTCGCGTTCCATCCAATTTCGATGCAACGGGAAAATCTATTTCTTTTCTTTTGGCTGTGGGTTGTCTGATAGTGAAAATAGCCATTAATAATTAAAGGAGGTATTTGATAATCATTTGTGCACATTTACAAACCACATACAAAAAATTACTTTTTTTGTTTAAAAAAATGACAATTAGTTTAACGTCTCACAGTTACGTTCTTTAGGGCTAAAAGAGAGGACTGATTAATGAAAGAGAAAAGCAGTGAAATTATTTTGTGCTCTCTCACCGGATATCGAACTCTGCAAAATGCACCAAAGCCATACGTACTAGCCACTAAACCAGTGAGTTTATTTATTTATTTTATTTCTGTGTTTAATGTCCCATATCTATGTACCAAGGATAAAGTGGACAGTGATGATGAATGATAATAGTGGAATGACGGAACTAAGAGGAATAGCAGAACTGTGAGAAAACTCATTTTCATGGTATTTCTTCAACCCAAAGTTCACTTTGGGAGCTGGGACCGAACTAGCGACTCATGTGCCAACGGTGAACCTCTTATCACTGAAGACCTACCACGGCCCCAAAAATAACGATTTAACGTTGGTTGGATGGAGTTCAGCACTAAAGCTATATGAAACGTGAACCGTCTAAAGATGGGATCCGAACCATAGTAATCTCTTCAAATTTCAAGTCTATCCCACCCGGAATCAAACTTCGGATCACATGCACTAAGGGCTTGTGGGACAGTTACTAGATCAGCGGGAAGGGCAACTATTTAACAACGAGCGCAGTCCTTAACAAACATCTGCAGTGGGACATGAGATACAAGGATCATCACAAAAGACACGCTGATGAATAAATGATGGGAAAAATGGCGGAAGAATTGGAATGGCCGCCACTGGTTCACCTACAGAACAACTCTGTCTGGTCAAATTACAATTTTTCAGAACCTGCAAACCTCTATCCACAGATGCAACTGGTTCAATATTTGGCACCAGTTCTTCCAAATGAGATTCGTTAAGGACCGCAAACACTTTCGTTTGGTGGAGACCTAGAAATCCAATAGGTTCATTTTAGTATATTAGATATTTCTGAAGAGTCCTTAGTCAGTGTATCAAGAATACCGGCGTTCTTGGCAAAGATTTTATCACTGCGCAGAAGTCAGAACATAGGGTTACCCTAGGGGTAGGGTATGGGTTGGGTTGGTTTAAATTTTAAAAGGAAACAGTCGTTGTAATTGGCAAATTCTTTGTGTCATAAATATTAACTATATGTTTGTAATTACATCATTAAAGCATAAGGATAGCGACCTTGCAATTACTCACAGTACAAGGTCATCATTGTACAGTGACTAATTATGGAGAAAAATGAAGTTTAATCTTGGACTATAGGAGAGTGTGTCGTGAGGTCACGTTACGTAAATTGACAATAGAGCATAATGTATCTGTGTTACAAACCGACTGTCTTAGTAACTAATTCAGAAGTATTAGATGCAACAGAAAGCCGTTTCTCCTTACCATTGAGCTGTAATAAAGACAGAAAACAACGTGCCCTGCGGAGCTCTAATCCGCCTTCACTAGCTAACACTCGCTCCGCAATACTATGTGAATTAAATATTAAACTTTGTACAGAAAGGAACCAACTTACGAGGGCCTGATTTATGAGGAATGCACCAGTGCACGTGTACCCCTTCCTTCATTTTAAACATACACTATCTCAAATGAGAAGATAGCACTGAAAACAGCAACACTTTCCGAAATTGTCTGCCGTCATGTTTCCATTTAGGGCTTAAAAGAAAGAGTGTTTTGCAAAAGCAATAGTTTAAGTCGATTTTATAAAGGTTGAAAAAAAAGGATTCACCAAGCAGAGCAATATAACATTTGTCAAGTACTGAAGAAAACAAGCCAGGAATAGAGAACAATTTTTCCTGCATATCACTTGCGACCCTCTTTAAAATAACCCCTCTTCTATGTATCAGGTGTCAAGAATATTGTCAAATGTCACTTTGAAGAGTTTCAATGAGACTGGTTATTTTGGTAGTTATCGTGCACCCCACTCAGAAAATCCTGGATCCGACCCTGAACCGAACTACTAACCTATATAAAGGGACCTGTGTTCTAGAACCTTGCCCAGAGATATGTGCCGATTGATTCCAGCAACACTTGATAGTGCCCCGCAAAGTATCTCTCTTACGGGGTTCAGTAGAGTCAATGTTCCGTTACGGGGGTCCAGTAATTTCCTCCATACGAAATTTGCAATTTCTCCACTTCTTTCTATTGATTTTCGTTTGATTACATAATAAATTACATTGATTACATATTAGGTTAGGTTAGTTTTGGACCCCCTTAACGGAACATGGACCTTCAGTACTATTCGGTTTTAGGGGAACATACATTCGTAAAATCTACTGAAGGAATACTTTCATTTCAGAATAGGACTGTATAAATAATCAAAATATGTCGGGATCTCCTATCCTACCACGTAGTACTCATAAGGAAGACACGATGAAGGTAAGTGTTATGTGAAGGAAGCCTACAAAGTCATCATATAAGTGAAGCAAAACTGTGCTACACGCAAAGCATGCTTTCTTTATGCTATATGAAGTGGCTTTCAACCAGCCTCGTTTATATGTATACTCACCGTTACTGATGCACATGGACCCTACGATTCTCTACCATCACATAGTATACATTACCGGTACGATGTTGATTTCAGACTGACATTCGATTAGTGCCCAAAAATGGTATTACTTATTTTCTCCTCCAGATCACTTGGTAGTGGCTATGGTTCAAGTACCGGCTCAAGAGCCGTCAATGGGGGTGTGGACTTGCATTCCTCTCTGCAGATTCACTTTACGAGGGCTCCTGTGTACGTAAGCGAAAATAATTCTTGTGCAAGATACTACCCAACTTGTGCTAGGTGGCTACTAAAATGCACGAATACTATCTAACCGAAGCGTAGCACGGGAGCCCGACCGGGGGTGCACCCACAGGAAGCACGCGCGTCAGCGACGGTGGGTATACGACCGAGGATACGTGAAACATACTATATGGCATAAAACGCCTTATGTGCGGATTTGAGGGAGATCTAAATGCCATCAAAAATAAATTCGATTTATATCATTGAAGTAAAAAGAAGTTCATCCGATTTAAAACAAGTACTCATATCAGCTCTGTGTACTTGTATACCATATTTGCACATAGTTAGTTGAATGTACTTGTTGCCTAGGACGTTTTGTACTTCCACTCTAGAAGGTTAGGTTAGTTGAGTTGTAATCCTCTGTTTGTTGTAAAAGGCCAAATGCTAGGTAAGATGCGGCCTGTAAGAAAGTGATTCGTACGCCTTGAAATGTAACATTGATACATATATTTTGTGTTGAAATAAATTGTGTCCGGTTTGAGTATAACCCGCTCCCCCAGTGATTTTTAACGAATCATAGTGATTCTAACGGTTCATATTAGTTCATAATGAATCGGAATCACATGTTATAAAGATTTAAGATATAAATCTTGTGGTAAGGAGGCTTTAGTATAAGTAGTAGTAGCGGTAGTAGTAGTAGCAGCAGCAGCAGTAGTAGTAGTAGTAGTGGTGGTGGTAATTAGTAGCAATACTAATAGTACTAGCAGTAAGAACGGGTTAGAAGCCCCGCAGGGGTTGGTTGGGTTCTGTTCTCGATATAAGTACTGTAGTAGTAGTAGTCGGAGTAGTAGTAATAGTAGTACCAGTAGTAGTAATAGTAGTAGTAGTGACTCTTCCAGTTCCGGTGACAAAGAACTGGGGGGAGCGGACTATACACAAGCCTTGTGTCCTAAACGGAAATACACCAAATACTGAAAACAGTCTTGCTATTAGTATAAATCTCAGATTACCTACCACATGTTAGGTTTAGGAATACGAAATCCAACCTATATTCTGCACCTATTGGCGGCACAAAGGGCCTAAATCTCTCCACGTAAACTATTGCGATCCCATAATTTTTCCAATAAGGAACATGCATGCACAATTTCTTACCGTTATTGGTAAACACGTTGATATTTTATCCAACAACATATTCGATAGATCTTCATTTTCAAAAATACTAATTCGAAAAGTACTCTTCTCAGCGCACAATCGGCATAAACTAGATATATAGGATTTCTCTACTTTCTGCATTTTTGCACTGTTGGAGACAAGAAATATCGCAAAAAGTATAAATATCACATCATTATTAAGTAATTACATAAAGCATTACAAATGCAAGAATATATGCCAAAAATCATAACATATCTCCAGGTCATTCACAACAAACAGCCGACAAATAAATATAAATTACTTATTCAGTGGTGCCAGCTTAAAATATAAAGTCCTATCTCGAGTTACAAAAAGTCCCATTTTGGCATGTAATTTCCCACATGTACTTATTGCAAAACAAGTAAAGTTGAATTTCTTTCAATATGTGAGTGAATTATTAGTAAATTTAGTTTCCGTCATCTTTATTAGATAATTGACAGAGACAATTAAAAATGCAATAACAAATCAGCCGTTCAATATAGCTTCACTTTCTAGCAGTGGCGTGCCGTGACTTTTCTCACAGGGGACTAGGTTCGAAGAGAATGTGTGCTGTAGAATGGAGGTCCTGACTAGTATTGTTGACACCAAATAACACAATTTATATGTTTCTGTAAATGCTTCTTCTATCAAGCCTCTTTCTTTCAAGAAATGGATAATTTCAGTCACAGTTTTATTTGAAAAATCTAAGAGTCTGTAAACCTATATTAATTCACTCCGCAAATTGTTAAAATTAAAGAGAAAACTCCCGTAAATTGATTTAAGGGTCAAAAACAAGCAATCAGGAAATCGAGATTTCAAGCACTGAAAATTCTTTAAATCTAATAACTCAAGAAATTGTAACTCACTGAGATCTTGAAATCACACTATCAATAATGTCATTGAAGATACGCACATATTTAATTTCTGAATCTGTTGAGTCATCTACTTTACGTCTTTTATAAGAAGGTTCCCGTTGTCATCCAATTCTATTTTTCTATAAGTCTTCAAAATCGTTTCTTGCATTTCTAAGTTGAGATACCATCTTTTGTACTTTTTGGATGCAATATTTCACATCCAAGGTTTTACTTTAAAGAATGTTGAATAGTATATCCGTGCGGAGAAATGCAAAATCGAAATCCTTCATTTTTTTTTCTTTTTTTCTTTTTTGTAGTCATGAAAGCTTCGGTGTCGCAATTATCTGAATCTTCTACAATGTTCTCAGAACACTGTAAGAGTTCTATTTGATTTTCATTTACTGCATCAACAATTTTGGAATTGTAATTCCATCTTATAGTGGCAACCGTTGGAAATCGCTTAGTTACTTCTAATTCAGCAAGCGCGTTACAGCGTTTCCATGAATATGAAAAAGAAATTTGGAATGCCATTTATTCTAAAAAAATATTTTACATTCCTTGCTGTGATTAACATACTGTGGAACAACGAGATTGAGTCTGTGATGATAGCAGTGTATGGTGAGTGCACTCAAACAGCTTTTCACAAAAGATTGTAAACCGTTCAAATGTCCAGAAAATGTGGCAGCTCCATCCATAGCCTAGTGCTACAAGCTTTTGCTTACAATTAAAATGAGAGAGAATTTGGAAAGCATGCTCACTTAGAGCAGTCGCAGTGCAATCACTAGTAACATCTGCAAACCAAATGTCTTTCATGAATTGCAGTCTTTCACGTGCCGATTGAATGTTGAAAGATCTTTGCAATGTCCATAGTTTTGTCCAACATTATTGCTGTTAGAAGTGTATTGTTTATTTCTGACTTAATTTTATCCAGAATTACTCACCAAACACATTTAATAATATAATTCTGAATTCTGTTTGACGTTCCTTTAAACACTCCCATGCTGTGAAGATGACAAGTCAACATGGGCGCCCGAACGAGAGGGTAGGGTGGGGCCCGGACCTTCCTCTGGCTCACGAAAATGTATACGTAATATAGCAAACCACGTATATTAAACACCAGAAATACCAGACACAACATAGCAACCATGGAGATGGGCCCCTCCCTAGAAAATTTTATTCAGGCGCCCCTGCAAGTCCATTTAGTGTCGTACTTAGAAAGTAACTGAATTACTTCAATATAATTTCCCTAATTGACAGAATCTTACTGTTTGTTATGACTTCTAAATGATAGCTCTTGTTTAGCCATAAAACAAGAGGAATAAATCAATCGGTTCATTAGTTCTCGGTTTGAATCAACTTCTGCATTGCTTGCTCAATTAAAAATCAATTCTGGTTTCCCGAAAGTTTTCAATTTAGTTATTGTGGACAGGTGTGAATAACATTTTTCTTGGCGCAACTTGGGTTTGTGAAAATTGTTCATGTCACAAAAGCCATCATTATTCCTCACGTCCTTTTCTATGTGGAACAGAGTACAAGGCCAGCAATACAGTTTGTTTCTTGTCTTACATGCAGTTAACTATTTTAAAGAAGCAAAATAATCCGTTTTGATATTATGTATATAATCTTTCATTTTTGTCTAAATGAAAATGCTTGGAGTTGTTCTACTACTGTTATTATTTGTTGCATTTCTTGAAAATTAAGGAATTCAATGGTCCAGAATACAAGACTGAAACGGCCGATCCCCGCCCCTACTGTCCCCTATACCAATTGAAGTAATATCACTGCTTGCGCCATCGCTTTGCCGCAAGGGACTCGATTTCTCAGACGAGTCCCCTTCCATACTTTATTCTTCGAGTCATTTGCAAAATATATTGATAATCTAAAAAGTTCACACTTCTCACAGAGTTATACAACGGATCTATCCAAGTATAAGTGTGACTTCGAATGACCAATGGACCATAGAATGACCATGGTCCGTTGTGTAACTCTGTGAGAGACTCTGCAACAATTTGTTTAACTTCAATACCTTGCACTTTTCAACGTGTTTTTCTGTTTTGTTATTGTCACAACTTAACGGATTTAGAAGAGTGGCCATATATTTTCTGATGTAGGTTGTATTGACATTTTGACCAGTTGCCCGTTTGCACAGGGTCTTCATAGAGAGTTGAGATTTGTTCTATCTTCTTTCATTTAACAATAGCTTTCATACAATATGCTACTTGACCCCCGGTTCCATTTGCCAATTTTGAGTTGGACCCCGCCTGGGACCCTGCGAGTGCCCCGGGGGCAACATTTTTTCATTCAAAAGGTGGTGGGCTCCCAACACTAATTTGATATGTATTCGCTGAGTTTCCTTACCTGACCGTTTCCGAAAAATCTCACCCGGAAGCTGACTTTGTAATGTATAGTATGGAGCTCAATTTCTAACTTTTCACGCTTATATCTCTGCAACGGTTGCGATCGAGAATGTATCACTTTTCGTGTTATGTTCTTTTGCTACAAGGTATCCAACGACCATAGTCTCGACTCGAAGTCAGAGTTGCACTTGGATAGGTTCCCTCGTGAGTCTAGTGTTAGAAAGGATAGATGCAGGAACGCATTTGTCGTTAGCTTAATTTTTTGTAAAGTACATTTTTATTCACGTAAATTCATTGAACGGATTATTAAAATTACGTTGCATTAAAAAAAGATAAAACAGAAAGATTCAAAATATTTGTAAATTGAAAAACTGGATTTCTGGAAAACAATTAAATCAATGAATAATTTTCTTATGAAATCTATTCAGATCCAATAACGTAGCCAGGAAGGAGCAGGAGCGAAGATTAAGAGATCAAATAATATCACAATTAACGTTAACAACAGGGTTAGAACATTATAATAATGAAATTGCAACTATGTACAGTATTAATTACTAAATGACTGTGATTTCAGCATGGGACGAGGGAATTTGTTCCCAATTAATACGAGGCGCATGGGCGGCGATTAGGGGGGCAAGAGGGGGCACTTGCCCCCCCACTTTTTTGAAGAGACGCCCTAATTTATATAATTTCATTTGGAAATGTAAACAGGGTGTCCACACAATTTGGAGGAAAGATCTCGGACTTTACCCTGACTTTCCATGACGAAAGTTCCAGATTTCCCTGACCCCTGAATAACTTAAAAATATAGAAAAAAATGCAGAAACTCCAGCCTCCACACTCCCCATAGTTGGCCTTGTTCTCTTCCGCTTCTGTTTCTTTCTTTTTTTTTCAATTTCTTTCCAAAGGAATGTAAATTTACAAACATATGCATTAGGGCGATATTGATTAGGCCTACATGTTACACAAAATGTAAAGTTACAAACGGAAGTGTGCAGTATACAGAGTACTTAAGATATGAAAAAAAAATACACATTATATGCTTACACATTATAATACCAATTACACAGCATTATAATATTGCCTATAGTAATAAACAGTTCATACATGATTTTACTGATTATTAAAAAAATATACACAGACACACATACTTTTGCTGGGGCAGTTGTTAAATGCAACACATTTAGAAATTTGTTTTCATTCTTTCTCGCATAGTTTTCTTCTCATTAATATGAATATCCTTCTTGTTGTCTCCGCAGTTTAATTTTCTTTTCTTCTTCCCCCAGCTCCTTTAGTTGTTGCTGAATCTTCCGTTTCTCTCTCCTCTTCTCGTCTCCAGCATTTATTTATCTTTTCTTTTCCAGATACACATGGTATTGTCTCATTGAACTTCTCACTGAATTTATCATACCTCTTGTAATTATTAATCCTGATGATCCACCTATTCTCATCACAGAATCATATATGATTCGTTGAGCCACCAGAGATTCTTCTTGTAAGTTGTCAACAATGAGAATTTTATTTGTTGTGAAACCACTTTCAAAAAATGCGCTTCCGTGAAAGAACATAAAACACAATTTCATAACTGACCATAAGTCAATGAAGTTCTTCTCGTTTCCTAAGACTAAGTAAAAAACTCATCAAGTCCAATACCATCTCTATCATTGGCTATGAATTCATTCGAGTGTTCTTTAAATTCTTCAGTCTGAGCTTTTACTGTGAGCTGGAGATAATATTTCTTCGCGTTCTCAGCCACTTGTTCAGATATCCTCTTGACACCATGCAATTCTTCTAGAACATAGTCTACTCTTTTGAGCAAATATGCCAGGATGCAGTTAGATGTGCGTTTTTCGCAGAAAATTAGTTTCAACAACTATATCAGAGAACACTACATTTTGCATCCAGTAACAGTAAAGAAGTCAACCCTATTTCATAAATTCAGTAATTGAACATCGGACCTAAATCGATTTTTCCCTGACCAACCTGCCATTTCCCTGACTTTACCTGATACATTTTACTTCCCTGACCTTTCACTGACTTTCACTTATTTACAAGAATGTGGACACCCTAGTAAAGGTTTTGTATGTGTTACTGGTTCATACAAAAAAAAAAAAAAAAAAAAAAAAAAGTGCCATATGATATTTGCCGTTGCGTGAGTACGTATTGGATATTTGTCTTCCCGTGGAGTTAAGAAAGCTACAGGAATTGCGTTTTAATTGCAATTCAAAACAGTTAATATTGCAATTGCATATTTCCTTAAATGTCATAGCATATGCTTGCAGTACTTACTGTATTTCATTTTCTAAGAGTAAAAACATTCATTTAATGGCATGTGTGGAATTGTTGTTCATTAATTCCCAGTTTTAATATAACTTCCGCAAAACAAGCGTCATTATTCATTACTATGATTAATATTATCCTTTCTATTTATTTGTTTTGCAAATTTGTTATTAAATACTCTGATCACACAATTTTCAAGACAGAATTGTAAGATATTCATGAGCAAGGAATTAAATCTCTTCTTGTACTTTCGTTCTTTAAGATTATAAAGGACTAGGTACCTACCTGTATTGCTCTTACGAATTCACTTAATAAAACAGAAATACGATATACGGCATTTTAAGTAAAAAAAGATAGTATCCTGTTAGTTATGCGACCTTTCATCAACCATTGTTAGAAACAAACAGGAAATCTAACATTGATATACAATTGTTAAGATCATGTCTTGCCCCCCCACTTTTAACGTCCAACCGCCGCCACTGACGAGGCGCATCCAGAAAGTAAGTTTTCCACGCGTCCCATAGCTAGGAAACGGTATGTTGCGTGAAGCGACTACGTGTACGTGAGAGATTAAGGTCCTAGCATGGCACGTGCACTAGCAGAATTTCCCTAGTGCTCTCAGTAGCGTCGTGACAGTGGTTGAAGATGGACGTTCCTATTCCAGTTCCCGCAGCGTGTGAAGTGCGAGCAGTGATAAAGTTTTTGAATGCACTTGACATAGCACCAATCGAAATCCATGGTTTGCTGTGCCAGGTTCATGGGCCTAACGGCATGAGCAAGCAGTTTCTGCAGTTTTTCCGCCCTTTATTGCACGCCACTGTCACGGAGTGCCTGTTGATCAAAGTAGTAATGGGGACACTTGAGGACACTTTTTGGCCCCTGGGTCCCTGCCTCAGGACCCATGGTCCCTGGCCGGGGTCAATGACCTAGGGGTACATAGGACCACCCCCTCTAAATTTTGGCAGGGGCACCTTGGCCCACCCCCTAAATTTTGGCAGGGGTACATAGGACCACCCCTCTTAAATTTTGGAAATTGCCAAATCTAAAAATTTGGTGTGGTAGCCTAGGACCAGGGTATGTACCTCTATTAGTATTGGGGGTCTATGTCGTTCCCTTTGATGGGTAAAAAATTGCCAAAAATTTAAATTTCGGGGTTTTTTGACCTAATTTATCCCCTTTGATGAGGTATTATTACCATATATAGTTATATGGGCGTATACAGGGGTTCATTACCTTTCATAACATATGGGTATATTAATGCACCCCTTGAAAAATTTGGGAGGGGTACTTTGGCCCACCCCTTAAATTTTGGAAATTGACCAATTTAAACATTGGGTATTATAGTACAGGACTCTAATATGTATCATGATAAATTTGGGTGGTCCACCTCGTTTCCTTCTAGGGGTACAAAATTGCCAAAATATAAACGTAAGCAATACGTTATACCACGTGTTTGGTTTTTGGTCGATTTTATCCCCTTTGATGAGGTGTTATTATTCTATATAGTTATATAGTCCTGTATAGGGGTCCATTACCTTTCATAAGATATGGGTATATTTGTGCACTCCTTTAAAAATTTGGGAGGGGTACTTTGGCCCACCCCTTAAATTTTGGAAATTGCCCAATTTAAAACATTTGGTATTATAGTACCGGACCCTAACATGTATTATGATAAATTTGGGTGGTCCACCTCGTTCCCTTTTAGGGGTACAAAATTGTCAAAATATAAACGTAAGCAATACGTTGTACCACGTGTTTGGTCTTTTGGCCCAATTTATCCTCTTGGATGAGGTTCTATTACCTTATAACTTTATATGGTTATATATAGGGGTCTATTCCCTATCATAAGACATAGGTACATTTGTGCACTCCTTTAAAAATTTGGGAGGGGGTACTTTGGCCCACCCCTTAAATTTTAGAAATTGCTCATTTTATATATTTGGTATTATAGTACTGGACCCTAACATGTATTATTATGATAAATTTGAGTGGTTCACCTCGTTCCCTTTAAGGGGTACGAAATTGCCAAAATATAAACATAAGCAATACGTTGTATATCGTGACCAGCGAACGAGTGCGGGCGGCCGGTTTTGGAACTAAAATACAAACAACAGTGTTTCTAACCAGATTATTTGTAATTAATCTATCACAGTTGTTTTTACCCTGTTCATAATAAACCACTTCACGCATATGTTCAAGTTAAGACAAACACAATTTCAAAAGTTATGTAAGTTATTTTCAGAACATTTTAAGGGACTGCAAAATAAAAATTACATACACCCTCAATATTAATTTGGCAATAGCTTGCGAATAAACTAACCTCAGTGTTGTACAAAGGAACACTGAGAACTTCGTAGCATTAGAGTGTAAGGAATTCCTACTTCATCTGTTAACAAAACCTCGAAGTTCATCTTTGTGAATCAAAGTTATACTTTGGCAACTGCGCTTTCATTGTTTAAAGCAAGTTTTATTGTGTAGTTTTGAGATAAGGCATCTTCGAAATTGCTACCAATTTGGACCATGTGATCGATCGATTGACAGTACCTTCAGTAACAAATTTGCATTGAGATCATTTTCGAATGTGCTGCAAAAGACTAGTGATAGAGAAACTGATAATCTAACCGCCTCCGAAGGAGATTTGGATCCGCCCCTAATTAAGATGGTAGATAAAGATAACTTTCCCTGATATCTAACCTGTCATTATTTAGCATGGTTTGGTAATTTAAAAATCCAGTATTTCTACCATATTTTGAAAAATTTATATAAAAGTAATAAACCCAATGTTACATTGGGGGCGGTAGGGGAGCGATTAAAATTTAAAGTGGGGAGCCTGACAATTGATTTCTTATAGCTCCAGTGAAATTCAGAAAAATTAATTTCATATTAAAAAAGAAATACAAAACACATTTTCATGGTAACTCTTACATTCATTATGTTATTATAAAGTTAATGATACTTTTGAAATTGATTAAAGTGAATAGATATTATTTAAGTAACAAAACCACTTGCGTAAGTTTTTCAAAATATCAAGTTAGAAGAACGACGTTTGTCTTCCACTGTCATCTGTTTGCTCAAAGATACCGGCGATGAAACAATTGGCCGGAAATCACGCGGTCGCTTCTTACATCAAATCATGAAGAAGAAGATGAGTGCCAATGTTAGGTACGTAAGGTCATTTTTTAAAAAATTTTTTTTAGGAACTATACTAGCACATTTTAGTACTTACACTTGAAATAAAAATACAGCTGTTTAAAGACTATTGATTGCGTTTGTCTATGAATTTAATATGTGCACATAGTATTTGTTAAACAAGACCGTACATCTGTTATATTTGAACTATATGCAACTTATGCTCACGGGCTAAACTCAGTTTTCTGAAGTCAATCGACAAATGATTATGTATTACAGACACAAAGACAACACTAGGCTCCCAAGTTTCAAAATTATATTGTGTATGAAAACAGATTGTAGAATTAATTCTTTGTCACAAGAGACCTAGGGTCTGAAAGAAATTCAGAGGGAGTTCAAAGGGAATTTCTATACTCATAAATAAAAGTTGTGAATTTATTGTGTATTGAACCAATGATATTTATGCTTACATTATCCATACGCTGATGTTTTATCGATACTTTTATTTCACTTTTACGAAAAGGCTGGATTACGATAATAATCCTAAAAGAAAGATGCATTGTAATCAGGTCGTACAAGGCAGTCCCGAAAAACAAGCTATCCAATCCCGTAGCCCTTTAAAAAATTAAGGAAAATTTCTTCTTCATTTCCTTTTCCCCCAAAGGGTTCACATTCATCGAAAAAATTAAATGAAATTTCTTTAGTTTAACGTCCCATGATTATGCTCTTTATGCTAGAGGAGACAGATGATTAATGAAAGTGAAAGATTGTAAAATTAATTGTTGGGGTCTCACAGAACTACCCACAACAAAGACACACGCGCTAGCCAATAGACCAACGA
Organism: Thermobia domestica; assembly: GCF_964235325.1. Classification (NCBI taxonomy): domain Eukaryota; kingdom Metazoa; phylum Arthropoda; class Insecta; order Zygentoma; family Lepismatidae; genus Thermobia; species Thermobia domestica. The sequence continues at coordinate 202,614,610 of NC_137463.1, read as the reverse complement.
AAAGAATTTCCACAGTTCTCAAGTGTAAACGTATCGGAATTCTTTCTTGGCTACAACTCAAGAAAATAATTTAGTTGTCAATCGATAGACCTACATTAAAACAATACAAGCATCGCGAGCCTTAACTTGATTTAAAATTACAGTTACAAGATATTGCACAAGTATCTAAGCTACCAACCCATAATTAATCTTTTAGTCATTAACATCTTATTACTGAGTTTTACAGGTTTCTACTGTTTTATAATGAAATCAAATAAAACGTAATCATATTTTTATATAATCTGCTTAATAAACGGTAGAAATTCACTTGTGTGCTATCTTGTTCTTAAATTGTTAATTTCCATGCATATGCCATTATCCACAATACATCTGCATTACTGCAGGAATAACCATTACTGCATTCACTAACAACTATATAATTTATGGAGTTCTTTATTAAGCGAAACAGATTAGGCTACTTATGACATGTAAACTGCAACTTTTGAAAATCGTTGGATACACTGCAGAGTAACGCTCTCCGTTCCCCTGTCCCACCGCGCTTACCTAGAAACTCATGTAAACACAACACTAACGCCCTCCACGAAAAACCGCACTAATATCCTGGTCAGGTAATACCACGTGTTTGGTTTTGACCTAAGTTATCCCCTTGGATGAGGTCCTATTACCTTATATGGTTATATGGTTATGTATATTGGTCCATTCCCTATTATAAGACATGGGTATATTGATGCACCCTTTAAAAATTTGTGAGGGGTACCTTGGCCCACCCCTTAAATTTTAGAAATTGCTCATTTTATATATTTGGTATTATAGTACTGGACCCTAACATGTATTATGATAAATTTGGGTAGTTCACCTCGTTCCTTTTAGGGGTACGAAATTGCCAAATTTTAGTACAACCACGTGTTTGTTTTGGCTCAATTTATCCTCTTGGGTGAGGTCCTATTACCTTATATGATTATATGGTTATGTATATTGGTCCATTCCCTATTATAAGACATGGGTATATTGATGCACCCTTTAAAATTTTGGGAGGGGTACCTTGGCCCACCTCTTTATTTTGGAAATTGCCCAATTTAAACATTTGGTATAATAGTATAAGACCCTAATATATATATTACTATAAATTTGGGTGGTCAATCGCGTTCCCTTTCATGGGTACGAAATTGCCAAATTTTAGTACAACCACGTGTTTCGTTTTTGACCTAATTTATTCCCTTGGATGATGTCCTATTACCTAATATGATTATATGGTCTTGTATAGGGTCCATTTTCTATCATATGACATAGGTACATTGATGCACCACTTTAAATTTTTGGGAGGTGTACCATAGCCAATTTCTTAAATTTTGGAAATTTTTCAGTTTAAGCATTCGCTATCATAGTATATGACCTTAATATGTATTATGATAAATTTGGGTGGTCCACCTTGTTCACTTTCATGAGTAAAAAAAATTGCCAAAATATAAAGATAAGCAATATGTTGTATCACGTGTTTGGTTTTTGGCCCAATTTATCCCGTTTGATGCGGTCTTATTACCGTATATGTTTATATGGTCATGTATATAGGTTCATTTCCTATTATAAGACATGAGTACATTAATGCACCCTTTAAAAATTTGGGAGGGGTATCTTGACTCATTCACTCAGTTTTAGAAATTGTTTAATATAAGCATTTGGTATCTTCGTGCAGGTCTTCAATATGTACCACTATAAATTTGGATGGTCCACTTCGTTCCCTTTCATGGATAAAGAACTACCAAAAATCAAATTTCGGAGGTTATTGACTCCTATTTAGCACGTTATATGGTTTATTACCTCTATATGTTTATGTTCTCTTTTACATTTGGGAATTATCAAATAACAAAATTCGGTAAACGTTTTCTAGGACCCATTGGTATTCCTCTTATGGCCAAATATTCAAATTTTAAAGGTTATTGACCGGCTTTATTATTGAATAAGTACAGGATTTATTACTTTTTCATAAGACACAGGTGTATTTGTGTACCAATTTTAAATTTTGGGAGGGGTACATTTCTTATTGTCATATTAATAATTGGTAATTGTTCTTTGGGTAAATTATTGTGAAATATTAGTATGATCACGTGATCAGTTATTGACCTATGATGGGATTAGGAGTCCAGGACATTGGTACATTTAAACTTTGTAGGATAATTTGAGAATGCGTCATTGGTATTGATTATTACAGCCAAATATAAACGTAAGCAATACGATGTACCACGTGATTGACCTTGATGAGGTAGTGTACAGGGATACATAGCTAACCTTATTGAATCTTATGACTCATAGTCTTAAGGAAATACATGCTACAACACTGGCAAAGTTATTGTTGATGCAATTTGATTGGTTGATCACTATCTTTCGTGCAATCTGATTGGCTGATCACTATCTTTCGTGCAATCTGATTGGTTGCTGATTTTCAAATCTTTGCTGCATTCAGTTTTAAGTTTTGTTTAACATTTAAAAATCTTGGTTTCGTTCAACATTTTGCACTCACTGATAAATATGATCAAAACCGTTTATTTGTTAATCGAATAGTTAAAAACCGGATAAAGTTTAACGGTTAACCGTGAAACGTAAAATTTTTTTTAGTTTGAAAATTTTTTGTTTGAAAGTTTTTGTTTAAAAACTCTTGTTTCAAATTTGTGTTTGAATTTTTTTGTTTCAGAATTTTGTTTGAAATTTGTTTCAAAATTTTTTGTTTGAAAATTTTTTTGTTTGAAATTTTTTTGTTGCAAAATTTTGTTTGAAAATTTTTTGTTTAAAATTTTTTGTTCGAAATTTTTGTTTTGAAATTTTTTCGTTTCAAAATTTTTTTGTTTAAAATTTTTGTTCGAAATTTTTGTTTGAAATTTTTCGTTTCCAAATTTTTTTTCAAAATTTTGTTTGAAAATTTTTTTCGTTTCGAAATTTTGTTTGAATTTTTCGTTTCCAAATTTTTTCGTTTCAAAAATTTTGTTTCAAAGTTTGGTTTGACATTTTTTTAAAGATTGTGCACTCATTAGTAAAGAACCGGAACTGTTTAGAACAAAAACCTCTGGCAACATTGTGGTGCAATAGGACACGTCAGAACATGGGGTTGTACTTGAAATGAAGAAAACACAATTCATTGAAATGGATCATTTTATTACACTCCACATACATCCATACCAGATATAGGTTCTGGATATTGTCGATACAATGTATTTTGAACTTCTTGCACTAGTTTGTCTTTAGCATATAATTTTAATTGCAATTGAAGTCTTTTAAGGTCTATTGCAATATCAATTGGTGGAAACTCAATGTCCATTTGATCACAAATAAAATGTTTATCAATACAGGTATGCACCCACGAACGATGTTGACAACCATCACAATATCTAGATACATGTTGTACAATATGCATAACACATTTTTCAAAATAGTACTTTTTCAGGAATATACTTGTTTTGTTGCATACTTCCACTGCATGTTTCACACACTGAAATACGCTGATGAATTTGTTCCATTCCGTTTGCGTGAGATACACCATGTTGCGATGGACATGGAATGTACTCTTTTTATGTAACAGCACCATCTTCTCTTCAAGGACTGTACGCATCACCACTTCATGATTTGAGCCTAATGATTTGACTATGGTAACATTTAGCTCATCATGAAAATAATCGTTCATTTGGTCGATTCGTGAACATAATATTTGCCATTCTTCACAGGTCAGTTGTACACCAAATTGTTCTGCTTTGCCCAATCGAATTACTGGTTCAAATGTTCTAGCACTGATACCAATCATCACATGTTTTGTTTGAAATATATTTATTGGATAATAGCTTGCAAAGATGAACTCTTTATCGTTAGAAGTACACATCTTTCCTCCTGAAAAGCACTTGCTCAAATGATTTCGTGGGATGACAGTGTATTGGTTGATTTATAGAACTACGGCTGACGTCATTGGAAAGGAATGTGCTGACGTTTGAATTCATGGTTTCATCACAGTTGCTGACGTCATGCTGACCAACCAAATTCATACAACTATGTCTGACGTCAAAGAAATGTGCTGACGTTTGAATTCATGATTTCATCACAATTGCTGACGAATCCGGCTGTGTACTAAATTCAAATTGATGACTTCGACCCAAGAATCCTTTGTAACATAAAGATACAGATCCAGTATTTAAGAAACGCAGCAGTTCTTCTTGTTTTGATGCTTCCATGGGTAAATATCTTGCTGGTAAAATTATATTCTTATCATTTTCAAGCTTCACTACGATTTTTAATCCAAACTTTGTAGGGATCATTTGGCTAGCTAAGATTCTATAAGGTACATTCTGTTGTAAATCAGTAATCTTGGTAAATGATTTCATCACATCACGTGTGTTTAGAAACTGCAGACAAGTAGCCATGATGACGTTATCATGAATACTAATTCGAACGGTACTTATATATAATGCAAAACTGATGACGTTGCAACCCCATGTTCTGACGTGTCCTATTGCACCACAATGTTGCCAGAGGTTTTTGTTCTAAACAGTTCCGGTTCTTTACTAATGAGTGCACAATCTTTAAAAAAATGTCAAACCAAACTTTGAAACAAAATTTTTGAAACGAAAAAATTTGGAAACGAAAAATTCAAACAAAATTTTGAAACGAAAAATTCAAACAAAATTTTGAAACGAAAAAAATTTTCAAACAAAATTTTGAAAAAAAAATTGGAAACGAAAAATTTCAAACAAAAATTTCGAACAAAAATTTTAAACAAAAAAATTTGGAAACGAAAAATTTCAGACAAAAATTTCGAACAAGAAATTTACAAACAAAATTTTGCAACAAAAAAATTTCAAAAAAAATTTTTCAAACAAAAAATTTTGAAACAAATTTCAAACAAAATTCTGAAACAAAAAAATTCAAACACAAATTTGAAACAAGGGTTTTTAAACAAAAACTTTTCAAACTAAAAAAAATTTTTACGTTTCACGGTTAACCGTTAAACTTTATCCGGTTTTTAACTATTCGATTAACAAATAAACGGTTTTGATCATATTTATCAGTGAGTGCAAAATGTTGAACGAAACCAAGATTTTTAAATGTTAAACAAAACTTAAAACTGAATGCAGCAAAGATTTGAAAATCAGCAACCAATCAGATTGCACGAAAGATAGTGATCAGCCAATCAGATTGCACGAAAGATGGTGATCAACCAATCAAATTGCATCAACAATAACTTTGCCAGTGTTGTAGCATGTATTTCCTTAAGACTATGAGTCATAAGATTCAATAAGGTTAGCTATGTATCCCTGTACACTACCTCATCAAGGTCAATCACGTGGTACATCGTATTGCTTACGTTTATATTTGGCTGTAATAATCAATACCAATGACGCATTCTCAAATTATCCTACAAAGTTTAAATGTACCAATGTCCTGGACTCCTAATCCCATCATAGGTCAATAACTGATCACGTGATCATACTAATATTTCACAATAATTTACCCAAAGAACAATTACCAATTATTAATATGACAATAAGAAATGTACCCCTCCCAAAATTTAAAATTGGTACACAAATACACCTGTGTCTTATGAAAAAGTAATAAATCCTGTACTTATTCAATAATAAAGCCGGTCAATAACCTTTAAAATTTGAATATTTGGCCATAAGAGGAATACCAATGGGTCCTAGAAAACGTTTACCGAATTTTGTTATTTGATAATTCCCAAATGTAAAAGAGAACATAAACATATAGAGGTAATAAACCATATAACGTGCTAAATAGGAGTCAATAACCTCCGAAATTTGATTTTTGGTAGTTCTTTATCCATGAAAGGGAACGATGTGGACCATCCAAATTTATAGTGGTACATATTGAAGACCTGCACGAAGATACCAAATGCTTATATTAAACAATTTCTAAAACTGAGTGAATGAGTCAAGATACCCCTCCCAAATTTTTAAAGGGTGCATTAATGTACTCATGTCTTATAATAGGAAATGAACCTATATACATGACCATATAAACATATACGGTAATAAGACCGCATCAAACGGGATAAATTGGGCCAAAAACCAAACACGTGATACAACATATTGCTTATCTTTATATTTTGGCAATTTTTTTTACTCATGAAAGTGAACAAGGTGGACCACCCAAATTTATCATAATACATATTAAGGTCATATACTATGATAGCGAATGCTTAAATTGAAAAATTTCCAAAATTTAAGGAATTGGCTATGGTACACCTCCCAAAAATTTAAAGTGGTGCATCAATGTACCTATGTCATATGATAGAAAATGGACCCTATACAAGACCATATAATCATATTAGGTAATAGGACATCATCCAAGGGAATAAATTAGGTCAAAAACGAAACACGTGGTTGTACTAAAATTTGGCAATTTCGTACCCATGAAAGGGAACGCGATTGACCACCCAAATTTATAATAATATATATATTAGGGTCTTATACTATTATACCAAATGTTTAAATTGGGCAATTTCCAAAATAAAGAGGTGGGCCAAGGTACCCCTCCCAAAATTTTAAAGGGTGCATCAATATACCCATGTCTTATAATAGGGAATGGACCAATATACATAACCATATAATCATATAAGGTAATAGGACCTCACCCAAGAGGATAAATTGAGCCAAAACAAACACGTGGTTGTACTAAAATTTGGCAATTTCGTACCCCTAAAAGGAACGAGGTGAACTACCCAAATTTATCATAATACATGTTAGGGTCCAGTACTATAATACCAAATATATAAAATGAGCAATTTCTAAAATTTAAGGGGTGGGCCAAGGTACCCCTCACAAATTTTTAAAGGGTGCATCAATATACCCATGTCTTATAATAGGGAATGGACCAATATACATAACCATATAACCATATAAGGTAATAGGACCTCATCCAAGGGGATAACTTAGGTCAAAACCAAACACGTGGTACAACGTATTGCTTACGTTTATATTTTGGCAATTTCGTACCCCTAAAAGGGAACGAGGTGAACCACTCAAATTTATCATAATAATACATGTTAGGGTCCAGTACTATAATACCAAATATATAAAATGAGCAATTTCTAAAATTTAAGGGGTGGGCCAAAGTACCCCCTCCCAAATTTTTAAAGGAGTGCACAAATGTACCTATGTCTTATGATAGGGAATAGACCCCTATATATAACCATATAAAGATATAAGGTAATAGAACCTCATCCAAGAGGATAAATTGGGCCAAAAGACCAAACACGTGGTACAACGTATTGCTTACGTTTATATTTTGACAATTTTGTACCCCTAAAAGGGAACGAGGTGGACCACCCAAATTTATCATAATACATGTTAGGGTCCGGTACTATAATACCAAATGTTTTAAATTGGGCAATTTCCAAAATTTAAGGGGTGGGCCAAAGTACCCCTCCCAAATTTTTAAAGGAGTGCACAAATATACCCATATCTTATGAAAGGTAATGGACCCCTATACAGGACCATATAACTATATAGAATAATAACACCTCATCAAAGGGGATAAAATCGACCAAAAACCAAACACGTGGTATAACGTATTGCTTACGTTTATATTTTGGCAATTTTGTACCCCTAGAAGGAAACGAGGTGGACCACCCAAATTTATCATGATACATATTAGAGTCCTGTACTATAATACCCAATGTTTAAATTGGTCAATTTCCAAAATTTAAGGGGTGGGCCAAAGTACCCCTCCCAAATTTTTCAAGGGGTGCATTAATATACCCATATGTTATGAAAGGTAATGAACCCCTGTATACGCCCATATAACTATATATGGTAATAATACCTCATCAAAGGGGATAAATTAGGTCAAAAACCCCCGAAATTTAAATTTTTGGCAATTTTTTACCCATCAAAGGGAACGACATAGACCCCCAATACTAATAGAGGTACATACCCTGGTCCTAGGCTACCACACCAAATTTTTAGATTTGGCAATTTCCAAAATTTAAGAGGGGTGGTCCTATGTACCCCTGCCAAAATTTAGGGGGTGGGCCAAGGTGCCCCTGCCAAAATTTAGAGGGGGTGGTCCTATGTACCCCTAGGTCATTGACCCCGGCCAGGGACCATGGGTCCTGAGGCAGGGACCCAGGGGCCAAAAAGTGTCCTCAAGTGTCCCCATTACTACTATCAAGAAGTTTTGTGTTGGAGCAACTGACCATAGAGCACAAAGCAAGGCGCATAGGGTCAGCATTGACACTTTTGCAACGATACAGCTGAGCCAGAGGGGAGGGGGGGCTCGGGCGCCCATGATGCTACATGATTCATTCAAGCTAAATTCATAAAATGCAGTAATAGTAATTTGAATACAGAGTATGAATATTCCAGAATACATATTAAAGCTACAAAATATAGTGCTTTTGGAATTTTAATGAATATATCTATCTATCTATCTATCTATCTATATATATGGAAGTGCGTCGGGACCGTAATACGGCAAATTGTGGAGGCGTTAAAATATTAAATAATACTTTTGATAAAGTGGATACTTTCAAATATTTAGGATCAATATTAACAGACGAAAATAATATTCACGAAGAAATTAAATGTCGACTAAAATCAGGGAATTCGTGTTACTATTCGGTTCAAAATCTCTTGTCGTCGCGAATTCTGTCGAGGAATTTGAAGCTTAAAATATATAAAACGATAATCATGCCTGTTGTTCTGTATGGTTGCGAAACATGGTCGCTTACTCTGAGGGAAGAACATAGACTGAAAGTATTTGAGAACAGGATCCTGAGAAGAATATTCGGACCCAAGAGGAACGAGAATGGGGAATGGCGGAAGCTTCATAACGAGGAACTACATAGTTTATACGGTTTACCCAACATTGTTAGGGTCGTCAAGTCTAGGAGGCTTAGGTGGGCAGGTCATGTAGCTAGAATGGAAGAAAGTAGTAACGCTTTCAAAGTCTTGACTGGAAGACCAATCGGAAAACGACCATTAGGAAGACCTAGGCGCAGATGGGAGGATAATATTAAGATGGATCTCGCAGAGATAGGAATACAAAGTAGAAACTGGATCCAATTAGCTAAGGATAGAAGTCAGTGGAGAGCTTTTGTGAACGCGGCACTGAACCTCCGGGTTCCATAGGCCATAGAGTTATATATATATATATATATATATATATATATATATATATATATATATATATATATATATATATATATATATATATATATATATATATATATATATATTATATAATCGTAAAAATTTAAATGTAATCGCTACAAGTTAATGGCAGAAATATTCATATAGTTTCAGAAAGCTGTAAAAGCGAATTGATACTTTAGGTGTGTTTTCTTCCCGTAGCTTATGAAGATAATATTTTCATCGTTACCAATGTGACTTCCCTCAAAAGCTGCCACTGATTTTAATGTCCGAGGATTATGTCCTTTAGGCTAATAGAGATGGATGATTAAGGAAAGTTAATGATTGTGAGATTAATTTTTGTGCTTTTCCACTTTGAATCGAACTCGGGACAATGTGTACCAAAGCCACAACGCTCTAACCACTAGACCAACTCGGAGGATTAGTGTTTTTATTTTTTTATTAGAAAACTAATTTCGCTATCGGATTACTATTTTGTAGGTATACTGAGGAGCAGCGGCGGCGATTAGACGTTAAAAGTGGGGGTCAAGAAATGATCTGAATATTGGTATATCAATGTTAGTTTTCCTGGTTGCTTCTAACACTTTGTTTGACGAAAGGTTGTATAACTAATAGGATACTATCTTTTTTCAGTTAAAATACCGTATATCGTATTTCATATTTTATTAAGTAAATTGACAAGCGTAGGTTAGCCCTTTGTACTCTTAAACAACGAAGGTGTAAGAACGCTCATGAATATCTTAAAATTCTGTCTGGAAAATTGTATGATCAGATTATTTAATAACAAGTTTGTAAAACAAATAAATAGAAAGGATAACATTAATCATAGTAATGAATAATGACATTTTTGGAACTGTTGATTTTTGTGCAATTAAAGAATAACTTGTGAAAGACTTTTCTTTTTTTGCGAAATGTTCTCTTAGTTAGTTTCAAGGCGGCTAACATATCGAGTCCTTGTAAGAAGAAACGAAAGTAGGTTTGAATTCTTACGCTGCAATAGGTAATTTTTGAGCCATTTTCCGTGGCAATTAAAACGCAATTCCTGTAGCTTTCTAAACTCCACGGGAAGACGAATAGCCAATACGTATACTCACGCAACGGCAGATATTGTATGGCAGATTTTTTTTTCCTATGAACCAGTAACACTACTAAAACTTTACATTTCAAAATGAAACTATATACATTAAGGGGTCACTTCAAAAAAGTGGGAGCAACTGCTTCCTCTTGCCTTCCTCCTGGTGGGGAGAGAAGATTTATTTCGCAGCTAGCAAAAACTTCATTTACGTCACCAAGCAATTAACACATAGGTTTAGGATGAAGAAGCAATGACGTCTTGTGCCAAATTTTTCAGTAGTTCTCAAGCGTTAGAACAATTTCTGTGATCGGCTAATACTTTTAGTATTCTCAATAACCAAAACGATAAAATCAATGAAAGTAATCATATATATGTACTTATACATAACAGAGTACTCATTCATAACAAATTCTTCATTTTATTTGTGTATAAAATCAAGTTTGCTGTTGTTCTGGGTAGTCAACTTGTCTATAACGGTTTTCAAGTCTAATATATTCTTTTAGCCTTTTCCTCTATTGACACCAAAGCTAATGTCCTGAGAGGATTCTGAGTAATAGCATTTCTTTAAATACGATAAAGCATCTTTCAGTTTTTGAGCTGGATATTGGAATAGTGACCACGCTTTTTATGGACATTGTTGTGCGCCGATTAGTTTATAACCCCGAATATCACCACCAATTTCACGACGATACACTAATGACATCTGCAATTAGACTTGAAACACCTGTGTGGCTTGTGTAGCGTAGTCAATAACAATCTCATCTTCAGTGCGTGCGGTCCCGGATTCGATTCGCGGTGGAAACAGTCACAAAGTATAAAAAGCTATTTTACGCAATCCATCTTGAATGAAATTTTCCTGGGTTTTCCTCTTTCACACCAGACGAATGCCTGCATAGTACCTAAGATAATAGTCCCAGGTCTCTTCCTTTCTTCCCGATTCCTCTCTTCCTCCTCCTCAATTCCCCAGGCAACTAGGATAAATGCTCATTATACATGGAATCTTATTGTCAGTGGTCATCGTAAAGATTCATGTTATAGTTTAGGGGATCTAGTCGAGTACTATGCAACTAAAGTGAACTTTCAAAACCCTACTGATCCTATTAAGAATTGTGTTTCGTTTCTAAGTGTTGTTAGCAAAACATAACTCATTCAGTTGTGGACTTTGCTGCAGATGACCTTTCAAGATGTAAGATTTTTTTTTTTTTTTTAAGTGGAATGAAATAAGTTTAGACCCATAATCGGAATTCAATCTTGCCACGTGTAGACAGTAATTGACCACAGCTTGCGATAAGGAGATTGTGAGACAGGGATAAAAGTGGGTCTGAAAAGGTAGGGGGGGGGATGCATGACGTCTCGCCGTCTCACGTTCCTATCTTTGCCCATTGTAACTTTTTTTTTTTGTATAAAGTGGGAGGACGCCACATATATTTTCTGGAAGTGGCGTCCTCCCGCGTTCCTCATCACATTTACCCCTCTGTGAGACACGACCTGAAGATTATCGCGAAAATATGTAGTGATGGGAAGGCTCAACTGCACGCAAATATTTCGGACTTGAAGTGGTGGATGAACTAAGTTTTGGCTCTTTCTTACTAAAACCATGATTCTTGTTAGTTTTATGCATCCACACGGACCCTTCAATGAATTCTGGTAGCTGGATAAAAAATATATCAGTTGTGTACCTTTGGATAATGTTCTTTGTCTAATATCTGTATCAAAAACACCTTAAGAAAACTGACAATAATAAGGTGGTTAGAAACTGTTTTCTTGCTGTGTGCTTTAGTGTTATTTTCTCCTGACTAACTTTACAAATGTAGACAAAAATATGTTAGTCATGTAGTGCACTTAAATTTTAATTAAACACTTTCAATTTCCTTTAATATAGAAACTTTCAGTGGGTTTGACTACGTAAATTTCTTACAGCTGCATAATGTTCATGTCACCAGAGGTCAAATTAAATTTAATATTATGCTATATTTTCAAGTGGTATAGTAATATTAAAATACTACTTTTTTTTTAACAATTTGCTTTGAAAGTTTTCTCGTAATATATATTCTGAAAATTTGGACATAAAAAAATCTAAGGTTTTACCACAATAAATTTTCAAACTGGAGGATATTTTTACTTAAAGCCTTAGATAGATACTTTTCCTTTTAATGTAGATAATCGAAGAGTTGTCTATAATATTCACGTCTATAATGCCTTTCCATCAGAACATGTTCCACTTTTCGGTCTCTTCTGTGTTGAAATTTATATTAATGAAATAAAAGAAAATCAATGCGAGGTTGCCTATTCTTCAGGGACTGAATTCTTCTCCCTATACTTTCCTTTCGAATTTCTACTTTCCCAAAATATTTTGAGATTACTCATGCATGACTGAGAGGATTTAGATACGTTAAGCCAACCAAAATCAGTAATGGCCACCTGACACCATTTTCTACAATTTGCATGATTTGAAATAGACAGAACCAATAACGCGTGGCTGAAAATAGCATTTTTCGAATTTAAACAAATATTTCTGAAATATTTCAGATATTAGCGGTAGTTCAATTGTACGTGAGAGGAAACTATTCCCATATATCCACTGGAAATAAATCACGGACAATATACTGTCATCAGACTATTCATTTGTAAAATTGCATTTCTTTATGCTAAAAAGAAGTAACAGTTTTCATTTGTCTTAAGAAAACTTCACTGTCGAGATCAGAGGGCACGTTATCAATAAAGACAATGACACATGACGAAACTGTTACACAAGCGTTTTTAATTGCTTTGGTCATTGTGAAAAAAATCTTTTGAGTCCCACGGTTATGCCGGCTGGGCTAAAGGATACGGTGATGATGAGAAATGAATGAAATGGTGGAATGAAGAAAGTGGGCAGAAACTTGTGAACTCCATGAAACCTACTCATACTATGTTGTCCAATACAAAACTCACTTGGCGCTAGCTGTGATTGAACCAAGGACCTCATGCAACAGAGGTGAACGCTCTACCATTCAGCTACCTCGGGTCCTTGGCCAGTGTGAAGTTTATTAATACAAGTGGAGTATATCTAAAGCTGTAGTGAACAATATACATTTTTTATGTGGAAATTGTAATAGTGATGAGCAGTGGTGTACGTTTAAACTCCTCGTGGGCAAGATATTAGGGGAAAGTAAACATTTAATTATTATATATATATTTTTAAGAATTTGGAAAAAAACTGTAAATGAAATTCACCTATTTTGCAGTAAAAAATAAAATATTCCTATTGATAGGATTTTAAAAAAGAGAGAACATATTATATATCACGTGTTTTGTATAAAATGAGTCGAGATTGAAGTTGTCATTGGAATAAACAGATATTGAACCTGAATATTTCGCATTGAACCAAAACTTTTTTTAAATGAAATCTTTTAATAAGCAGGAAAAAAATATTGTTTTATTAGAACTAACTAACTAATTAACTCTATGGCCTATGGAACCCGGAGGTTCAATGCCGCGTTCACAAAAGCTCTCTACTGACTTCTATCCTTAACTAACTGCATCCAGTTTCTACTTTGTATTCCAATCTCTGCGAGATCCATCTTAATATTGTCCTCCCATCTGAGTCTAGGTCTTCCTAATGGTCGTTTTCCGATTGGTCTTCCAGTCAAGACTTTGAAAGCGTTTCTACTTTCTTCCATTCTAGCTACATGACCCGCCCACCTAAGCCTCCTAGACTTGACGACCCTAACAATGTTGGGTAAACCATATAAATTATGTAGTTCCTCGTTATGAAGTTTCCGCCATTCCCCGTTCCCGTTCCTCTTAGGTCCGAATATTCGTCTCAGGATCTTGTTCTCAAATACTTTCAGTCTATGTTCTTCCCTCAGAGTAAGTGACCATGTTTCGCAGCCATACAGAACAACAGGCATGATTATAGTTTTGTATATTCTAAGCTTCAAATTCCTCGACAGAATTTGCGACGACAAGAGATTTTGAACCGAATAGTAACACGAATTCCCTGCTTTTAGTAGACATTTAATTTCTCCGTGAATATGATTTTCTTCTGTTAATATTGATCCTAGATATTTGAAACTATCCACTTTATCAAAAGAATTATTTAATATTTTAACCCATCCATAATTTGCTGTATTCCGGTCCCGACGCACTTCCATGTATTTAGTTTTCTCTGTACATACATACATACATACATATATATATATATATATATATATATATATATATATATATATATATATATATATATATATATATATATATATATATATATTCTTCTAGTGATATCCGTCGTTTCGTTATCTTTAAATATAATCTGAACAGCGCATGTTAGAAATCAATATTTATCCCTTCTTTTGTTAAAAACAAACAAACATAAATGTTAACCTGGAAACTTGTAATATTACATATATTAATATAGTGAAACCGATCTCATAACGGACACCATATTAGTACAGGTTTGTTTGCTGTGACAAAAATATATGTAATATTACAAGACAGAGCTATTCCTTGTATGTGATGATTGTTAAATGAATAAAATGAGCAAAATTCGCACCCTAGAAAAAACGAACTGTAGCTAAAGATAAAAAATAAAAAAAAGTTACCTCCTAAGTCTTTCCTAAAATAAATAAAAGTTGTAAACTAAAAAAATGGGAGCTTTTCCACTTTATAAATTCAAATTTGAATTTTTAAGTTAGTTTTTATTTATTTAAACCGAGGAAGCAAATAAGAAAACCCGCAAGTCTAGCTC